>NC_141323.1:27116919-27261919 GCF_037954235.1 Aulostomus chinensis
TGTGTGTGTGTGTGTGTGTGTGTGTGTGTGTGTTTACATGCAGACTTTCCCTTGTGACAGCTGATTTGGTTTGGAATCCATCTTAGTCAGGACATTTTGAGAAATTCTATCATGTCGTTGTAGTTATTTTGATTTACAACACTGGAAAAAAATCATCTCCCCTCCAAAAACCCTCCTCTTCAACTTTGTACCCAAGTTGTCTCCTCATCAGGCACCACAGGATCCAGTAGGTTCAGTTAAAACAAGTCATTAGAGATTTAAAAAACATTTTGTCCATTTGACATCAGGACTGATCCCAGATCATCTCAATGAGCACATCCCTGCACCAGAGTACCGCCCAAGTTCATCAAGGACAGTAAACACGAGCAGGTCTAGATTCACCTCCATCTTTGGAGGTTGTTGAATTTCCTCCTGAGGACCGTCAGGCTGTTTCCTTACTTTGCTGTGACACAACAGCAGACAGCAACAAGGACTGCTGCAGTGCACTTGGTAAAATCACCATCTGTAGACTGGACCAATATGCTGATGTGATCCTTTGATTAGTTTAGGATCAGTCAGAGATCAAAGACTGAAGCAGGAGATCAATGCACAGAATTCAGAGATCAATGCACAGAATTCAGAGATCAAAGACAGAATTCAGAGATCAAAGACTCCTGGAGCGTTGCCCTCTCTTGTCTTTGGTCCTGGATGTTACTGAATGTTTTACACATTTCTTTTGAAGAAAAAACTTGCATGACATTTCAAGGAGTTTTTCCTGCCAATACAGGACAACACCCACTCACAAACCAGTGCTGGACAAGTTCCTTCAAAGCTGTAATGCCTTATTTCTTACTTGTTACTGTCATTTTAAAATAATTGGTTCCATCACGATTGTGTCTGCCAGTTCTTGGTGACTGTACAGGAGGTCTGTGGACCGCAGGGCCACAACAAGCCCATTTCCTCAACTCTCCATTTAGTACAGAGGTCCCCAAGTATGGACCAGTGAGGATAAATGTGATAGTGGAGAAGTCCTTTTGTTCTTCAACTTGTCCAACTTGATGGTGAGTCTCCCTTTATCAAGGATTACTGAATGCTTGTGTTATTTATGGCATTGTTAACACTTTATAAACCCTTCATTCAGAGCTGTAAAGAACCTTTAACCTCATAT
This sequence comes from Aulostomus chinensis, assembly GCF_037954235.1. Taxonomy (NCBI): domain Eukaryota; kingdom Metazoa; phylum Chordata; class Actinopteri; order Syngnathiformes; family Aulostomidae; genus Aulostomus; species Aulostomus chinensis. Next base: position 27,118,067 of record NC_141323.1, read on the forward strand.
CCCAGACATCAAAGTGGGCCACTAACTGGTGAGATGAAGCTATGCTATGCTGCTACATTCTGAAGAGGTAAAGTAGCAGGTTCTGAGAGTGATGGCTAACCTGGATGTGTTCATCTCCTACTTTAATATCAGCGTCCCAACTTGGAGCTCTGACCACCTCCAGCTTTTTGTTCCTGTTTCTGCTTCAGTCAACAGGGAACTCAAACCTGCAATAGAATCATCAACAATAATGGAATAGAAAACAGAGGAAGAAAAAATATCATAAACTTACAAAGCTGAGAAATGTTAATGAAGAATAAATGCACACATTATGATTGAGGCCAGAAAGTAAAACTCCACACCAAATGTATTTTGACATGTAGGGATAATGAACTTGAATGTGTTGAAATAGCAGATAAATGAATCCACGATCACACAAAAAGATGATGACCCACTACCACAAGATGGCGTCACAGATCCTGATGCTCTGAGCAGGAAACACCGAGCAAAACATGACTAAAAAGCTCCTGCTGTTCCCTCCATGAAAAACTGTGGCACTGATGAGAAGAAGGATCCCAGCGTCCTCTGAGGATCCATCGCCGCACCATTCGGTAGAAGGATGATCGGGTCGGCACCAGGAGAAACCCTTGTGTCTCCGATGCAGGGAAGATGGAGCACTGAAGAGGCCACATTGTGGCGTCCTAAAGAGGACATTTGGTGGAGCCTGAGACAGCAAACATCATGCCGCCCTTCATCAGAAGAACCATAGCACTTCAGTCACGTGACTGAAGTCATCCAGTCACGTGACTGAAGTCATCCATTCATGTCAGTGATGTCACTTGGCAGGACTGTCATTGTCGTCTCATTCTAGAAAAGAATCCAGACTCCACATGTGGCTCCCATGATAACTGATGGACCTCTGGTTGGAGGCTGGACGATGATGTTTGGTCTGGGGTGGTTAAGATGGTGGGGGCTGTTTCAGTTCGAGTGCTGAAGGCTTTCACCATGACAGTCAGACTCTCATCTGTCCTTCATGTTCCCTCATGTGCCGTGTGGACCGCACACTCTGAAATTTAGCCTGAAAACTCTTCATGAAAAGCAGGAGACTCAGAGTCTCTGTGGCGCAATCTGTCAGCGCGCTCGGCTGTTAACCGAGAGGCTGGTGGTTCGAGCCCACCCAGGGACGATGAACAGGCTCTACTGGTTCTTAGGACTCTGTTGATCAGCTGCTGAGTTGCTACTTGATGTCAACATTGGTCTGTTTCATCCTGAGTAGTTTGATCATAGCAGAGACGTTGCATCATTGATCTGAATGTGGACGGACAGATTGACCCTCCACAGCAGATGCATGTGACAGATCTCTTGATGAGACACTTTGTGGTAAAGCCAGATTCTGCCAGTCCCACTGACATATTTCAATTATACATGTTCAGAGATGTTTTTTTTTTTTCCTGAATACATTTATTATTTTCTGATCACCTTGTGGATTTTTCATCATTCTCCTCATTACCATACTTTAGGTTGCAGTATGTCCACCTTAGTTAGTCTTGTGTTGCAGAAATCATACAGCATACAAATAATAGCATGTTGAAACATATTTATTTAAAAGAATTTAACATGGTTACACACACACACACACACACACACACACACACACAGCCTGTCTTTGGTATAAAATGGTCTGTCATGTTCTCTCACATTGCACAACAACAAAACAAACAAAGACGGCCATGTCCAGTGTGGTCCTGGATATGACGACTGGACTGCAGGGTCCCAGTATCACTGTGACAATTCTTTTACCAGCTATGACCTTGGACAAGAACTTCTCAGGAGGAAACTTATCATGGTGGCACAGTGAAGAAAACTGGACCTGAGCTGCCTGCTGAAATCTTGCAGGTGAAGGACAGAGCTCCACCTCTTTGACAGACACCACCACTGTTGGCTCATGTTGTCAAAAAATGAAGTGTGTCAGTTTTTGACACACACACACATCTAAACACACACACATACACATGCATGTTCTTACACACAGAGACTTTTCCTCTGTTTTTGTTTTTTACTGGTTTTGAACCAGTAGTTGGTTTCTGTTGGTTTGATTTGCTTGACTGGTTGTTGTTTGTTTGACCTTGCAAATCCATATTTTGGGTTCTGGCTTGTTCTGCTTTTCATTTTGTGTTTGTATTAAAGTTCTGTTGCTGAAAAAGAGACTTTTTTTCCTTTTTGTTGAGGTAAATATATGAGGGTCGAAACTGACCCATAACACCATGGATGTTACAATAGTTAATCATATTAAAATGAAGAATAAATAAAACCAATCCATGTCAGAGATGTGTTCTAACACCCCTCAGTAATGGTCAGGAAACACAACAACCTTTTGTTTATTTCTATGATTTTCTTGAGGTTCATTTGATCATTTTTTAATTGAAATCGAGGGTTTACTGACGAAAAAAAGGTCCAGAGGCCCACAACAAAATATTCAAATCAATATTTCCATGGATAAGGAAGCCTCACAAGGAAACCAAGAGATGGAAACAACTTGGATGATAGAAAATTGTTTCCTGTCTCCTGCCATTGTGGAGAGCCTCTGTTCTGTCCTGCTGCTGTCCAGTTGTCTCTACTGAGCTCCTCTACTGGTTCCACCCTGAAGAGGGTCTGAGCTAAAATTGAATATTGGGGAACTTCAACCTTTGATCTCAGAGTTTTGTGTTTGATCTTAGAATTCTTTCTTTGATCTCACCTTAGACAAAGACATGGAAGCTCGATCTGCTGTTGAGGAGGCCGTGATCGTTTAGTGGTTAGTACTCTGTGTTGTGGCCGCAGCAACCCCGGTTCGACTCCAGGTCACGGCAGCATGAGACAAATTTCTTGTGTGTATTGATGGACACAAACCAAGCAGAATTTTCCCACAATGCAATAGGGCGGTGTTTGGTCAGTTTCTTCTCAATGCTAATGTCTACTAGCTTAGTCTGCTACTTTGATGGCTCTGACTACTAAAAAGTCCAGACACCTGGATATGGTGGTTCCTCCCTAAACGTAGATTCTGTCAGCTCATGTTTTGAAATCAACTCACCATGAACACAAGTAGATTTCAATGGACTGCAAATGTGTCTCATTTAATGGTAAACATGTCAAATATAAATTCCATCACCTGAGGAGGTCTGCTGCTGGAATTAAGCTCCAGATATTCACAAGATATTTTATATCTTAAAATAAAGCATTTTTATATTTGATTTATTATTCATTAGCCTGCTTCATGTAGTGTGATTTTATGTGTCCTATATTAAATCAAACTTTGTAAACGATCGTCCCTGAGGATGTTGAATGATGTCAAAAAAGTGTTCTCTAAGCTCTCCTTTCCTCGAAATAGAGGAGTCTCTGCTGAGGTCGTTCCCTCTCAGAGTCCTGACGTCTATTCGGATGCACCGAGAGACTCAGGCAAACAGAAGACAAGGGCAAGTGAAGTAACCTGAAAATGAGAGGGGAGGTTCGACATCAAACTAAAACAGGAAGAATAGGACACAAATGGGATATCAAAATAAGAGAGACCATGAGACATGCCCCCCCAGTTCCTGCTGCTTCCAGCTCTTTATATCGAGCCCCTCATACAGTGGTTGAGAGAGACCACAAATATTAAAGGTGTCCACATAAATGGAGAAGAACACAAGGTGGTGCTGGACGCTGATGATGTTTTAACATATTGAAGTGAGCCCCCTAACACAGGACCTGCATTAATAAAACTCTTTGAAACACTGGGAAGCTCTGCTGGATATTAATTCTCCATTCTAAAACACAGGTTCTGACCTTTAATCACTCACCTCCAGAACACATGGAGGAAACCCTCCACCTGGATTGGGCCAGAACTCCTTGAAGATGATAGAAGAAGATGGAACTCCATTTCCTTTCTGAGTCTGAGTCACAGGATTGATAGAGTAAAAATAAATGTCCTACCACAAGATCTCTTTCTAGTTCCAGGACCAACTGGAGAAATTGCCTTCAAAACCGTTTCTGAATTGAACAAAATGCTTTCCAGTTTTATCTTGCAGGGGAAGAAACCCAGGCTCAAATTTAAACCACTACATGAATGAGCCCCTGTTCCTGCTGTACTGGCCCATCAAAATCTGGAAAAATGTTTCCGTAAAGTCCAAATCTCAATGAATAATTTGGAATGTTAACAGGAGAATATCACTACAAGTCATTTAATGATGTGCTTTTAATCCTGGGTTCAAGCCTCATGAAATGAACCACAGATTTAAATCCTGGATTCAAAGAGAGTAACAACTTTCTACTCACTTGTGGAAAATGGAAATTTAAAAGATTTGAAAGCCTGAGAAGAGAATATCACTGAGAAAGTCTGACTTTTTAGAATCCTCTTAGGTGAGCAATTATTTTTGAACACGACATCAGAAATGAAACAGACTTTAATGATCCAATGCTGAAAATATTTTTTGCTACCCATCAAGGAACAAGAAAAACCTCATATCGTATGTTGTTTTCCGTTTGACCTGATTCTTGGTTGTCAACTAACTGCTCATTGGCTTTCTTGATGGAACAACAAAAGCAAAAGTTGAAGACTTTGAATATCCAGGCCTCTGGCCTGATTCTCAGCTGTCATTTAAATTTCACATGAACTCAGTGTCCAAGCAAATATCTGGTGGGCTAAAATTACTTTTGTCGCTCTGTTGACTTTTTCCACAAGAAGTCTGGAAAAGTATTATGACACAGTTCATGTTCCCAATATTGGACTACGGTGGTGGTTTCTATGGGAACACTGGTGACGGCCCCAGGCCTGGGGTCCTATGCAGCGTTGTGTGTGCAGGGTCCTTTTGGTGGGTGTGTTTGTGTCTTTGCATGTCTGGAGCAGCCTGGTCATCAGGCTGACTGGGAGCACCGGGCCAGTGTTCCCAGTTAGGCCTGTTTAACCCCGCCTTCCCAGACATTTGTCTCCCTTCTGCGCTCAGCCGGCGTGCTGTTGTTGTCCTTTTGTTTTTCCTTGTTTTCCACCAACAACATGCAGCACACACTGACATCACATCACACACTCACCTCCACTGCTGACACTGACTTCCACACCTCACATGGTTGATTATTTACTTTAATAAATGCTGGTTTGCTGCTACCAGGTTTTGCTGCACCTCTGAGCCGGTCCTAACACATTCAGACATCAATCTTTGTCCTCTCAATGTCTGATATAATAGTCTTTGTAGATTTGTGCTCAGGTGCTTGGATTGTACCCATCATTATTTAATGTAGGAGTCCCAAAGCCAACTCCATTGGTCAGTATTTATTTTCAAATGTGTCTACTTGATTTTCCCTTCATACTTGAAACAACTTTCAATTCCTTTCACAATGCTCACAATGCAACCTAGAGTGTAGAGATCATTTGTTTCTATGTCTGCCTAGAATCAGCAAAGAAACTGGTCATCGCACATTCATATTTTCCTCAAGTCAATTTTATCATTTGGAAACCATCCATCCATCATTGTCTTCTGCTTATTCCTTACTAGTAAGGGTCGCGGGGGGGCTGGAGCCTATCCCAGCATCTACGGGTGAGAGGCGGGGTTCACCCTGGACAGGTCGCCAGTCCATCGCAGGGACTGCGTACAGAGTCGAACAACCATTCACACTCACATTCATACCTACGGTCAATTTAGAGTGTCCAATCAGCCTAGTCCCCAAATTGCATGTCTTTGGACTGTGGGAGGAAAGCGGGGTACCCGGAGAGAACCCACGCAGGCACGGGGAGAACATGCAAACTCCACACAGAAAGATCCCGCGCCCGAGCCGGGACTCGAACCCGGAACCTTCTTGCTGTGAGGCCACAGTGCTGACCACTGCACCACCGTGCAGCCCCATTTGGAAACCATCTTGAGGATATTTGGAGAAAGTTCAATCATTCAGCTGCAGTTACAGTGACTTACAACACTGCAAAAAAAAAAAAAAAAAACACCCCTCCACAAACACTCTTGTCCAACTTTTGTGCCCAAATTTTCTCCTCATGAGGCACCAAATCAAGTCAAGTCATTTTTATTTGTATGGAACCAAATCACAACAAAAGTTCTCTCATGACTCTTTACTAGTAGAGCAGGTCCAGCACCAAACTCCTTCAATGAATCTACACCCAACAATTCTCCATCAGCAAGCACATCCTGCAACAGCGGTGATGAAAACCTTCCTTTTAACAAACAGGAATGTCGAGCAGATCCAGGATCAGTGGGGACGGCCTTCTGCTTTGTCCGGTTGTATTTAAAGCTCCATCAGATTGGAACAACCTTTCCTCCTCACTTCGGTCTCTCACTTCCTTTCTCATCTTGAAATCATCAAGCATTTTCAAACATCTGCTCTTGTTTCTGATGCACCTCACCTTTTCTCTCCAGGATTCACTCTGTACTTGTTCTTGTTTGTTCTCTGTACTGTGCATATGTGGATATTTGTGTATGAATATGCATTGTGTACTTGGTGCATGGAAGCAGAATTTATTTAGATGGGTGTTTAAATGTATGAGTATGTGAAGACTTTACTTTGCAATGGGATCTCTGATCATACTTTGTATAATGCTGGATGGTGGCTTTGGGGAACATTGTTGACAGCATTCACCACTGGAGCCTACTTTGATTGCCAGTCAGGACAGGACAAAAAGAGTCTACACATTCAGATGTATGACAGAAAATGTAAATGATATGGCGCCATTTTCGGTTTTTGTGCTGTCTGATTTTCTAAACATAACATTTATAAATATTTGTAAGACGAAAATAAGAAAGACAACCTGCATCACCACAGTCATGAAGACCTCAACACGGTTAAAGAGAAAGTCTTGGGGTGGATTCTTGTGTTTTGCAGCATCCTTAATGTGTCTGCATAGAAACATTGGTGTTGTGGACCCACATCCACCAAGAGTGGAACCAAGAAAAGCAAGTGGAGAATGTTTCTGGAGCAGCTGGGAAATTCCCTGGTCAAGCCACACATTGAGAGAAGGGAACGGATGCCCCGAGACCCAGACACTTCAGCCTTGCTCAGACAGCTGCAGAGCTCACCCAGCACTCCATCCATGCCATCAGCAACACAGAGAGCATCCACGCCAGCATCCTCCTCAGCAGCCCTGCCTCAACACCAACCAGAACAGCCACAACCCACCAGATTCCAGAAGAAAGTAGGAGTCAGGTCTGCCCAAGCAGTCAGGACAGCAGGACAAACGGATTGTGGTTCAACTGCAAACGCACACGTTTTTGCACCAAGAGACTTTTCCTCAGTTTGTTTTTTACTGGTTTTGAACGAGTAGTTGGTTTGATTTGCTTGACCTTGCAAATCCATATTTTGGGTTCTGGCTTGTTCTGCTTTTCATGTTGTGTTTGTATTAACGTTCTGTTGCTGAGAAAAAATATTTGTCTTTTTCTTGAAGTAAATATATGAGGGTGGAAACTGACTGTCACACCCCGGACACGGGTATGGGTAGTGTGAGACCCAGACATTAAACCATTGATGGCAAAACACGACAGAGTTGCATAAGTTGTAACAATATTTATTTCCCCAGTTGTGATACACAAATATAATAAAGCAGCTATATACAGAAGGGACCAGAGGTCTGTAATAAAAATCATCAAAACTAAATAACGAGCTCAAAACAAAAGCATAACTCAGATACAAAGTAATTTAGCAAAATGCAAATCAAAATATTTAACGTTGATCAAACGCGTACATTCTATGTTTTAGCAGTATACTTTCAACAAGAATAAATCAAATATGCATATTCTATGTTTTAGCAGTCACAATACTTTCAACAAGAATAAGTCAATGCACATATCAACCATGGTTTACTCTTAACTTAATCAATAGAAAGAACATCATAACTTGGAAACAATAGAACTTTTGAGAAACAATATTCACCTCTGGACCTCAGCAATGAGGTCCCTAACCTAGCAGAGTTAACAGCAGACTGCCTTGTAAGCCCACTCTCACCCATTATATACTCTCATGGCCCCTCCCACCAGACAGACCAAAGACCAGTTAAGGGGAGTTGTATTGTTTTCCCAAATTGTTCTGTGTACCTTAACATACAGCAAAGAAACACCATGTCCTTCAATGACCATATATATCTGCTACTTTGCAATAAACAAATGTCCAGTGTCCTTCATTGACCAAACCCATTCACATGTCCATGTACTGTTCGAGTTCCCCTGTCTCCGGACAGGGAATGGTTCGCCCCAATTTGGGCGTAGCCTTCGACGCCTACTTAAAGGCTCCAGCCCCACCCTGACTCTTTTAGGATCCAGTTCAGAGCCCTGGTGAGGGAGAAGGCCGTAACCTGTTTGATGCATGGCCTTGCCGAACAAATGTCCTTCAACGTTGCTGGCCGTCTCCGGGTTTGTCCATGCTATCCCACCAAACAACTGTGCACTCATTGAGGTGGGCCAGGGACAAACAGTGACAGTGGGGTCTAGACTGTCACACTGACCCATAACACCATGGATGTTACAATAGTTAATAATATTAAAATGAAACAATAAATCAAACCAATCCATGTCAGAGATGTGTTCTAACACCCCTCAGTAATGGTCAGGAAACACAACAACCTTTTGTTTATTTCTATTATTTTCTTGAGGTTCATTTGAATATTTTTTAAACTGAAATCGAGGGTTTACTGACTAAAAAAAGGTCCAGAGGCCCACAACAAAATATTCCAATCAATATTTCCATGGATAAGGAAGCCTAACAAGGAAACCAAGAGATGGAAACAACTTGGATGATAGAAAATTGTTTTTAGTTTATTTTACAGCTGATTGAAGACGTGGGTCAAAACTGACCTGTTAACATCAGAGATGGGAACAGAAAGCTAACACAAGAGGAAGGTTGAAGCTATGAAAAAGGAGTTTGAGAAAAATCTTGAACTGACAGTAGAAATATCCTTTTGTATGTTTACCTTTGTTGACAGAAGTCACTTTAGCTTGGCAGTGAAAAGAATCACTGCTAGCTTGACAAATAAGTGGCACAAACTGGGTTCAAGCTGGACTTTGGACACTGGTATCTGCAACAACTCCCATCAACTCCTAATTTGTGTGTACAAAAAAATCATTGAGAAATCAAGGTGAGATCAAAGAAAGAATTCTAAGATCACCCAGGGATGATGAACAGGCTCTACTGGTGCTTAGGACTCTGTTGATCAGCTGCTGAGTTGCTACTTGATGTCAACATTGGTCTGTTTCATCCTGAGTAGTTTGATCATAGCAGAGTCTTTGCATCAATGAGCTGAATGTGGACGGACAGATTGACCCTCCACAGCAGACGCACGTGACAGATCTCTTGATGAGACGCCTCAGTCTTCAATTTAGTCGTCGTGTGTCATGCAGTGTTGAGGAGGCCGGCTGGCTGTGGGTAAAGTGGGGCTCATAGTTTGTGGAGTCGGCTCTGGGTTGAAGGGGGTCACTGATTTGTTCTCAGATGCTACAGCTCAGGTTAGTGAGGTGGTGGAGAAATGAGTGAGAACTCTGCCAGCTGGAGCCTCTTGGGTCCCGGGGGGCTTCACTCCTGGAGGTGGAAATGATGAGGAGTTTTAAAATCTGCTCCTCTTTCACGCTGACTTGTTTTCTTGGGTTCCCTCTTTCCTCCTTGTCTGCTGTAAACATGAACACATGCAAGGATCCTGCTACCTCTCACGTTAAGCTGGCACTTGACAGTGACAGCAGGAGAACAAAAAATCCCAGAGTGTCATCAACATTTCCTGTAAACTAAATGATAGAAGCTGTTGAATTTCTGTGTCAGAACAAGGAGAAAGGAGCCCCAATGAAAGAGTGGTGTGTGTGTGAATGAGAGGACATTGTTCAGTCCACAGACCTGAGCATCGCTGCTCTGACTACCACGTTACCTCCTGGTTATCAGTGTGAAGTCAATGGTGAGGTAGTCAGTTGTTCCTTGTGTTTTATTCCAGAGGCCTGGTAGTAAAACGCTGAATTAAATAATTTTAATTCTTTACTTGAATTTTCATGCTGTTTTGCTGGAAATGTTTGACAACTTCTTGCATGTTGGTGCCCCATCACACAAAAAAGGTGCAGTTGTACTCTTTTCACCTCTGACCCACAAACATTCCACCAGTGAACGTCCAGAAATTGAAGCATAAACAGTTCAGCAACAACAAATTCTTCAAATCATCCTCTGAACCGAGAGCCACAGGCTCCTCCCAACATATGCAACACTGCCATTGAACTCTGCTTCAGTGTAACGGTGGTCGAAGGGTCAACATTGAACCTGTTGTATGACTTGAAAATTGTATCAGAAATCTGTGAGCAGGGCTAAATATATGAAAGTGTTGTCATTAACAGGTTGTGCATTTCTGTAGGTCCAAACATATCCTGGAGTCCACCAATGCCAGTTGTGACCTTGTGGGCTCCGGCTCCAGCACTGTCAGTGAAAAATGACTGACAATCCATTGTCTCCTGGTGAGTCCTGCTGTGTTGGTAGGATGCATCAAATCACTGTGGGAACAAGAGACACAGTGACTGAACTGTAGCCCATCCATCCATCCATCCATCCATCCATCCATCCATCCATTCATCCATCCATTCATCCATCCATCCATCCATCCATCCATTCATTCATTCATCCATCCATCCATCCATCCATTCATCCATCCATTCATTCATTCATTCATCCATCCATCCATTTTCTTCCACTTATCCTGTTAAGGGTTGTGGGGTGGGGGGACCTGTCTCCCCAGCTTTCAGCGTGAAGTGGGTTCACCCTGGAGGGGTCGCCAGTCCATTGCAGGGCCAACACATAAAGACAGACAACCATTCACACTCACAGTCACACCTAGAGTCAGTTTAGAGTATCAATCAGCCTCGTCCTCATTCTCATGTCTTTCCCACTGAAAAACTTCCACACCTGAAGTGTGAAGCATCGATAAAAGTTAATTTGACAGCACAACAGAAAATCCTAGTATATCACTGACATATTCTGTAAAAGAAATGATAGAAGCTGTTGAATTTTTAGAATGAGAAAAAATGTCCCCCAATGAAAGAGTGATGATTCTTTATTTTGATTTTGTTCTTCACTCCTACACAAGAGAGGGAAAGTGTCGGCTGGCCAGGAGCAACTGCCTGCTTCAGAATGGGAGGAGCCTCAGGACTTTCCAGTGAGAGCTGCAAACTTCCACCAGCGCCCACTGCCAGCACGTCTTCATGATGGAGCTGAGAAGAACACAACAACACAAGAGCACTGGAGAGGAGCACAACACTTCTTTGCTTCCTTGTCACTCTCATATCTGTCTGTACCATCTGGAGCTGGGGGGAGGAGCTTCACGTTTTTTTTCTTGTTTTTTTTTCCAAAAGGGAATGACATGACTTACTCTGTATATTAGTATATGAACTACTGAGAATGTTCATCCCCAGTTTTAAGTTAGAATTAAATGTTAAGTAGAAAAATCTTCCCTCTTCAATCCTGTCACTCAGTGTTGTAAACTGTTTCAAACAAATTCGACTGTTCAACAGTTCAAGTGTTTCTAATGAAGCTGAATGTGCTCTCTTATACTTTCCTCAATTGTGTTTCTTTCATGTCCTCCTGAGATCAAAGACAGAATTCTAGGTACTGTCAAAGCCCTGATGACATCATCAGGAATTCTGACTTTGATCTGGAAACTCTTGCTTTAATCTGAATTTGATCTGACTGAAGTTTTAGTTTAGGTTGCATGAGACTGATGCCCCCCCCCCCCCCCCCCCCCCCCCGTGACCCTTAAAGGATAAGAATAGAAAGAGGATGGAGGGATGGACTGAACACTGAAATCAGCTGATCTGATCCACATTCTAATTTTTCCTTTCCCTCTTTAGGAGTCAATGAGAATAGTAGTGTATATAATAATGTATATACAACCTTGGAGTATCTTTCCAAAGCTTTTAGTATTTCATCTTGTTTCTACTTGTAGTTTTAGTGTCTGGATCTTTTCTTTTTATATCCTGCTGTCTGCTCTTTGCTTTTGGAGCTTCCTTCAACAACTACCAAGCCTCCTGGGTACTGTAGGAAACATGGTCAAGTTCTTCTTACTTTTGCAGTCACGTCCTGCTCACATTGGTCTGTCTTCATTTTGACTCCTCCCACTGCCACAATGACCAGCCTTTATACACTTGGTGACTGGGGCCCTGGTTGCTGCAGGCCTCAACACCAGCCTGTGGTTGTGAGCAGGGCAGAACAGAACTGACAGTATCTCACATGCAGGACCTGGGTCAGTGCCTGGTGCCAGCTGGGGCACCGCTTTAACCTGGACGCCCTGGAAGATCTTCTCCAGGAAGTTGCCTTTTGGTTCCATCAAGGCCTGTGAGGATGGTGAAGAGTGATCCACCACCAGGCAGCAAAGTCAGCAGCAGCCATTTTGTTCCACTAGAATCAAGTATGATAGTGAAAGACTGGTGAGTACTTGCTAACTAACACTTCCTGTTTTTATTGCTATTCTTCCATGAATGTGCTCATGTTGGCTTGTCCCCAACCACAGTTTCAAAGCCATGATGACATCTTTCATTAACAATCAGACTTATTTTTTCTCTATTTGGACAAATAAGGTTTCAACTGACACGGCTGGCCAACGTCCTGGAGTTAATTCAGCCTGTAGAACCAGGTGCTGGTTCCTTCTTTTACCAGGCAGGAACAGGCAGCAGATCCAAGATCAGTAGGCGAAGATGTCTGCTTTGACTGGTAGGAGGAAAGAGAGCAGGAGAGCTGGTCAGAGACAAAGACAGATAATGAAGAAGGACTGCTGTATTCTGCTAGCACATGCTAGTCACAGTCAGAGATAATGAGTCTCAGCAGGTAAAGATTCATCACTGATTTCAGAAGATAATTGGACGTTCACTGGAAGATTATGAATGTTTGTGGGTCAGAGGTGAAAAGAGTACAAGTGCACCTGTTGTGTGTGATGGGGCACCAACATGCAAGAAGTTTTATACATTTTGAGCGAAAAAGCGTGAATCTTCAAGTAAAGAATTAAAATTATTTAAGTAACAATGAGGTCTCTGTAATAAAACAGAAGGGACAATGACTACCTCACCATTTCCACCCCTCTTTAACAGATTCACATTTCAAAACAACCAAGTTTATTTATTCCCTTCTTTTAGTAGAGGATGGTTTTGATCCATCAACCTCTGGGTTCTGAGCCCAGCACGCTTCCTCTGTAAATCCATATTTTGGATTCTGGCCTTTTCTGCTTTTCATTTTGCGTTTGTATTAAAGTTCTATTGCTGAAAAAAGGTTTTTTTGCCTTTTTAAACACACACACACACACACTTCCAGTGACTAACCCATATTTTCATCACTTAAACCACCACTGGAGTATTGAAAGAGATTCCACATGTTGGTCAACCAGAGAAGTTTCACCTGGTGACGCTCATCCAACCATGCATGAAGGTCAAGCTGCATTATCGGCTGTGCTCATTAGCAGGGGAATTAGCTGAAATGGTCAGTAACAGTAACAGGGTGACACTTTATCACAGCAGTGGACAAACATCAGCATTCATCACACAGCAGCTCCTCTGATCAACAGAACAAGCTGAAGTATTCTGGAGAATGAGGGCATGGATCCCTCTACCTCTCACATGCTAAGCTAGCACTCTACCATTGGAGCTAATTCCCCTGCTAATGAGCACTGCAAATAATGCAGCTTGACCTTCAGATTTGAGGGAAGAAAACCTTGAAACATTCATTCATCTTCTTCCACTTATTCCTGTTCAGGGTCGTGGGGAGCTGGAGCCTATCCCAGTGTCAACGGGCAAAAGGCAGCGTTCACCCTGGACCAGTCACCAGTCCATCACAGGGCCAACATACAGGGACAAACAACCATTCACACTCACATTCATACCTACAGTCAATTTAGAGAATCCAATCAGCCTTTTCCCCAAATTGCATGTCTTTAGACTGTGGGAGGAAGCCGGAGTACCAGAGAGAACCCACACAGGCACGGGGAGAACTTGCAGACTCTACACAAGAAGATACTGCGCCCGAGCCGGTACTTGAACCCAGAACTTTCTTGCTGTGAGGCCACAGTGCTAACCACTACACCATCCTGCAGCCCCCTTGAAACATGATGATGTTATTATTTATGTCTTTAATGCACCCAAACCTTTATTTTTCAGGGGTTTTGAGTGGTTCTGGGTCATGAATCAAAATTTGAATTGGACAAAAATTTCATGCAGGGTCACTGGGGCCACACGTTTCATGTTCTCAACAGATTGAAACTGTAGAGTGTGGGACATGTGGTGTGTTTGTCAAGTTCATCAAGGACAGTAAACATGAGCAGGTCTAGATTCACCTCCATCTTTGGAGGTTGTTGAATTTCCTCCTGAGGACCGTCAGGCTGTTTCCTTACTTTGCTGTGACACAACAGCAGACAGCAACAAGGACTGCTGTAGTGCACTTGGTAAAATCACCATTGTAGACTGGACCAATATGCTGATGTGATCCTTTGATTAGTTTCGGATCAGTCTGAGATCAAAGACTGAAGCAGGAGATCAATGCTCAGCATTCAGAGATCAAAGACTCCTGGAGCGTTGCCCTCTCTTGTCTTTGGTCCTGCATGTTAATGAATGTTTTACACATTTCTTTTTAAGAAAAAACTTGCATGACATTTCAAGGAGTTTTTCCTGCCAATACAGGACAACACCCACTCACAAACCAGTGCTGGACAAGTTCCTTCAAAGCTGTAATGCCTTATTTCTTACTTGTTACTGTCATTTTAAAATAATTGGTTCCATTACGATTGTGTCTGCCAGCGCTTGGTGACTGTACAGGAGGTCTGGGGACCGCAGGGCCACAACAAGCCCATTCCCTCAACTCTCCATTTAGTACAGAGGTCCCCAAGTACGGACCAGTGAGGATAAATGTGATCGTGGAGAAGTCTGTTTGTTCTTCAACTGGTCCAACTTGATGGTGAGATCTGTGACGCCATCTTGTGATAGTGGATTCATTCATCTGCTATTTCAACACATTCAAGTTCATTATCCCTACATGTCAAAATACATTTGGTGTGGAGTTTTACTTTCTGGCCTCAATCATAATGTGTGCATTTATTCTTCATGAACATTTCTCAGCTTTGTAAGTTTATGATATTTTGTCTTCCTCTGTTTTCTATTCCATTGTTGTTGATGATTCTATTGCAGGTTTGAGTTCCCTGTTGACTGAAGCAGAAACAGGAACAAAAAGCTGGAGGTGGTCAGAGCTCCAAGTTGGGACGCTGATATTAAAGTAGGAGATGAACACATCCAGGTTAGCCATCACTCTCAGAACCTGCTACTTTACCTCTTCAGAATGTAGCAGCATAGCATAGCTTCATCTCACCGGTTAGTGGCCCACTTTGATGTCTGGGATATGAGGTTAAAGGTTCTTTACAGCTCTGAATGAAGGGTTTATAAAGTGTTAACAATGCCATAAATAACACAAGCATTCAGTAATCCTTGATAAAAGGAGACTCACCATCAAGTTGGACAAGTTGAAGAACAAAAGGACTTCTACACTATCACATTTATCCTCACTGGTCCATACTTGGGGACCTCTGTACTCAATGGAGAGTTGAGGAAATGGGCTTGTTGTGGCCCTGCGGTCCCCAGACCTCCTGTACAGTCACCAAGTGCTGGCAGACACAATCGTAATGGAACCAATTATTTTAAAATGACAGTAACAAGTAAGAAATAAGGCATGACAGCTTTGAAGGAACTTGTCCAGCACTGGTTTGTGAGTGGGTGTTGTCCTGTATTGGCAGGAAAAACTCCTTGAAATGTTTTTTCTTCAAAAGAAATGTGTCCTTCTCATGTTGAGCTGTGGACATCAGCTGACTGCTTTTCTTGCCACTGCCTTGCTGGCAGGAAAAGCCTGAGCAGAAATGAAGAGTGAGTTCAAGGCAGTAGATTTCACTCCATAGTTTAGGCCTTCATCCAGCAAGGAACCATAAATGATGTCAGCACTCCTCCAGCACTGCGATGCAGCTTAGAGAGGTCGGAGAACCACATGACTTCTCTCACTGGTTATTGATGTTTATCTGTGTCTATATATAATTTATGTCATGTATATATTTGTATATTAATATGTTATTCATGTTACATAAAACATGTTAAACACGGAACGGTGTGGACACAACAAATGAACTGGTTCAGAGACACGAGGCAAAAAAAGCTGGATGAACTCTTCTTCATTCCAAAAATGACTTCACCCTTGAACACTGACGTCAGGTCATTTTATAGGGTCCTCCATTTTTTCATTTATGTGACGTTGCATATTGGGAAATAATTATAAAAAAATATATATTTTGATGAAAACTATATTTGATCAAGAAAACTACATTGGGTCAAATATATCCATCGTTAGTGACGGTGTTACTAATTTTAACTTTAGTGCTCTGGTGCTGATTGCCTCATTAAGATCTTCATGAAGTAATAAACTGAGATTTGTAAAAAAAAAAAAAAAAATTTTTTTTTTTTTTTTTTACAGAGTTGGCAGTTGTCTGAGCATTGAATCTTTCTTTGTGTTGAGAACAAACCCTCAAAGCCTTCATGTTTCAGTTTGCTTCACAGCTAACAGACAAACACCTCTTAGCCTGGTTCTGGTAGTCCAGGTTTAAACACCAACAAGGATTTTATGCTGATTTCTTCACATGCAGCTGAAATCTAGACTTCGAGTGTTCATGTGAGGTTCCAGCTTCACGCCTATTTAGTTTTCAACAAATATTAAGTCACTTTAATGCATTGAGCTCACGAACGAACTTTAGTCTCAGTAGCTGAATCTGTTAGAGGGAAGGCAGTGTGGACTGGCAGGAGCCTCCTACAAAATGCAATGGAGAGAAGAAGAAATCCTGAGGAGTCGCTATGAGATTGAAGTGTGAAAGACGTGGCTCCTTTGGTGGTGATAGGATTTGAGCTATTGACTCTATTTTTAGTTTATTTCAATGTTATTGCAAACATCAGCTGCTCACTTATCAGCTAGCAAGTAAACAACAGTATTGTTCAGTGTGCTAGCTGAAGTAGACCGAGCGGTCAGTTGAGTCTTTATTTCCATGTGTGCTCATGGTAGCAGGGGTTTAGATTTCTAAATGTAACCCTTTTACCACCGGCTCCAATATTAAAACCCACCTTAGGCTTACAGGGAACACTTTAACTCATTTCAAATATCTTGTATGGTAAAAGTCCCATCTGGAATAATTAATATCAATCTCGGGCAATGTATGATTCTCACTCTTAAATATTCAAATGGAGGCTATGGGGAGTACACTTGACCTTTAAACTCTGCTGTAAAGCTTCAGTAACAACACACAAATTCAATGAAACAACACAAGATTTCAGTTTAGAAAATGTATTAAAAGCTTGCAGAAAAACACATTCAACAAACAAGACTATAGAAAATAAAAAGAACCCCGGGGTATATTGTTTGTCTTTTTTTCAACTGTCTAATTTTATTTCGAGTGCACTCATGTTTACTTTCGTTGGCCCGCTTTAATTGGAGCTCATGATGGAAACCTTTACCAGATCCCCCCGTGTGTCGGTGAAGTCAACAATACCGGACCGCAGCCGATGAATCCCTCGCTCGTTATGGCAGCAACCGTCCCGCTCGCAGCAGCCCGCAGCAACAGACCTCCGTGACTCGGCAGCAGCGGCACATCCTCCGTTAACGACTCTCTCCCGAGGCGACTATCCGAAGCTCCTGTCCCGTCCTTGCAGCGGCGTCTCCCTTCAGCGTTGACAGCGTTAGCCTAGCTCCCGCTAGCTTCTGTAACTGGACTTGCCTGGTGCTCAAAACACAATCGGTGGCGGAGAATCCGACTCACGCACTCCGATCACGTCGGTCAATTACAGTTCACAGTCCGTTACCGATAAAAACTCCTCTCCGACGACACACAGTCACGAAACTCCGATAACGTTACGCCATTACACGATGCTCCTTCTTCCTCGCGCGCGTTTCTCCCGGAAGTGTAAACACTGAAGGTCATGAACTCACGCACGTAACCTAACGTAATAGAATTACTTTAACATTTTTTAAAGACATTCACACCCCGTGAAATGATGTTTTTTTGAAAGTTACTAATTTTAAACAAATTTTATTGACAGTTTAATATCTTCTTCATAACAAATACTTATTTATGTAAATTTTAAGTTAACCATGAACTGGCATTTTATTCTTAATTTATTCCTGTGAAAATCATGAAATAAATACCACTGATTTATCAGTATTACATCAACCTAGGATTAAATTAAAGCTGCAGTCAGCGTTGTTTGGGCCTGAGCCTCCTCCCGCCCACCGGGGCCGAGTAGCAGGGGTCGTCCTGAATCCAGTGATGAATTTTATGAAAGCGGTGGGACTTGTACACTGCAAGCAACTGCTGTAAATTTACTACAAGATTTCAATAGTATCACCGTTTATAAAAATACAGTACTTTGCTGTTAATTCTAATAGGAATCTGTTAAATTACACCCCATGACTGTTTAACAGAACTATGCTGTAATGCTAAAATACAGTTCTTCACTGTAAATAAAACAGTATCATGCAGTATCTTTGCCTTATGGACGCAAGGAGAATCTCCGGATCTGCACGTGAGGCCAGAGCCTTGGTTTACGCCATCCATCTCAATCTCAGTCATTTGGTGAGTAGCGATTGCATTTATTGTAGACACTGGCGCAAAGTCTGTAGGCCAGTGGAGGCTAAGTGAAGTTTCCAGTTTGTGTGGAGACACACACGAGAGGGGGGTGCACTTATTAAAATATAATAGTGACCAAAGCCGGACAACGCCACCTTGGGAATTTTGCCCAAGGAAATAGTTAACGTACCGACCAAAAGGCACTCACAGGTTCATTTACTAATTGGCAGGAGACGTGGTTCCATGACAAAAATATTTTATTGTAAACAGGCCAGCAGATTAAAAAGAGAACAAGAATAAATCTAAACAAGTCTGGAGCTTACCAGTGGGGGGGGAGGGATCCCAAGGCAGAAGACACCCTGATCAATTGGGACATCATTTAAAAACACACATGATTAAAGCAGAACAGGGGTGCACAGCACACAAGAGGAAAAGAGACGCCAGGACCGTGAGCTTCCAGTACCTGAAATGAAATGACAAGAATTATAATTTAACACCAAAACTAAAAAAAACACAAAAACCAGAACCAAACTCAAACCACAATTTAAAAATTAATTCGAGAAACAAGATTTAATTATTAAACACAAATTAGCAAGGAAAAATAATACAACCCAAAATAACCAGAAACGAGTTCATTTCTCCATTGCTAGACCAGGGAGCGAACAGATAGCCGTCCAGCAGCTTGCTACACCCTGAAGCCCAAGCGGAGGAATGGGAAACAATGCAGATCCAAACCTTCAGAGCACCATGAAGTACAGTTCAGTGGCGCCACACGGTGGACATCAGGATCTGGCAGACCCTGGTTAAACAAGGTGAATTACTGAAACAACCTCCAGTTCAACACACAGCGGATTCCAATTCGTTAACACAGAAGCAGAGCACTCCAGTGAACACAGTAAACAGTGAACAAACAAGCAAAACATGTGTAGATGGCCAGTAGGTCGCAGAACAGGCTAGTAGCAGAGCAGGCTAATAGAGCAGGAGCCTGTAACAAAGCAGGACAGTCTGTAGCCAAACAGTAGCCAGAGCAAAGCAGGATAGTCTGTAACAAACAGCAGCCAGAGCAAAGCAGGGTAGTCTGTAACAAACAGCAGCCAGAGCAAAGCAGGGTAGTCTGTAGCAAAACAGCAGCCAGAGAAAAGCAGGGTAGTCTGTAACAAACAGCAGCCAGAGCAAAGCAGGGTAGTCTGTAACAAACAGCAGCCAGAGCAAAGCAGGGTAGTCTGTAGCAAAACAGCAGCCAGAGCAAAGCAGGGTAGTCTGTAACAAACAGCAGCCAGAGCAAAGCAGGAGCATCTAGCAAAGCAGGATAGTCTGGCAAGACAGCGCCCGGTAGCAAAGCAGCAGCTAGTTCTTCCTCAGTGTCACGGCTCACCAGCTGTGCCAATCAGGTGTAGATCGCACTCATGCAGAGCAAAGGGTTTCACAGCTAGTATGCTGTGGCAAACAGCCTCTGCACGTCAGATCGGCGGGGGGGGGGGGGGGTGTTTCCCCACTAGCGGCGATTAAGGGACCGTGTCCCAAAAGCCGGACGCCTACAATTAAACATGTGAATATGAAAAACGTGCATGATCAGCATGCAACACGAGCTACAGGGAGCTACTGCTACATACCAGCAAAGACGGTGGCGAGAAGGCAGACGTGAGGCGATCAGAGGCGGAAGCGAGGTGACCAGGAAGTGGGAGGACCGCGGACCCCAAGAGCAAGAGATTGACCAGGTAGATGCTGCCCCTATTTATAGAGCAGCGCCACACACTGGTTGGCTAATGATGGTACAAGCCAAGTCAGGCATCACCAACCAGTCTCACTGCTAGGATGGGACCTCTCATCCTGCCACATTTGCATTGATAATTACACTCGGTGCACATCATGCTAGCCAGATTTAGCAGCTAGCCAAAATGTTGAAAATGCTTGCAAATTAATCCAAAAAACACAGAGAGTTGACTTTACTTTTTACATCTCGAGCCTCCACAAATTAATGTGTGCGACATCTGTATTTTGCCTGTGAATTCATGAAGCTTTCTGATAGTCTGAACCATTTTACAGTACACGCAATATACGT
Source organism: Aulostomus chinensis (assembly GCF_037954235.1). Taxonomy (NCBI): domain Eukaryota; kingdom Metazoa; phylum Chordata; class Actinopteri; order Syngnathiformes; family Aulostomidae; genus Aulostomus; species Aulostomus chinensis. Next base: position 27,138,697 of record NC_141323.1, read on the forward strand.
GTCACACAACAGTTAAGTCGGTTCATATTAAGATGAGTGCACACTGACTGTGTTTACATGCAATTACGTTCCTCCATCTTGTGCTAGGCTACTGCTCTGGCATGAGTCTGTCTGATGGCATGATTACAGTGTAGTTAAGGCCATAGATCAGAAGCTGTGGTTGTATTTGTTTAAAAAAGAGTGGTTTTAGCATCGTTCAAGTGCCTGCTCATTTGTGTTGATTTTTCTTTGTCTCTGATATTGCCTACAGATGCAGGAGCCTATTTTCCAGCTGCCCTGATCCTAGTAAGTACTTGCCTGTCCATCACATTTCACAGTTAATCAGTTATTTTTTCAGACCTCAAACATTGAAATAGACAACTGTGTTATCTGGTCAAAGAAGCTGTTTTTTTCTTCTTCTTCTTCTCTTCTCTTTTCTCCCTGTTTTTTTGGATCTCCAACACTATATCTACATGTATATATTTGATGGCTTATAATGTCTCATTCATCTGAGTGAGTTCCAACACTCCTTTTTTAGGTGCTTCATTGGAATAAATCCTGAGAGTGTCTGCATGTTTTCCCTGTGCTGGTTCTCTCCAGGTACTACAGCTTCCTTCCACAGTCCAAAGACATGCAAATGGAAATGCAACTCTAAATTGACCGTAGGTATGGCTGTGAGTGTGAATGGTTGTCTGTCAATATTTGTTGGCTGCGGTGGACTGCGATGGACCACTGACCTGTCCAAGGTAATGTCCCCTCTGGGATAGGCTCCAGCCCCACCCTGTGACCCTTAACAGGATAAGCGGAAAAATGGATGGATGGATGGATGGATGGACGGATGGATGGATGGATGGATAGATGGGTGGGTGATCACTCACAGGACTGTGAGTCTCTCACTCTGACCGCTTCATGCTATGGGACTTACACTGACGTAACCTGATTAGCTCAGTCAGTCGAGCATGAGACTCTTAGTCTCAGGGTTGTTGGTTCAAGCCCCATGTTGGGTGTTGATCTTAAACACCACTGCTTGTCCTCTCAGTTTTGAAAGCTTTGTTTGTAAATTGTCAGAAAAATCAGTGAATAAACAATACAAACAGAGGCTTTGTCAGAAATTCCATGCTTCCAAACTAACCAATATGAAAAAAACAAAAGGTGAGACTTTTTCGTGCATTCGAAAAATTTGTATGCCCTTCATTGTATCCGCTCTCTATACTTCCATGCATCCCAGCTTATTTCTGTTAAGGGTTGCAGGGGGAGGCTGGAGCCTTTCCCAGTGGCTTTCAGGTGAGAGGCAGGTTTCACCCTGGACAGGTAGCCAGTCCATTGCAGACAGAATACCCACGCAGGCACGGAGAGAACATGCACACACCACACAGAAAGAACCTGTGCTCGAGCCAGGACTTGAACTTGCTTTGAGGCGACACTGTTAACCACGGTACCACCGTGCCACCCATTGACTGTAACACATTGTAAACAATATTCACTCTTGTTATCATACAACACGTAGCCCTGTACAAAAAATCAAATAAATTACATCGCATAAAAAGCATAAAAAGATGTGTTCAAAAGTTCAAAAATAAATAGAGTTCATGATCTTTAAAATTGGTTATAATGTGAGCAGGTTAAAAGCATAAATATAATATGTAACATTTAAAAAGTAAAACTATTTACAGTTAAAAAATAAATTCATATAAAGGTCTTTAAGTTCTCTGAGTCTGTAAAAGATCAGTGATCTGAGAATAAGGAGAGGGGAAGAAGCCGTGTTTATATGTAACCTCAATTGTTACCTGTCAATCATTTCATTCCTGTCTTATCTTTGGGTGTATTAAGACCGCAAAAGCCAATGAGAGGAAAGTTACTGTGTAAGGGGTGGGACTAGTGGCGCAGGTTTGTGAGGTGAGTAGTTAGCGCGCATGGGGAGAGAAACAGAGGCAATGATCAGAGAGTTAAGAGGGGAGGCATCGTTTGTGTGGAGAGCATTTAAGTTTATTTTGGAGGTCGACGACTGGTGGTCCTGATGTAAACTTCTGTGTGACCTTCGAGAGGTGAATATTTATGCCTGTATTTGCGCTTTATCTAACTGTTATAGTGAAAAGAGACTGGATGTGTACATGGATAGCGACGTGCTAGCTAGGGATAGCATTCCGTGCTAATGTGCCAGCAGATCGTAGCTTTAGCGTTGTAATATTTTTGTAGCGAAAGTAAAGGTAATGCGAATTCGACACGAGATAATGTTTGATAATTGTGGCTAAATTAAGATAATATGCTTGAAGGAGACGGACATTGGAGAGAGAGAGACGGGTTTCCATCCGATGGCTCTGCTGTTCTGCTGTGCCCTGTCCTGCTGTGTTTTCTTCTTCGTGACTTTCGCTGTCCCGCCATTGCTTGTGAGTGTTTGGATTGTGACTTCCACCGCCATTGCCATTACCATTCAGACTCTCATCCTCCATTCCCGTTCTCTCCCTTCTAATAAAACCCTGGATTTGTGAGGAATAACATACACATGCACTTGCTTTTATTGTGTGCTCAGCTGCGAGTGAAGCGGCCATTACAGTTGTGAAGCCCCGACCGCACACGAGCTTCAATAAACAGGCCTGAAACAGGTAAAAATTTAATTTAAGGTGTTTCATATGAATGTGTGTGTGCCCACAGGTAAAATATTGAGTTTTAGTTGTTGTAAATTAAAAAATACCGTTTTAGAAGGTAACTTAAGGATTCTGAAAGGGATTAAATATGATGTATATTTTAAAAAAACTAAAGGGTTATCTTTTGTAGAGGAAACTTTTTCCTTACAATTGAGGTGTAAAGGATGACTTGAGGGTATTTTATGTGAAACTATCTAACTAAAAAAGATTTTTATTTTCATTGAAACGAAAGTTCAGAACCAAGAAAGACACTGTTTATTTTGTTTTGAAAATCCTCTTACTCATTGTTAATAATTTTGTTCGTTGTATTTTTATAATACTAGAATATATTCAATTTTTATTTCATCCATCTCTGTGAACAAGTACCTGTGAAGGATTAATTTGCAATTCTTTTAACTTCAGCTTGAGGAAAGGGCAGCTTTGAGTCTTTGGGGACCAGCATGAGCGACCTTCCCTCACACACTTCTTCTTGAAGCACCTTTCCGCAGCTTTGAAATTGAATGTCATGCAGCGTGTAATTTGAAGTCGACAGATGGCAGATGCAGTACTTTTCTCTCGATGACATCAACATTCTTTTCTTTATATTGACAGGACACCTATTTGGCGTGTGAGAAGTCCCTGAGGCTGTTGCGCATCACGTTTTTTCTGAGGTTGTAAAGTGAGTGAAATGGATATAGAGCCCATGTGTGTCAGAGTCAAGGGCTTACGGCCATACCACTCTGAACACGCCGGATCTCGGAAGCTAAGCAGGGTCGGGCCTGGTTAGTACTTTGATGGGAGACCGCCTGGGAATACCAGGTGCTGTAAGCTTTTTTGTTTCTTTGTGAGGAAAGGGCAGCTTTGAGTCTTTGGGGACCAGCATGAGCGAGCTTCCCTCACACACCTTTTCTTGAAGCGCCCTCCGCAGCTTTGGAATGGAATGTCATGCAGTGGTTAATTTGAAGTAGACAGATGGCAGATGCAGTACTTTTCTCTCGATGACATCAACATTCTTTTCTTTTATTGACAGGACACGTATTTGGCGTGTGAAAAGACCCTGAGGCTGTTGCGCATCACTTTTTTTCTGAGGTTGTAAAGTGTGTGAAATGGATACAGAGCCCATGTGTGTCAGAGTCAAGGGCTTACGGCCATACCACTCTGAACACGCCCGATCTCGTCTGATCTCGGAAGCTAAGCAGGGTCGGGCCTGGTTAGTACTTGGATGGAAGACCGCCTGGGAATACCAGGTGCTGTAAGCTTTTTTGTTTCTTTGTGAGGAAAGGGCAGCTTTGAGTCTTTGGGGACCAGCATGAGCGAGCTTCCCTCACACACCTTTTCTTGAAGCGCCTTTCTGCAGCTTTGAAATGGAATCTCATGCAGCGTGTAATTTGAAGTAGACAGATGGAGGATGCAGTACTTTTCTCTCGATGACATCAACATTCTTTTCTTTGTATTGACAGGACACCTATTTGACGTGTGAAAAGACCCTGAGGCTGTTGCGCATCACTTTTTTTCTGAGGTTGTAAAGTGAGTGAAATGGATATAGAGCCCATGTGTGTCAGGGTCAGGGGCTTACGGCCATACCAGTCTGAACTCGTCTGATCTCGGAAGCTAAGCAAGGTCGGGCCTGGTAAGTACTTGGATGGGAGACCGCCTGGGAATACCAGGTGCTGTAAGCTTTTGTGTTTCATTGTGAGGAAAGGGCACCTTTGAGTGTTTGGGGACCAGCATGAGCGAGCTTCCCTCACACACCTTTTCTTGAAGCGCCTTTCTGCAGCTTTGAAATTGAATGTCATGCAGCGTGTAATTTGAAGTAGACAGATGGCAGATGCAGTACTTTTCTCTAGATGACATCAAGATTCTTTTCTTTTATTGACAGGACACCTATTTGACGTTTGAAAAGACCGTGAGGCTGTTGCACATCACATTTTTTTTAGAGGTTGTAAAGTGAGTGAAATGGATATAGAGCCCATGTGTGTAAGAGTCAAGGGCTTACGGCCATACCACTCTGAACACGCCCGATCTCGTCTGATCTCGGAAGCTTAGCAGGGTCGGGCCTGGTTAGTACTTGGATGGAAGACCGCCTGGGAATACCAGGTGCTGTAAACTTTTTTGTTTCATTGTGAGGAAAGGGCCGCTTTGAGTCTTTGGGGACCAGCATGAGCGAGCTTCCCTCACACACCTTTTCTTGAAGCGCCCTCCGCAGCTTTGGAATGGAATGTCATGCAGTGGTTCATTTGAAGAAGACAGATGGCAGATGCAGTACTTTTCTCTCGATGACATCAACATTCTTTTCTTTTATTGACAGGACACGTATTTGGCGTGTGAAAAGACCCTGAGGCTGTTGCGCATCACTTTTTTTCTGAGGTTGTAAAGTGTGTGAAATGGATATAGAGCCCATGTGTGTCAGAGTCAGGGGCTTACGGCCATACCAGTCTGAACTCGTCTGATCTCGGAAGCTAAGCAGGGTCGGGCCTGTTTAGTACTTGGATGGAAGACCGCCTGGGAATACCAGGTGCTGTAAGCTTTTTTGTTTCTTTGTGAGGAAAGGGCAGCTTTGAGTCTTTGGGGACCAGCATGAGCGAGCTTCCCTCACACACCTTTTCTTGAAGCGCCTTTCTGCAGCTTTGAAATTGAATGTCATGCAGCGTGTAATTTGAAGAAGACAGATGGCAGATGCAGTACTTTTCTCTAGATGACATCAAGATTCTTTTCTTTGTATTGACAGGACACCTATTTGGCGTTTGAAAAGACCGTGAGGCTTTTGCATGTCACTTTTTTTCTGAGGTTGTAAAGTGAGTGAAATGAATATAGAGCCCATGTGTGTAAGAGTGAAAGGCTTACGGCCATACCACTCTGAACACGCCCGATCTCGTCTGATCTTGGAAGCTAAGCAGGGTCGGGCCTGGTTAGTACTTGGATGGGAGACCGCCTGGGAATACCAGGTGCTGTAAGCTTTTTTGTTTCTTTGTGAGGAAAGGGCAGCTGTTAGTGTTTGGGGACCAGCATGAGCGAGCTTCCCTCACACACCTTTTCTTGAAGCGCCCTCCGCAGCTTTGGAATGGAATGTCATGCAGTTGTTAATTTGAAGTAGACAGATGGCAGATGCAGTACTTTTCTCTCGATGACATCAACATTCTTTTCTTTTATTGACAGGACACGTATTTGGCGTGTGAAAAGACCCTGAGGCTGTTGCGCATCACTTTTTTTCTGAGGTTGTAAAGTGTTTGAAATGGATATAGAGCCCATGTGTGTCAGAGTCAAGGGCTTACGGCCATACCACTCTGAACACGCCCGATCTCGTCTGATCTCGGAAGCTAAGCAGGGTCGGTCCTGGTTAGTACTTGGATGGAAGACCGCCTGGGAATACCAGGTGCTGTAAGCTTTTTTGTTTCTTTGTGAGGAAAGGGCAGCTTTTAGTCTTTGGGGACCAGCATGAGCGAGCTTCCCTCACACACCTTTTCTTGAAGCGCCCTCCACAGCTTTCGAATGGAATGTCATGCAGTGGTTAATTTGAAGTCGACAGATGGCAGATGCAGTACTTTTCTCTCGATGACATCAACATTCTTTTCTTTTATTGACAGGACACGTATTTGGCGTGTGAAAAGACCCTGAGGCTGTTGCGCATCACTTTTTTTCTGAGGTTGTAAAGTGTGTGAAATGGATATAGAGCCCATGTGTGTCAGAGTCAAGGGCTTACGGCCATACTACTCTGAACACGCCTGATCTCATCTGATCTCGGAAACTAAGCAGGGTCGGGCCTGGTTAGTACTTGGATGGAAGACCGCCTGGGAATACCAGGTGCTGTAAGCTTTTTTTTTCTTTGTGAGGAAAGGGCAGCTTTTAGTCTTTGGGGACCAGCATGTTCGAGCTTCCCTCACACACCTTTTCTTGAATCGCCTTTCTGCAGCTTTGAAATTGAATGTCATGCAGCGTGTAATTTGAAGTAGACAGATGGCAGATGCAGTACTTTTCTCTAGATGACATCAAGATTCTTTTCTTTGTATTGACAGGACACCTATTTGACGTTTGAAAAGACCGTGAGGCTGTTGCACATCACATTTTTTTTAGAGGTTGTAAAGTGAGTGAAATGGATATAGAGCCCATGTGTGTAAGAGTCAAGGGCTTACGGCCAAACCACTCTGAACACGCCCGATCTCGTCTGATCTCGGAAGCTTAGCAGGGTCGGGCCTGGTTAGTACTTGGATGGAAGACCGCCTGGGAATACCAGGTGCTGTAAACTTTTTTGTTTCATTGTGAGGAAAGGGCCGCTTTGAGTCTTTGGGGACCAGCATGAGCGAGCTTCCCTCACACACCTTTTCTTGAAGCGCCCTCCGCAGCTTTGGAATGGAATGTCATGCAGTGGTTCATTTGAAGAAGACAGATGGCAGATGCAGTACTTTTCTCTCGATGACATCAACATTCTTTTCTTTTATTGACAGGACACGTATTTGGCGTGTGAAAAGACCCTGAGGCTGTTGCGCATCACTTTTTTTCTGAGGTTGTAAAGTGTGTGAAATGGATATAGAGCCCATGTGTGTCAGAGTCAGGGGCTTACGGCCATACCAGTCTGAACTCGTCTGATCTCGGAAGCTAAGCAGGGTCGGGCCTGGTTAGTACTTGGATGGAAGACCGCCTGGGAATCCCAGGTGCTGTAAGCTTTTTTGTTTCTTTGTGAGGAAAGGGCAGCTTTGAGTCTTTGGGGACCAGCATGAGCGAGCTTCCCTCACACACCTTTTCTTGAAGCGCCTTTCTGCAGCTTTGAAATTGAATGTCATGCAGCGTGTAATTTGAAGTAGACAGATGGCAGATGCAGTACTTTTCTGTAGATGACATCAACATTCTTTTTTTGTATTGACAGGACACCTATTTGGCGTTTGAAAAGACCGTGAGGCTTTTGCACGTCACTTTTTTTCTGAGGTTGTAAAGTGAGTGAAATGAATATAGAGCCCATGTGTGTAAGAGTTAAAGGCTTACGGCCATACCACTCTGAACAAGCCCGATCTCGTCTGATCTCGGAAGCTAAGCAGCGTCGGGCCTGGTTAGTACTTGGATGGGAGACCGCCTGGGAATACCAGGTGCTGTAAGCTTTTTTGTTTCTTTGTGAGGAAAGGGCAGCTTTTAGTGTTTGGGGACCAGCATGAGCGAGCTTCCCTCACACACCTTTTCTTGAAGCGCCCTCCGCAGCTTTGGAATGGAATGTCATTCAGTGGTTAATTTGAAGAAGACAGATGGCAGATGCAGTACTTTTCTCTCGATGACATCAACATTCTTTTCTTTTATTGACAGGACACGTATTTGGCGTGTGAAAAGACCCTGAGGCTGTTGCGCATCACTTTTTTTCTGAGGTTGTAAAGTGAGTGAAATGGATATAGAGCCCTTGTGTGTCAGGGTCAGGGGCTTACGGCCATACCAGTCTGAACTTGTCTGATCTCGGAAGCTAAGCAGGGTCGGTCCTGGTTAGTACTTGGATGGAAGACCGCCTGGGAATACCAGGTGCTGTAAGCTTTTTTGTTTCTTTGTGAGGAAAGGGCAGCTTTTAGTCTTTGGGGACCAGCATGAGCGAGCTTCCCTCACACACCTTTTCTTGAAGCGCCCTCCACAGCTTTCGAATGGAATGTCATGCAGTGGTTAATTTGAAGTCGACAGATGGCAGATGCAGTACTTTTCTCTCGATGACATCAACATTCTTTTCTTTTATTGACAGGACACGTATTTGGCGTGTGAAAAGACCCTGAGGCTGTTGCGCATCACTTTTTTTCTGAGGTTGTAAAGTGTGTGAAATGGATATAGAGCCCATGTGTGTCAGAGTCAAGGGCTTACGGCCATACTACTCTGAACACGCCTGATCTCGTCTGATCTCGGAAACTAAGCAGGGTCGGGCCTGGTTAGTACTTGGATGGAAGACCGCCTGGGAATACCAGGTGCTGTAAGCTTTTTTTTTCTTTGTGAGGAAAGGGCAGCTTTTAGTCTTTGGGGACCAGCATGTTCGAGCTTCCCTCACACACCTTTTCTTGAATCGCCTTTCTGCAGCTTTGAAATTGAATGTCATGCAGCGTGTAATTTGAAGTAGACAGATGGCAGATGCAGTACTTTTCTCTAGATGACATCAAGATTCTTTTCTTTGTATTGACAGGACACCTATTTGACGTTTGAAAAGACCGTGAGGCTGTTGCACATCACATTTTTTTTAGAGGTTGTAAAGTGAGTGAAATGGATATAGAGCCCATGTGTGTAAGAGTCAAGGGCTTACGGCCAAACCACTCTGAACACGCCCGATCTCGTCTGATCTCGGAAGCTTAGCAGGGTCGGGCCTGGTTAGTACTTGGATGGAAGACCGCCTGGGAATACCAGGTGCTGTAAACTTTTTTGTTTCATTGTGAGGAAAGGGCCGCTTTGAGTCTTTGGGGACCAGCATGAGCGAGCTTCCCTCACACACCTTTTCTTGAAGCGCCCTCCGCAGCTTTGGAATGGAATGTCATGCAGTGGTTCATTTGAAGAAGACAGATGGCAGATGCAGTACTTTTCTCTCGATGACATCAACATTCTTTTCTTTTATTGACAGGACACGTATTTGGCGTGTGAAAAGACCCTGAGGCTGTTGCGCATCACTTTTTTTCTGAGGTTGTAAAGTGTGTGAAATGGATATAGAGCCCATGTGTGTCAGAGTCAGGGGCTTACGGCCATACCAGTCTGAACTCGTCTGATCTCGGAAGCTAAGCAGGGTCGGGCCTGGTTAGTACTTGGATGGAAGACCGCCTGGGAATCCCAGGTGCTGTAAGCTTTTTTGTTTCTTTGTGAGGAAAGGGCAGCTTTGAGTCTTTGGGGACCAGCATGAGCGAGCTTCCCTCACACACCTTTTCTTGAAGCGCCTTTCTGCAGCTTTGAAATTGAATGTCATGCAGCGTGTAATTTGAAGTAGACAGATGGCAGATGCAGTACTTTTCTGTAGATGACATCAACATTCTTTTTTTGTATTGACAGGACACCTATTTGGCGTTTGAAAAGACCGTGAGGCTTTTGCACGTCACTTTTTTTCTGAGGTTGTAAAGTGAGTGAAATGAATATAGAGCCCATGTGTGTAAGAGTTAAAGGCTTACGGCCATACCACTCTGAACAAGCCCGATCTCGTCTGATCTCGGAAGCTAAGCAGCGTCGGGCCTGGTTAGTACTTGGATGGGAGACCGCCTGGGAATACCAGGTGCTGTAAGCTTTTTTGTTTCTTTGTGAGGAAAGGGCAGCTTTTAGTGTTTGGGGACCAGCATGAGCGAGCTTCCCTCACACACCTTTTCTTGAAGCGCCCTCCGCAGCTTTGGAATGGAATGTCATTCAGTGGTTAATTTGAAGAAGACAGATGGCAGATGCAGTACTTTTCTCTCGATGACATCAACATTCTTTTCTTTTATTGACAGGACACGTATTTGGCGTGTGAAAAGACCCTGAGGCTGTTGCGCATCACTTTTTTTCTGAGGTTGTAAAGTGAGTGAAATGGATATAGAGCCCTTGTGTGTCAGGGTCAGGGGCTTACGGCCATACCAGTCTGAACTTGTCTGATCTCGGAAGCTAAGCAGGGTCGGGCCTGGTAAGTACTTGGATGGGAGACCGCCTGGGAATACCAGGTGCTGTAAGCTTTTTTGTTTCATTGTTAGGAAAGGGCACCTTTGAGTGTTTGGGGACCAGCATGAGCGAGCTTCCCTCACACACCTTTTCTTGAAGCGCCCTCCACAGCTTTCGAATGGAATGTCATGCAGTGTGTAATTTGAAGTAGACAGATTGCAGATGCAGTACTTTTCTCTAGATGACATCAACATTCTTTTCTTTGTATTGACAGGACAACTATTTGGTGTGTAAAAAGACCGTGAGGCTGTTGCACATCACATTTTTTTTGAGGTTGTAAAGTGAGTGAAATGGATATAGAGCCCATGTGTGTCAGAGTCAAGGGCTTACGGCCATACCACTCTGAACACGCCCGATCTCGTCTGATCTCGGAAGCTAAGCAGGGTCGGGCCTGGTTAGTACTTGGATGGAAGACCGCCTGGGAATACCAGGTGCTGTAAACTTTTTTGTTTCATTGTGAGGAAAGGGCCGCTTTGAGTCTTTGGGGACCAGCATGAGAGAGCTTCCCTCACACACCTTTTCTTGAAGCGCCTTTCTGCAGCTTTGAAATTGAATGTCATGCAGCGTGTAATTTGAAGAAGACAGATGGCAGATGCAGTACTTTTCTCTAGATGACATCAAGATTCTTTTCTTTGTATTGACAGGACACCTATTTGGCGTTTGAAAAGACCGTGAGGCTTTTGCATGTCACTTTTTTTCTGAGGTTGTAAAGTGAGTGAAATGAATATAGAGCCCATGTGTGTAAGAGTGAAAGGCTTACGGCCATACCACTCTGAACACGCCCGATCTCGTCTGATCTTGGAAGCTAAGCAGGGTCGGGCCTGGTTAGTACTTGGATGGGAGACCGCCTGGGAATACCAGGTGCTGTAAGCTTTTTTGTTTCTTTGTGAGGAAAGGGCAGCTGTTAGTGTTTGGGGACCAGCATGAGCGAGCTTCCCTCACACACCTTTTCTTGAAGCGCCCTCCGCAGCTTTGGAATGGAATGTCATGCAGTTGTTAATTTGAAGTAGACAGATGGCAGATGCAGTACTTTTCTCTCGATGACATCAACATTCTTTTCTTTTATTGACAGGACACGTATTTGGCGTGTGAAAAGACCCTGAGGCTGTTGCGCATCACTTTTTTTCTGAGGTTGTAAAGTGTTTGAAATGGATATAGAGCCCATGTGTGTCAGAGTCAAGGGCTTACGGCCATACCACTCTGAACACGCCCGATCTCGTCTGATCTCGGAAGCTAAGCAGGGTCGGTCCTGGTTAGTACTTGGATGGAAGACCGCCTGGGAATACCAGGTGCTGTAAGCTTTTTTGTTTCTTTGTGAGGAAAGGGCAGCTTTTAGTCTTTGGGGACCAGCATGAGCGAGCTTCCCTCACACACCTTTTCTTGAAGCGCCCTCCACAGCTTTCGAATGGAATGTCATGCAGTGGTTAATTTGAAGTCGACAGATGGCAGATGCAGTACTTTTCTCTCGATGACATCAACATTCTTTTCTTTTATTGACAGGACACGTATTTGGCGTGTGAAAAGACCCTGAGGCTGTTGCGCATCACTTTTTTTCTGAGGTTGTAAAGTGTGTGAAATGGATATAGAGCCCATGTGTGTCAGAGTCAAGGGCTTACGGCCATACTACTCTGAACACGCCTGATCTCGTCTGATCTCGGAAACTAAGCAGGGTCGGGCCTGGTTAGTACTTGGATGGAAGACCGCCTGGGAATACCAGGTGCTGTAAGCTTTTTTTTTCTTTGTGAGGAAAGGGCAGCTTTTAGTCTTTGGGGACCAGCATGTTCGAGCTTCCCTCACACACCTTTTCTTGAATCGCCTTTCTGCAGCTTTGAAATTGAATGTCATGCAGCGTGTAATTTGAAGTAGACAGATGGCAGATGCAGTACTTTTCTCTAGATGACATCAAGATTCTTTTCTTTGTATTGACAGGACACCTATTTGACGTTTGAAAAGACCGTGAGGCTGTTGCACATCACATTTTTTTTAGAGGTTGTAAAGTGAGTGAAATGGATATAGAGCCCATGTGTGTAAGAGTCAAGGGCTTACGGCCAAACCACTCTGAACACGCCCGATCTCGTCTGATCTCGGAAGCTTAGCAGGGTCGGGCCTGGTTAGTACTTGGATGGAAGACCGCCTGGGAATACCAGGTGCTGTAAACTTTTTTGTTTCATTGTGAGGAAAGGGCCGCTTTGAGTCTTTGGGGACCAGCATGAGCGAGCTTCCCTCACACACCTTTTCTTGAAGCGCCCTCCGCAGCTTTGGAATGGAATGTCATGCAGTGGTTCATTTGAAGAAGACAGATGGCAGATGCAGTACTTTTCTCTCGATGACATCAACATTCTTTTCTTTTATTGACAGGACACGTATTTGGCGTGTGAAAAGACCCTGAGGCTGTTGCGCATCACTTTTTTTCTGAGGTTGTAAAGTGTGTGAAATGGATATAGAGCCCATGTGTGTCAGAGTCAGGGGCTTACGGCCATACCAGTCTGAACTCGTCTGATCTCGGAAGCTAAGCAGGGTCGGGCCTGGTTAGTACTTGGATGGAAGACCGCCTGGGAATCCCAGGTGCTGTAAGCTTTTTTGTTTCTTTGTGAGGAAAGGGCAGCTTTGAGTCTTTGGGGACCAGCATGAGCGAGCTTCCCTCACACACCTTTTCTTGAAGCGCCTTTCTGCAGCTTTGAAATTGAATGTCATGCAGCGTGTAATTTGAAGTAGACAGATGGCAGATGCAGTACTTTTCTGTAGATGACATCAACATTCTTTTTTTGTATTGACAGGACACCTATTTGGCGTTTGAAAAGACCGTGAGGCTTTTGCACGTCACTTTTTTTCTGAGGTTGTAAAGTGAGTGAAATGAATATAGAGCCCATGTGTGTAAGAGTTAAAGGCTTACGGCCATACCACTCTGAACAAGCCCGATCTCGTCTGATCTCGGAAGCTAAGCAGCGTCGGGCCTGGTTAGTACTTGGATGGGAGACCGCCTGGGAATACCAGGTGCTGTAAGCTTTTTTGTTTCTTTGTGAGGAAAGGGCAGCTTTTAGTGTTTGGGGACCAGCATGAGCGAGCTTCCCTCACACACCTTTTCTTGAAGCGCCCTCCGCAGCTTTGGAATGGAATGTCATTCAGTGGTTAATTTGAAGAAGACAGATGGCAGATGCAGTACTTTTCTCTCGATGACATCAACATTCTTTTCTTTTATTGACAGGACACGTATTTGGCGTGTGAAAAGACCCTGAGGCTGTTGCGCATCACTTTTTTTCTGAGGTTGTAAAGTGAGTGAAATGGATATAGAGCCCTTGTGTGTCAGGGTCAGGGGCTTACGGCCATACCAGTCTGAACTTGTCTGATCTCGGAAGCTAAGCAGGGTCGGGCCTGGTAAGTACTTGGATGGGAGACCGCCTGGGAATACCAGGTGCTGTAAGCTTTTTTGTTTCATTGTTAGGAAAGGGCACCTTTGAGTGTTTGGGGACCAGCATGAGCGAGCTTCCCTCACACACCTTTTCTTGAAGCGCCCTCCACAGCTTTCGAATGGAATGTCATGCAGTGTGTAATTTGAAGTAGACAGATTGCAGATGCAGTACTTTTCTCTAGATGACATCAACATTCTTTTCTTTGTATTGACAGGACAACTATTTGGTGTGTAAAAAGACCGTGAGGCTGTTGCACATCACATTTTTTTTGAGGTTGTAAAGTGAGTGAAATGGATATAGAGCCCATGTGTGTCAGAGTCAAGGGCTTACGGCCATACCACTCTGAACACGCCCGATCTCGTCTGATCTCGGAAGCTAAGCAGGGTCGGGCCTGGTTAGTACTTGGATGGAAGACCGCCTGGGAATACCAGGTGCTGTAAACTTTTTTGTTTCATTGTGAGGAAAGGGCCGCTTTGAGTCTTTGGGGACCAGCATGAGAGAGCTTCCCTCACACACCTTTTCTTGAAGCGCCTTTCTGCAGCTTTGAAATGGAATCTCATGCAGCGTGTAATTTGAAGTAGACAGATGGAGGATGCAGTACTTTTCTCTCGATGACATCAACATTCTTTTCTTTGTATTGACAGGACACCTATTTGACGTGTGAAAAGACCCTGAGGCTGTTGCACATCACTTTTTTTCTGAGGTTGTAAAGTGAGTGAAATGGATATAGAGCCCATGTGTGTCAGGGTCAGGGGCTTACGGCCATACCAGTCTGAACTTGTCTGATCTCGGAAGCTAAGCAGGGTCGGGCCTGGTAAGTACTTGGATGGGAGACCGCCTGGGAATACCAGGTGCTGTAAGCTTTTTTGTTTCATTGTGAGGAAAGGGCACCTTTGAGTGTTTGGGGACCAGCATGAGCGAGCTTCCCTCACACACCATTTCTTGAAGCGCCCTCCACAGCTTTCGAATGGAATGTCATGCAGTGTGTAATTTGAAGTAGACAGATTGCAGATGCAGTACTTTTCTCTAGATGACATCAACATTCTTTTCTTTGTATTGACAGGACAACTATTTGGTGTGTAAAAAGACCCTGAGGCTGTTGCACATCACATTTTTTTTGAGGTTGTAAAGTGAGTGAAATGGATATAGAGCCCATGTGTCTGAGAGTCAAGGGCTTACGGCCATACCACTCTGAACACGCCCGATCTCGTCTGATCTCGGAAGCTGAGCAGGGTCGGTCCTGGTTAGTTCTTGGATGGAAGACCGCCTGGGAATACCAGTTGCTGTAAGCTTTTTTTTTTCATTGTGAGGAAAGGGCCGCTTTGAGTCTTTGGGGACCAGCATGAGCGAGCTTCCCTCACACACCTTTTCTTGAAGCGCCCTCTGCAGTTTTGGAATGGAATTTCATGCAGTGGTTAATTTGAAGAAGACAGATGGCAGATGCAGTACTTTTCTCTCGATGACATCAACATTCTTTTCTTTGATTGACAGGACACGTATTTGGCGTGTGAAAAGACCCTGAGGCTGTTGCGCATCACTTTTTTTCTGAGGTTGTAAAGTGTGTGAAATGGATATAGAGCCCATGTGTGTCAGAGTCAAGGGCTTACGGCCATACTACTCTGAACACGCCTGATCTCGTCTGATCTCGGAAGCTAAGCAGGGTCGGGCCTGGTTAGTACTTGGATGGAAGACCGCCTGGGAATACCAGGTGCTGTAAGCTTTTTTGTTTCTTTGTGAGGAAAGGGCAGCTTTGAGTCTTTGGGGACCAGCATGAGCGAGCTTCCCTCACACACCTTTTCTTGAAGCGCCTTTCTGCAGCTTTGAAATGGAATTTCATGCAGCGTGTAATTTGAAGTAGACAGATGGAGGATGCAGTACTTTTCTCTCGATGACATCAACATTCTTTTCTTTGTATTGACAGGACACCTATTTGACGTGTGAAAAGACCCTGAGGCTGTTGCGCATCACTTTTTTTCTGAGGTTGTAAAGTGAGTGAAATGGATAAGGAGCCCATGTGTGTCAGAGTCAGGGGCTTACGGCCATACCATTCTGAACTCGTCTGATTGCGGAAGCTAAGCAGGGTCGGGCCTGGTTAGTACTTGGATGGAAGACCGCCTGGGAATACCAGGTGCTGTAAGCTTTTTTCTTTCTTTGTGAGGAAAGGGCAGCTTTGAGTCTTTGGGGACCAGCATGTTCGAGCTTCCCTCACACACCTTTTCTTGAATCGCCTTTCTGCAGCTTTGAAATTGAATGTCATGCAGCGTGTAATTTGAAGTAGACAGATGGCAGATGCAGTACTTTTCTTTTGATGACATCAAGATTCTTTTCTTTGTATTGACAGGACACCTATTTGACGTTTGAAAAGACCGTGAGGCTGTTGCACGTCACTTTTTTTCTGAGGTTGTAAAGTGAGTGAAATGGATATAGAGCCCATGTGTGTCAGAGTCAAGGGCTTATGGCCATACCACTCTTAACACGCCCGATCTTGTCTGATTTCGGAAGCTAAGCAGGGTCAGGTCTGGTTAATACTTGGATGGGAGACCGCATGGGAATACCAGGTGCTGTAAGCTTTTTTCTTTCTTTGTGAGGAAAGGGCAGCTTTTAGTGTTTGGGGACCAGCATGAGCGAGCTTCCCTCACACACCTTTTCTTGAAGCGCCCTCCGCAGCTTTGGAATGGAATGTCATGCAGTGGTTAATTTGAAGAAGACAGATGGCAGATGCAGTACTTTTCTCTCGATGACATCAACATTCTTTTCTTTTATTGACAGGACACGTATTTGGCGTGTGAAAAGACCCTGAGGCTGTTGCGCATCACTTTTTTTCTGAGGTTGTAAAGTGTGTGAAATGGATATAGAGCCCATGTATGTCAGAGTCAAGGGCTTACGGCGAAACCACTCTGAACACGCCCGATCTCGTCTGATCTCGGAAGCTAAGCAGGGTCGGGCCTGGTTAGTACTTGGATGGGAGACCGCCTGGGAATACCAGTTGCTGTAAGCTTTTTTGTTTCTTTGTGAGGAAAGGGCAGCTTTTCGTGTTTGGGGACCAGCATGAGCGAGCTTCCCTCACACACCTTTTCTTGAAGCGCCCTCCGCAGCTTTGGAATGGAATGTCATGCAGTGGTTAATTTGAAGAAGACAGATGGCAGATGCAGTACTTTTCTCTCGATGACATCAACATTCTTTTCTTTTATTGACAGGACACGTATTTGGCGTGTGAAAAGACCCTGAGGCTGTTGCGCATCATTTTTTATTCTGAGGTTGTAAAGTGTGTGAAATGGATATAGAGCCCATGTGTGTCAGAGTCAAGGGCTTACGGCGAAACCACTCTGAACACGCCCGATCTCGTCTGATCTCGGAAGCTAAGCAGGGTCGGGCCTGGTTAGTACTACGATGCAAGACCGCCTTGGAATACCAGGTGCTGTAAGCTTTTTTGTTTCTTTGTGAGGAAAGGGCAGCTTTGAGGCTTTGGGGACCAGCATGAGCGAGCTTCCCTCACACACTTTTCTTGAAGTGCCCTCCGTAGCTTTGGAATGGAATGTCATGCAGTGGTTAATTTAAAGAAGACAGATGGCAGATGCAGTACTTTTCTCTCGATGACATCAACATTCTTTTCTTTTATTGACAGGACACGTATTTGGCGTGTGAAAAGACCCTGAGGCTTTTGCGCATCACTTTTTTTCTGAGGTTGTAAAGTGTGTGAAATGGATATAGAGCCCATGTGTGTCAGAGTCAAGGGCTTACGGCGAAACCACTCTGAACACGCCCGATCTCGTTTGATCTCGGAAGCTAAGCAGGGTCGGGCCTGGTTAGTACTTGGATTGAAGACCGCCTGGGAATACCAGGTGCTGTAAGCTTTTTTGTTTCTTTGTGAGGAAAGGGCAGCTTTTAGTCTTTGGGGACCAGCATGAGCGAGCTTCCCTCACACACCTTTTCTTGAAGCGCCTTTCTGCAGCTTTGAAATTGAATGTCATGCAGCGTGTAATTTGAAGTAGACAGATGGCAGATGCAGTACTTTTCTGTAGATGACATCAACATTCTTTTCTTTGTATTGACAGGACACCTATTTGGCGCTTGAAAAGACAGTGAGGCTTTTGCGCATCACTTTTTTTCTGAGGTTGTAAAGTGAGTGAAATGAATATAGAGCCCACGTGTGTAAGAGTCAAAGGCTTACGGCCATACCACTCTTAACACGCCCGATCTCGTCTGATCTCGGAAGCTAAGCAGGGTCCGGCCTGGTTAGTACTTGGATGGGAGACCGCCTGGGAATACCAGGTGCTGTAAGCTTTTTTGTTTCTTTGTGAGGAAAGGGCAGCTTTGAGTCTTTGGGGACCAGCATGAGCGAGCTTCCCTCACACACCTTTCCTTGAAGCGCCCTCCGCAGCTTTGGAATGGAATGTCATGCAGTGGTTAATTTGAAGTTGACAGATGGCAGATGCAGTACTTTTCTCTAGATGACATCAACATTCTTTTCTTTGTATTGACAGGACACCTATTTGGCGTTTGAAAAGACCATGAGGCTTTTGCACGTCACTTTTTTTCTGAGGTTGTAAAGTGAGTGAAATGGATATAGAGCCCATGTGTGTAAGAGTCAAGGGCTTACGGCCATACCACTCTGAACACGCATGCGCCAATCAGACGGTACGCTGACAGCACGACACACGGAGGTCGCGGACTCCGCTTTTCCCATTTCTTTCGTTTTTTTCAGCCTTTTTCATTGTTCTTCCTTATTTTCCGTGCATTTTTGGTTCGTTTTTAGAGTGAACATTTTTTCCCCCCGACAGTTTTTATCCTGATCGGGGGAGGTCAATTTGAGTTTTTTTTTTTTCCTAATGGAAAACTTTCGGACGGACCAAATGGATTTGAACTCTGCAAACGGAATTCAGATTACGAGCATGGAAAATGGACTTGACATAAACGCACAAACAGGTGAAGAAAATGAAAAATGGTTGCTTGTTAAAAGAAACAATCAGAAACTAAACATGAAGAAGTCGGAAGGAAAACTGCCGGAGGGAAATGCGAGAGCGGCTTCCGCAGCGACAGCGGGGGAAAGACGGCGAGCAGCGGCTGATTCAGAGGAGATGTGTGGAAGGAGCGCTGGAGCCGGTCCACAGGCAACGAGAGCTGGTGGCCTGAAGAACAGAGCTGAAGACGTGGTTCCGAGAAGACCTGGGCAGCGAGGAGCTACTGGAGAGGCGACGGAGAGTGAGAGAGAATTGGCGGCGGAAAGAGATGCGGCGTCTGGTGGGGAAAGGCAGCTGCAGCAGCGACATGGAGCGGCGAAATCTGCGGGTGGCGACCACAAGTATGACAGAGAACTGACGGTCAGTGTCGAGGTAACTGGGCAGGATGAAGTCCCAGTTCTCGAATTAATGAGATGCATAAGAGCACTGTGTGGAGGTTTAGTAGCCTGTAGGGCGACAGGGCCGCAGAAATATGAAATTACCATGTCACACATCAAAGGGAAAGAGAGAATCCTAGATGGTTTCAAAATTGGGGACAACACAGTGCATGTCAAAGATCTGTGTAATGATGAACTCATGGTTTCTTTTTTAAGCTTACCAGCTTACATCAGAGATGAGGAAATTTTACAAAAGCTAGAAGGGTGGGGAGTCTCAGCTGCATCAACTATAAGGAGGAGGATGTGGCCGGGTACGCAAATTGCTGATGGGACGCGGTTTCTCAAAGTAAAATTTACAGACAAGGTCCAATCTCTGCCTTATTCAGCACGGTTTGACACAGCAATAGGACCGGAATATTTCAGGGTCATACATGATAGGCAGGCTAGGGTGTGTAGGATGTGCCTCCAGCCGGGGCACATCCTAAGGGACTGTCCTGAGTTCTCCTGCCATAAGTGTGGTGTCCAGGGGCATTATGCAAGGGAGTGCAACAGGAAACCTAATAAGATACAGAAATGTGAGGTGTGTTGGAACAAAATTGATGAATGTAATTGTAATTATAGTGATGAGGATATTGTGGTGGAATCTGGATCTGAGGAGCTGTACAGTGAGATGGAAGGTTTAAGTGAGGGAGGAACGGAGGATGAGGAGGAAGATGACGAGGTGGGTAGTGGCGCCGCCAAGCAGGCTGCTGGTGAGGGTTACGCCCCTCAGAGAACCCAGAGCCCTCCTAAAGTGGTGCAGAGCCCAGGCACAAGGCTTGGTTCAAGTCTGAATGACATGAGCACTGACTCAGGCCCACAGCAGAGAGGAAAGGATGGAGGAGGAAACGGGTCCAAAAAGGAGCCGGAGCCTTCTCAACTCCTGGAATCAATGGAGGTGGGGGATACCCCAAGAGAATTGCAGCCGGCGGCAGCCACATCCACCAGGGTACCTACCTTAAATGTGCCCTCCACCTTCCCTCCTCAGAGTAGATCAAACAGTGACTCGGAAATGGACTTTGCCACAATAAAAAATATTCGGAAAAAGCACACCTCAATAAAAGATGCTGCGATGAAGAAAAAACAGAAGAAAGAAGGAGGGAGAGGTAAAAAATCTTGAGGGAAAATTGGCTGTTTAAAGGTTTTTTTGGTCTGACCATGTTTCTGCTGCACTCCCTTAATGTCAGTGGACTCCGCACTTATGGCAGGATGACCGCCATTTTACTTAAAAGCAAGTGTGACATTCTCTGCTTACAGGAGACAAGGTGGGAAGGGGATAGCGTGGCGGCAGCAAGCAAAATGTGGGAAGGAGATGTCTTTTTTAGCAACGGCACAAGTAAATCTTGTGGCGTAGCTATTTTAGTAAAAAAGACTATAAGTACCAATAGCAAGTTAATATATCATGACAAGAAAGGTAGAATACTTATTATAGATGTTTGCATAAACAATAGAACATACAGAATTGTTAACATATATGCCAGTAACTGTGAAAAGGAAAGGAAAATGTTTCTAAATAGTATAAGCAGATGGATAGATCATAGAACCATAATAATAGGAGATTTCAATATCGCATTAACTAAGGATGATATATCAATTAACAATGTATACAAGAATGACACAAGCAGAACTGAGCTATATAATTTAATGAATATTCACAATTTGACAGATGTATGGAGAATTCACAACCCATTCAAGAAAGAGTACTCCAGAAGACAGGTTGTGCAGGGAAAAATGAAACAAGCCAGAATAGATTTATGTCTAGCGGCCCCTGAAGCAACAAAACAGATCAATAAAATACAATATAATTATAACGCATGGAGTGATCACGCAACAATTGAGTGTTACTTGGGTGCTGCAGGAGGTTTCAGGGGGGGAGGTACCTGGTGCCTCAACTCCAGCCTCCTGGCAGATTCAACTTACGTTAAAAAAATCACAAAACTGCTTGATTATGCAAAAATTGAAATGAAAATAGAAAATAATTTTATAGAAAAGTGGGAAATTCTAAAGCAAAGAATTAAAAGAAGTAGTATAAATTATAGTAAAGAGAAAAAGTGGAGAGAGGAGCTGGAAGAAAATCGACTAAGAAAATTAATCAATCATGAAATAGCATTATTTGATAAAGAACCGAACAGAAACACAGAAAACTATAAATTATATAAAGCAAAACTAGGAAACATAGAAAAAATAAAATGCAGAGGTGCAATGATAAGAAGCAGAGTTAAAAATTTAGTAGAAGGAGAAAAATGCACCGCATATTTTTTGGGGCTCGAAAAGCAAAAACAAAACAAAACTATCATAGAAAAAATCAACGATATAACTGGAAAAGAATATGACGATCAAGAAAATATACTAAGAGTAACTACAGAGTTTTATAAAGAATTATTTGATAATGGACATAGCAATAGCGAAGAGGTAGACAAGTTGTTATCAAATATCCAAACTAGTATTTCAGTGGAGGATAAGGAATGGTCCGATGCACAAATTACTATTAATGAGATAAAGACGGCAATAGATAGCTTAAATAAAAACAAAAGTCCAGGGGTAGATGGTTTAACAGCAGAATTTTATATTTGTTTCAAAGAGCAGATAGCTCCCCTGTTGCTGTCATTGTACCACTCAATGGAACGGGAACAGAGAACATCCAATACATTCACTGCAGGAATAATTTCACTTATCTACAAAAATAAAGGTTCAAAACAGGATATAACAAACTATAGACCAATAAGTTTACTCAATACAGATTACAAGATACTGACCAAAACACTGGCAAACAGGCTTAAACTTACAATAGGAAACATTATTGGTAATACACAGGCATACGGCATACCAGATAGAGACATCATAGATACGATCCTTACAATAAAGGATACCGTCAGGACAATGGCAGCACAGGGGGGGTATCTGCTCGGAATTGATTTGGAGAAAGCATTCGACAGAGTAGAACATCTTTTCTTATATAAAACTTTAAAAAGATTTGGATACGGTGAAGGCTTTATTAGATGGATTAAATTATTATACGATAACGCATACAGTCAAATAAAGATAAATGGACAACTAACAGAAAAGATCAAATTAAAAAGATCGGTAAGGCAAGGATGCCCGCTTTCGGCTCTTTTATACAGTATTGTTGCTGAGCCACTAGCTTTAAGTATAATGAATGATAAGAATATTATAGGTATAAAAACATATAGAGACAAAGTCGTTAAAATAGCACAATTTGCGGATGATATCAATATAATGTTTAAAAATGAAGAAAATTTAAATTATATTATAAAACATCTAGAAAGATATGAAAAAGCATCAGGAGCTAAGGTTAACAGAAATAAGTCAGAAATGATGGAATTCGGTAAAAATAGTTTAAAAAATAATTGGGGTTTTAGCACTAAAAAATACAGGAAAATACTGGGTGTATACATTGGTAAAAATGAAGGGCAAGCCAGGGACTTAGGGTGGAGAGAACTTGTAAAAAAGGTAGAAAATACACTTAATTTATGGAGAAGTAGGGGTTTAAGCCTGAGAGGAAAGGTAATTGTCATCAATGCCTTAATACTGTCAAAAATTAATCATGTTTTGGGGGCCTGTGAGCTACCGCAGTGGGCACTAAATTCGCTAAATGAAGCGATCTCCTCCTTCCTTTGGAGGGGAAAGGGAAATTCGATCGCTCATCGGGTGATAATTGCGAATAAAAGGGAGGGGGGATTAGGACTAATTGACATCAGTGCAAAAAAAGATGCACTCAGGGCCAAATTAGTTAGAAATTTTCTCGATTCGAACAGGCAGTACCCCTGGGAGGACACAATGGCGGGCTACCTGGCTGAGTACGGGGAGGGGGAGAAACTCCCTCTTTATCACCTCCTTCCTGGGAAAAGCCATGGCTCGCTACCGATGTTCTACCAGGAGGTGCTAGAGGCATGGGGCAAATTCCTGCCCCACCTCAGGCCTAAGTGCAGTCAGAAAAGTCATGTGCTGCAGTTACCTTTTCTCGAAAGCACCTTTTTCACACACAATGGTAGGACACTTAAATGCAGGGCACTTCAGCAACATAATATAACAAGGGTCGGTCAAGTGGTGGGGGAAAGGGGTCTGTTCAGTCTCAGGAAAGTCACAACCCAACTCAAAAAAACAGGGACACCGTGCAGAAAGGATTACCTAAATGGACTAGGTAACAAAATCAACAGAAACATAACCTCACTGTGGAGAAACTTAATCATCACGGACAAATCGAGAGCAGACCCCGAACTCCCACCGCTTGAGCTTGTCACACAGTACACAGGGAAAGAGCTGTCACAGGTGAAAACAAAGGACTGGTACACCATAGGGATTAACTCAATGAAACGCACTCCAAAAGCAGAAAAACACTGGGCACAATTATTCAAGGGAATACCGATAGGAAAAATCTGGCAAAACCTTAACATACCTTACATGGACAGCAATACTTTCAAGCTAGAATTCAATATCAGACACAGGAGAATTTTCACAGGAATCAAATTACACCAGATTAATAAGGAAAACTACAGTAGGACATGCCAAATCTGCAATAAAGAACCGGAAGACCAGGAGCATCTATTCATCAACTGCAAGGAATCGGATAAATTCAGGAATTTCATAAGGATGCTACTGCAAGAGCACTGCAATTTCAGTTTGACAGATGAAACACTATGGACATGGACTCTTCTCTTTGGTACAACACTGAAACAAAAGGATCAGAACAGGACTCTCATAAATACCATACTCATTTTTGCAAAAAAATCAATATGGACAACTAGAAACTACGCTCTCTATGAAAAGAAGAAAATAAACATATTTGGGGTTTTTTACACAACACTCTTGACGCACCTACAAATCTTACATGACATGGACAAGGATATTTTTGAAAACACTTTCTGCAGGAAAAACACATTTTTCAACAGAGCAAATGGCAAAATTGAAATAAACAAGATTGACAATGGTATGTTTTCTCTTCAAATTCCCAGCTAAGTAGTCTCTTTTTTTTTATAAAGCAAAGTATTTTTCAAATTTAATAAAAGGGGTGAGCAAATTGGGTGGTTTATGTTTTTGGTGTGTTTAACATTTCATTTTGATAAAATTTCATTAAAAAAATAAAAAAAAATTTGTGTGTGTGACACTTCACGACAGGAATTTGTTCTTTTTAGTCCCATGAGTTTTTTTTGTCTCTCTTTAATTTTTATTTATTTTTTTTGGAATGACCTGCATTGCTCCAGTGGCTGTAGGCACATAGTGTTGGTTTATTTGTCTAAATTTAACTTAATTTAAAAAAAAAAACAAAAACAAAACAAAACTCTGATGGTGTTTTCATCAAGTTCGAGGTGTATCAAGGGTGGGGGTTTTTTTTTGGTAAGATTTCTTTCCTGAAGGAATTTATTTTTTATATAATTGTTAAATTTTGTCATGTAAATAAGAATGTACAGTTGGTAAAAATGTATGATGTATTTTTGATAATAAAAGACAAAAAAAAAAAAAAAACACGCCCGATCTCGTCTGATCTCGGAAGCTAAGCAGGGTCGGGCCTGGTTAGTACTTGGATGGAAGACCGCCTGGGAATACCAGGTGCTGTCAGCTTTTTTATTTCTTAATGAGGAAAGGGCAGCTTTGAGTCTTTGGGGACCAGCATGAGCGAGCTTCCCTCACACACCTTTTCTTGAAGCGCCCTCCACAGCTTTGGAATGGAATGTCATGCAGTGGTTAATTTGAAGTAGACAGATGGCAGATGCAGTACTTTTCTCGAGATGACATCAACATTCTTTTCTTTTATTGACAGGACACCTATTTAATTTGAAGTAGAAAGATGGCAGATGCAGTGTACTGGGCTTCTCTCTACTCCTCTCTCTCCTCCTATATGTGTCATACATTAATTATACTCATAGGTATTACTAACTTGTCTCCTTTTCTGGAGCCTTTTTGGCTCCTCTCATTCCAGATCTGGGTGGTGCTGGAGGAGGCTGCAGAGCTGAAGAGGCTCAAGCTGCCACCCGTAGCTCCACCTACTCACATCACCGTCTTTCCATCAGTCTCTCTCTCTCTTTATCTCTGTCCCTCTCTTTCCTTCTACATATCCGTCTTCCTCCATTATCTGTTTTGTTCCTGTTCTCTTTCCCCCCAATCGGTCAAAGCAGAAGGCCGTCCCCATTGAGCCTGGATCTGCTCGATGTTCCTGCCTGTTAAAAGGAAGGTTTTTGTCGCCGCTTTTGCAGGATGTGCTTGCTGATGGAGAATTGTTGGGTGTAGATTCATTGAAGCAGTTTGGTACTGGACCTGCTCTACCTGTAAAGTGTCATGAGATAAGTTTTGTTGTGATTTGGTGCAATATAAATAAAATTAACTTGACCAGTGTCATTTGTGGTCTTTCGTTAATTGCATGCCACATGAAATTATTATTAGTCACTTTTATCTCACATTTGACCTGCAGCTACAGTCTCACAGTGGCAAGACAAGAACACTTCTACTTCTGATGATAACAGTTTGTTCAACAATGAACTTCATCCAGTACCATGTTGTTAAACACTGGAACACCAGCATAGCACCTGAACAGGGACTTTAACCCTGGACCCTCAGATTAAAAGTCTGATGCTCTACCGTCTGAGCTACTCAGGCTCTTCCTTCAGCATTTAGACAGGAAAAGAAACACCTGTGAAGGTCAAACTGCTGCTTTCTTGACTTGTTCAATCCTCCATGTTCAAGTCCACCATGCTTTTGATTGGTTCTGATTCTCTGTGGCAAAATCCAACAAGAGGCTCCAAAAATGTCTTGAATGTCATAAGAATGCACAGGACAAGATGTTCGTTTCCTTCATGTCTGCAGTTCCTCCACTGGAAAGTAAAGTCAATGCTGTTCCTCTGCTGAAACCTGGGATCGGACCAGGGACCTTTAGATCTTCAGTCTAACGCTCTCCCAACTGAGCTATTTCAGCTCTGAGGGAGGGCCCTGCTTCTCTCATTTTATAATCTCTTCCACTCTCACTAGAACTTAGAGAGGATTTGAGCTTCTGAAGTCATGACACATTGAACAGTTCGACAGGACCATTTTTGATGAATGTCTGAATCAAACAAGCCTCTTTTGTTTGTCTTCTTCCCAGTTGCCTCAACATTGTGTGAGCCAATAATTCCACATCTGTACCAGACACACCTCTGGTTGGTGGGTTTTATGGATCTTTCTGTTCTAACAGTGTCTTTTATCTTAAATATGCCACTTTCACATGAAAACATCAATAACAGGACAATATCAAAACTATTATTGCTGCTGTTGCTGTTGTTGGTTGTGTGTCTGTCTTCCATCCCCCTGTCCCCCTGTCTTTCTCTCTGCTTGTCTTTCACCCTCATCTTGTTCCCATCTTTTTGTCATTCTCTCCCTCATTTCTCTCTGTCTTTTGTCTTTTCTTCTCTATATTTGTCTTCTGCTGCTCCAGGATCAGCTCCTATCACACAGTGGTCCAGAACCATTATGAAGCCTGATCATGAATGTGAGCAAAGCTCTTCGAACAGGCCTGCTGCCACCACAACTAAGATCCTGCAGGTCACTAGAAACTCCAGTGTCCAGCTGACAAGTGGACTTTCCTCTGATCTGTGGTGGTGCTGAGTTTAGCAAACATCTCCAACAAGAAGATGAAGGAGGCCATCAACTCCTCCAAGCTCAACATCTATACTGGCTTTACTGGGAGATCAGGAGGTCAAAGCAGATCTTCACCCTCCACCTCAGATGGTTTCTACTCACAGAGATGAGGGACCAGTTCAAACCAGCTACCTGGAGCTCCCTTAAGCCATTGTCCCCATCAGCTAACATCTAGATCTGGACCTGCACCGGTGCTGACTTGTGTCTTGAGTCCCCAGAGTTTGTTGAACCAGAGAAGCTTCAACTGGTGACGGTCGTACAACCAAGTGTGAAGGTGAGCCTGCATTGTCTGATCTGGAGCTAACAGGGGAATTAGCAAGTGCTCTGACTGTTCTAGAGTTGCTGCTTAGTTGAATTTGAATTTATTTGTTGAAATGTTCCAGTTTCTATGAGGTCAGGGAAGATTGGTGTGGATCTAAAGGTCCCTGGTTGGATCCCAGGACATTGTTTTGGCTCATTTGAACATTTTCAAACCCTCGTTGCTCAGATTTTACATGAATTTGATCATGACTTTTGGACAAATGTCTTGTTTATTAATTAAATAATCACTTCAGTTATGAATTTAGTGAGTCACCCAGACTTGGTCAATAACAAAAATTAGTCTGGTTATTATTCAGTTTCCAGTCAGTAGGGACACACGCACACACACACACACACACACACACACACACACACACACACACACACACACACACACAGCCTGTCTTTGGTATAAAATGGTCTGTCACGTTCACGTTGGAAGATTTCTCTGACTCCATTGTGAATAAAGAGATTCTTCATCTGACACCTGAGTCTTGATCCACTGATTCCTCTGATCCACCTCTTTCTGCTCCAACAAGGCTGACATGGATCAGGTGGGTCCATGTCATCCAATCAGTAGGTTTCTCTTCTCAATTAATTTTCTTCATCCCAGTTTAGATTGATTCTTCTCAGCCTCATGAAGGAGCATCTGATCAGGTGTTTGACTGCTTGTTGGTTGTAATTCCATAGATTTTAATCTCAGATGTTATAGAATTAATAAGAACATCTTAAAGACCTTTGTCCAACACTTGAAACTCACCTGTCTGTGGAGGCCCAACTGGCCTTTGGTCGTGAGGTGGTGGATGCATGTGAATGAAATGAGGCTCGTGTTGCTGTGAGGAGCCACTAGAGGGAGACACCTGTCGTTCCTCCCAGCTGACAATGAGGCTTCACAGCTGCATTTGAAGCTGTCCTTTATGAGTCACAACTGTCTTGAGCTCAGGAGCCAAACTCACCGAAAAAATATGCAAGTGGCTTTGGACAAAAGCATCTGCTCAATGAAATTGTAGGATTGTAGAATTCTATAAATGTATAATATAATTGTAGAAATGCTCTCTCTCACCACCCCCCAAAGTCTGTGCCAGGGTCTCTGGCCAGTGGTCAATGGCTCCTATCACCTGCCCAGGATGGATCCAGCTTGCTTGTCTTTGTAATTCTGCACTTATTAGAGACCTGGAAACAAAGGAATGCGGAAAAAGAGAAAATAGGACCTCACACAAATGGGCTTGTGACACAATTTTAAAGAGTTGTGTCAATGTGAATCTTTTACAAATGTGTGTGTGAATGTGGTTGTTGTGGCCGAGTGGTGAAGGCGATGGACTAGAAATCCATTGGGGTCTCCCTGCTCAGGTTGGAGTCCTGCCAACAACGTTAAAGTGTTGATGTTCTGGAGGAGACAACATCTGATCTTTTTAGATCCACGAGTCAAAGGTTTTCTTTAAAGTGCTGCAGCAGCTGAGGATGAGGGAGAGACAGAATTTCAAACCATCTTCGTGAGGACATTTTGAAAAATGATGATATTTGCCACAGTTATTATTGACTTGGAACACTGCAAAAATATCCCCTCTCCAAAAACCCTCCTCTTCAACTTTGTACCCAAGTTGTCTCCTCATCAGGCACCACAGTGTCCAGGATGTTCAGTCAAAAAGTCATTAATGATTTTAAAAATGTCCATCAAACACAAAATAAGGCTTCAAATAGGTAAAATCACCATCTGTAGACTGGACCAATATGCTGATGTGATCCTTTGATTAGTTTAGGATCAGTCAGAGATCAAAGACTGAAGCAGGAGATCAATGCTCAGAACCCAGAGATCAAAGACAGAATTCAGACATCAGAGAAAGAATTCAGACATCAAACACATACCTGATGGAGGCTCCACCCCCCCCCCAGACAGTTTCCATGTAAGTCGTAAGTTTTATTTTTAAAGCGCCAAATCACAACAAGTGTTATCTTCTTTTTATTCTTTTTATTAAAGATTGAAGCTCCATACAAGACAGTTTGTAGACAAGAACATCACAGCCTGGGAAGCTTTCACTTCTTTTGATGGACAGCTTTGATTTCAGGTTCTACCTCTGTAAAATTGAAAGTAAAGTAAATGAAGCACCTGTGAAGGTAAAACTGATGATGTCATGACTTGTTCAGTCCTCCAACGTTAAAGTCCAACAAGCTTTTGATTGGCTCTGATTCTCTGTGGCAAAATCCAACAAGAGGAAACAGAAAATCTTGAGGTTGTCTCACTTTTTTTTTTTAAAGAAACTCTGCATAGGACAGTGATAGGATGATTGTTTCCTTGGATGAAAAAGTCTGGTACTCTCATCTTCTTAAACATTTACTTGTTCAATCAGGACAAGAGAATCTGAGCTTGGATGTCATTTTGTAGTAAAAGGTGAATTAAACTTGTAAACATCAGCTGGTGTTCACTCTGATGATGTATCGATGGTCTGTATTCTGCCTTCTGTAGCACGATGCTGCTGGGAAGAAGCCTGATTATGTCAGAGTTGTGTTCAGTGGCTCCTGCTGGGTCCATTTCTGACAAATAGGCTCCAAAGAGTTCAGGTGTTTAAAAGCTCAGGGTTGCTGTCAGCAGACGAGGTGGCCGAGTGGTTAAGGCGATGGACTGCTAATCCATTGTGCTCTGCACGCGTGGGTTTGAATCCCATCCTCGTCGTGAGCGACTCTGGTTTCTACTCCAACATTATGGAATTACTGTGAGGCTTTTAACTGACACAGATACCAGTTGAGTCAACTTCCCTTTCACAACCTGACCAAAACAACTCAGACACCCAGAGCTCACATGTGTCAATCACCTCTGTAGAAGGTCCCGCCCCCACAGAGCTATAAATCCTCCCATCAGTGAAGAAAACTGAAGACGCCTCTTGGATGAGAGCTGAAGCATCTTCAAGAAACCTGAAATAGTCCACTTGGTACATTTAAATAATTCTACAATTTCTTTCAGCTTTCGTCCAAAGCCACGTGCATGTATCACATGTATATAATATATATGTGATACTCTTTCATCTACTCATGAACCAAAAATGCAGTCTAATACCAGTAAATTTGTGCAGAAAAATGTCATTTGTGCTCCTTCTTTTATTTATTTGTTTATTTAGTATTTTTTAATGTATTTTCTTTCAATTCACATTTTGTCCATTAACTTCATAATCAGAGTCGCCATCTCATCACATGACTAAAGTTTGGGTTCTGTATTGGTGGTAAAATATCCTTCCATGCCCCTCACTAGTTTGCACACAGAAAAGCATATTTTACTGGTTTCAAATCTCTTAGCGTGTTCTCTCTCTTAAAACAGCTGTGGCAGCTTTCATTGTGTGATTGATTTTAAAATATAAATATGGAACAGAACCATTGGAAGAAGATGTCAGGACATTTGAAGGAATGTAAATCTCCTCTTGAAATGTTGCAGTGTGCAGCTGAGACTCTCTGGCAGTGGCACAAGGAGCCACAATGGCAGAACCTGGACCCTCCTGGAGGAGAACCACAGGTGAGGGCCTTCTTGGCTCCAGATTGATGGAAATCAAGTGTCTGAGGCTGTTAGCAGCCATGAAGTTGATCTGGTTGGGCACTGGTATTTTTTCTTGCTGCAGCTCAGGAGTGATTCAGGAGAAGAGTTTCAGAACAGCCAAGGTTGGGGACTGGAATTTTCAAATTTCCCCTGGAACCAGACAAACTTGGGAGGTAAAACCTCCAATCATAGCCACTGAGATGCAGCAGCAGAAAGAAGCTGTCATCTACCCTGACAGTCAGAGCATCAAGTCAAGAAAACATCAACCATCTTGTAGTTCCAAACCTTCACCTGTCAGATTCAGCTACTTCTTATTGTGGGACTTTAAATTTGAACACAATGGAATTTGGACAAGGAGTTTTCCTTCAAGTCAGAACATCATCGTCCAGCCTCCAACCAGAGGTCCATCAGTTATCATGGGAGCCACATGTGG
Organism: Aulostomus chinensis; assembly: GCF_037954235.1. Classification (NCBI taxonomy): domain Eukaryota; kingdom Metazoa; phylum Chordata; class Actinopteri; order Syngnathiformes; family Aulostomidae; genus Aulostomus; species Aulostomus chinensis. The sequence continues at coordinate 27,169,586 of NC_141323.1, forward strand.
AGTCTGGATTCTTTTCTAGAATGTGACGGCAATGACAGTCCTGCCAAGTGACATCACTGACATGAATGGATGACTTCAGTCACATGAATGGATGACTTCAGTCACATGAATGGATGGCTTCAGTCACGTGACTGGATGGCTTTAGTCACGTGACTGGATGACTTCAGTCACATGACTGGATGATTTGAAAATTTTGTTGTGGGCCTCTGGACCTTTTTTAAATCAGTAGTTGACCACAGGTAGCTTAGCCAACTGTTAACTAATTAACTTTTAGTCCAGACAAAGAATGTGGGTTGACAGTTATTCATACAAAGTCTTTGGTTTCAGATGCAGCCTCAACTGAGACTCATGGTTCAGAGGATGGGTTTGTTTGCTGTCAGGTTGCCACCTTTTAGAAATGAAAATCAGGGACGCCCACCACGGCTCCTGGGGGCCATGACCACCAGGGGCCTGACTCCCATGAGGTGGGTGCCCACAGCAGTGGTGTGTTTTATTTTGTAGGTGTTATTAGTCAAGGGGTGATCAAGAAAGCAATTCCTCCTACTTAAAGCTTGAAATGCTTTATCACCAATAAACACATTCTTTATTGTTCAACACTGAACTGCACATTTAAGTTTTAAAATACAAACTCAATAAATGGAGAACTTTATGTGACTTAAGTTCATAACACATCAGCAGGTTTCCCTCCCTTCTTTTTCCAAGTCTCCTTCTTGTTCCTCCTTGCAGCTCTGGGGAACTCTTGGTCTCTCAAAGCCCTGTTGGAAAACTCTGAACAGGACTGCTCAAAGTTGAGAGTGATCACTCCTTTGAGCTCCATGGAGCTCCTGTTCCTGCAGTCACTCCATTTCTGCTTTTCATTTTGTGTTTGTATTAAAGTTCTATTGCTGAAAAAAAAGAGAATTTTTTGCCTTTTTGTTGAAGTAAATATATGAGGGTCGAAACTGACCCATAACACCATGGATGTTACAATAGTTAATAATATTAAAATGAAGAATAAATAAAACCAATCCATGTCAGAGATGTGTTCTAACACCCCTCAGTAATGGTCAGCAAACACAACAACCTTTTGTTTATTTCTATGATTTTCTTGAAGTTCATTTGATCATTTTGTAACTGAAATCGAGGGTTTACTGACTAAAAAAAGGTCCAGAGACCCACAACAAAATATTCCAATCAATATTTCCATGGATAAGGAAGCCTAACAAGGAAACCAAGAGATGGGAAACAACTTGGATGATAGAAAATTGTTTTTAGTTTATTTTACAGCTGATTGAAGACGTGGGTCAAAACTGACCTGTTCACATAAGAGATGGGAACAGAAAGCTAACACAAGAGGAAGGTTGAAGCTATGAAAAAGGAGTTTGATAAAAATCTTGAACTGACAGTAGAAATATCCTTTTGTATGTTTACCTTTGTTGACAGAAGTCACTTTAGCTTGGCAGTGAAAAGAATCTCTGCTAGCTTGACAAATAAGTGCACAAACTCGGTTCAAGCTGGACTTTGGACACTGGTATCTGCAACAACTCCCATCAACTCCTAATCTAGCATCTCTGCTGTGCTCAAACTATTTTACAGAACATTTGACAGACCTGTGGAGCAGTGAGGACAGACATGAGTTGATCCACATGATCCACTGAAGCGCCATTTTACCCTGCCACTGAGGTCACCAACATGAGCTGGAGTTGGGACTCTTGAACTGAACCTGGTATCACAGCGACACCTACTGCTGCTAAATGGAACAGCAACATTGAACCCAAGTGCAGGATTGGAGGGAGACTGATGGTTGCTGTTTGGGTTTTTGAAAAACAAGGAGGGCGTTGGTTCAAGCTGGATTCTCAGAGACTATTTCCCCAACCTCTACATTGGCATCTACACTGTCATCCAGTCACATGACTGAAGTCATCCATTCATGTGACTGAAGTCATCCAGTCATGTGACTGAAGTCATCCAGTCATGTGACTGAAGTCATCCATTTATGTCAGTGATGTCACTTGGCAGGACTGTCATTGCCTTCACATTCTAGAAAAGAACCCAGACTCCACATTTCCTCCTATCTATTATTGTGTCCCACCTTCCTGGTCCTTACTCTGAATTCTCAGAGTTTATATCCAGTTCAGTCCTCAAAACAGATGAAGTCATGAGTGTTGATCAATTTCCTTTTCTCCACTGATTATATGTCAAGGTTTGTGTGTGGGGGTGGAGCCGATCCCAGCAGCCTTCGGACAAGAGGCGGGGTTCATCCTGGACATGTCACCAGTCCATCACAGGGCCAACACACATAGACAGACAACCATTCACACTCACAGCCACACCTACAGTCAATTTAGAGTATCAATCAGCCTCGTCCCCTCTTGATGTCTTTGGACTGTGGGAGGAAGCTGGAGTACCAGAGAGAACCCACACAGACACAGGGAGAACATGCAGACTCCACACAGCTGGGGCTCAAATATGGAACCTTCTTGCTGTGAGGCCACAGTGCTGACCACTGCACCATTGTGTCCCCTGAAAATGCCACCAGATCATTTGGATTGTCTATAAAATCAAGTACACATGAACATGAAGAGGTTTTCACAGGGCTGGTGGTGCAATGGATAGCATGACTGACTACTGTCAGAAGATTCTAGGTTCAACTCCTGGCTCGCTCACTTAAAATTTTATACTGAGAAGCTTTCACACCTGAAGTGTGAACCACTGCTAAAAGTCCCTGAAATCCTCCAAGGTTTCCTCCTTGTCTGCTGTAAACATGAACACATGCATGGATCCTGCTACCTCTCACATGTTAAGCTGGCACTTGACAGTGACAGCAGGAGAACAAAAAATCCCAATGTGTCATCAACATTTCCTGGAAACTAAATGACAGAAGCCAGTGGCGGCTGGTGAAAAAAATTCTTGGTGGGGCTGGTGTGCCAAAAACATTTCCGTGCCTAGTCTAGTATAATCATTCAAAAAGAGCAGCCGGACAATTATTAAATGTTTTAAAATAGTATTTACTTTCCTTCTTAAAATCGACAGTTTCAAAGACAAAAAAAAACAACAACAATTTACAACTACAGTAAATTTTATGCGATCAAATATTATACAATGATGTTAACTTTACAGAAGGTGATTTGAGCTTAATCTATACAATACAAATCAACAATGTGTGTGTCTCTCTCTCTCTGTCTCTCTCTTTGTTCATCTGTGTCTGTCTCTGTCTCCTTCTCTGTGTCTCCATCTTTGTGTCCTTTTCTCTGTGTGTCTCTATCTCTGTTTGTCTGTCTCTTAGTGTGTGTGTCTCTCTCTGTCTCTCTCTCTTTGTGTCCGTCTCTCTTTCTCTCTTCGTCTACCTGTCTCTCTCCCTCTGTCTCTCTGTCTATTTGTTTCAGTCTTTCTGGGTGTGTGTTTGAATTCAGCAGTTATTTGTACAGGAACTTTGCTCGTCTCTCTTTCTGGGAGGCAAATTTCTCAATGACCCTGGTGTTGAAACCAGGAATGTTTCGTGTCAGTTTTTTCTCAATGGAGAGCATAGCCAGAGCGTTGAGCCGATCTTGTGCCATGGTATTTGTAAGAAAAGTTTTTATCCTCTTCAAAGTGGAGAAGCACCTCTCAGATTCTGACGTTGTCATTGGTGTGGTGATGAGGATGTTGAGCAGACTTACAGTTTCAGTGAACGTGTCTTGAAGGTTATTTTCCATCAAAACCTGATAGAGAGCCAGTGCACCACTGCAACTCTGAAACTCTTCGTTCCCGTAGATCAGAGACAGCTCTGTTTGAAGTCTGGCCTTGTCCAATGAGGGATAGGCTTCCACTGTGGTTTTCAGTGCTGAATCTGGGAACTTTCGGCTGTGCTGTGGGAACAGGTCTCCTTGCAGGAGTGTGGCGCTGACAAGATGCTTGGTGAAACTAAATCTCTCCTTGGCATGGCTCACAATGGTGTCACATACCTATGCAATGATATAATTATACAAAATAGGAATTATTGCATCTTCACTTGTCTTAATACATTGACCTGATGAGCTAGCCTATATTATGTAATAAACATACTGTAATGATTCATATCATCATAAAAGAATATACATTTAAGTCTGGACCACTGTATCATATGGCCAACATCTTATTTTGATTTTATTTAATAATGTGATTCAAATCACACTAAGAAGCAAGTTCTTACCTCCAGTGCCAAATGGTGCAGTGTGTCTTCTCCCAAGGTTCTGCGTCTCTTTGCGGGTGGCTCCTGAGCAGGTCCCCTGAACTCCTCATCCTCAGCCAGAGTAGGCACATCCTCCCTGACCCAACACATAAGTTTCATGAGTAAGTTCTAAAAACTGGTTAGGGATACATTAACAAAACCAAAGGTGGATATCATTACTGTCAATTATATTATACAGAAAAATCAATTCTTTAAATAAGATGATATATAAGCATTTAAGTCTACATATACAGAGAAATTGAGGTTAGGCTACAAATTAATTAATTTAGCATACCTGATAGCCTGCATGTGGTCAATGAATGTCTGGGTGACTCCTGCCATGTAGACAGCATCAATGTTTCTCTTCTGCAGCTGGTTGTAAAGGATGTCCACATGTGGCATGATTTTGTGGAACAGGGCCAGTAAAAAACAAAAAGTTTCATCTTCCAGCATTCTCACATAGCCACCAGCTTCTCTCTTTGTCTGGCTATCAAACCCTTCACTGTTCCGGATAGCCTGAAAGCAATTCACCAGATCCTTCTTGTGCTCATAAACTGTGTTAACACGACTGTTGAAGTTCCAACGTGTTGATGATGCACTTGGAAGTCGGTGCGCAACCATCTCATCAAGCACTGCAGTTCTCTTGCTTGACTTAGAGAAAAGAGAAGCAAATCCCCCCATGTCAGAAAAAAAGTGACTGCTATGAGGGATGTGGGAGGTTGCTTGCTGCATTATCAGGTTTAACTGATGGGCATAGCAGTGAACATAGTGAGCGTTTGGATAGATGTCTTGTACCTTTCGCTGCACTCCTCCTTTGGCACCCCTCATCACAGCTGCCCCATCACAGGCCTGGGCAATCAGCTTCTTTTCTTGTCCCTCAGAAAGGATGCTGTGCAGCCTCTCCAATAAGGCACTGGCTATTGCATCCGCACAGGTGTTGGGCAGTTTCAAAAATTCAAAGAACCGCTCTTGAATATTGTGGCGGTCGTCAATGTATCTCAGAACTAAGACTAACTGACACTGTGTTGAAACGTCAGTAGTTTCATCAGCCTGGATCGCTAAAAAGTCTGCCGATTTAACTTCATCCAGGATCTGTTCTCTCAAAACTGCCAGCATACAGTCCACGAGCTCGTTCTGTACTGTCTTCGAGGTGCCTTTAAAAACGGTTGCATTTTCAAGGTGCTCCCTCAAGTACCGATCAATGGATGCCATCAAGTCAACTGGACCTCTGAATATTCCAGCGTTGTCAGAGGTATCACTTTCGTCATGTCCCCGCAGAGCCAGTTCAAAAGCACCACCGAATTTAACAGTTAATTATCTTAGATAAGATGTTACGGTTCTTATCTACGTCATCATTGTGCTTCCTTACAGCGATGCGGTGACTGTCATCGAGCTGCGTTGCTATGCTAATCTCCCCAAGAACCGCTAGCTTCACGCAGTTTTCCATGTGAATTTTCGCTCTTTCGTGTTTCTTAATCCGCTCGGAGAGGTGCTTTAGGTCAGTGATTCCTGTCTGTGTCCATGCTGAATCACACCGGTCACTCCTGAAAGGGATGTAGGGGAAGCAAAAAAGTGCGTTGGCTGCTCCACAACCCGTCAGCCACGGCTTGCGCTGAAACCAGCTCCGGCAAAAAGTCCTGTTGTAGGATTTAGCCTTTTCCTTGGACTGCTGCTGGATGTTGATTTCAGGCTTGTCCGGTCCCAGCTCCTTAACGCGGATTTTTTCCGCCATGGTCCTCCTCGCAAAAGGGAAATTTAAAAGGGATCTCACCGAAATCGGTGGAAACTGCTGCTCTTGAACTTCGATCGTTGTTGTCGCCATTTTCTCTCTCACTCACTTCTCGCGGTATTTTTTTTCGTAGGGCATCGGAAATCTGGGAATCTCACTACGCAAAAAGAATATCGCGGGCTCCTCAGCTAGCTTTCGCAATCCAAACCTTCACGCATTTTACGTTGGCGTAGGGGCGACTTTTCCGGCGCCCCTACGCCGTTAAATTTGGCGATGTTGATTGGCCAATTATTCATTATTTTTCCCTAGCAACCATACAGGATTGGCTAATTAATTGCAGGTCTGGGGCGCTTTGACAAGCGCCCCTAAAGACAAATTATACAGTCTATCAGAGTAAATTCACTATTAATTGAATGAGTCAGTTGGCGTAAATGTTGTTTAAATGACCCATATTGCATGTAGACACACACAATTAAGTAAGGCTGACATTGACGCTAAAAATTGTGAACATATGCACATATATATGTATAAATACATGTAGAGATTTTCCTCTCCACATCTGGTGGGGCGGCGCCCCAGCGCCCCCTATGAGCCAGCCGCTACTGGTGGATAATAAAAAACTTTCTCATTCAAGTTGAAACCTGCAAGAGGCAGCAGACAAGGTCAAATTAATTTGACACATCAAACTAAACAACAATAGGGGGCATACTGCCCTCTACTGACTAAAGCTGATAATGCTACCATGAACTATCAGGAAAAGAAAAGCACAAATTAAACAAAATAATACAGGACATTCACCCCCCCCCCCCCAAAAAAAAGAAAAAATATATTTAAAAAAATGTCCTCAAATAGTGAAGTTTCATCAAACCTTGTGTCTGTATGTTGTGATAGTATTTTATACACAAAATGACACTAAACTCACCTCCATGTTTGATGCAGTACAGAAAAAGAACATAGTTCCCTTTATTCTCCTGCCATTAAAGTTCATAAACTAGCAAGAATGTCAGGTAGCATTAGCATTAACTTCAGCTAAAGTCTACCAGCTTCAGGTACCTTTAACAATCGCCTTACTCGCTACTTAAGGCTTTATCGTCCATCGTTGTCTTCCGCTTATTCCTTACTATAAAGGGTCGCGGGGGGGCTGGAGACTATCCCAGCATCAACGGGCGAGAGGCGGGGTTCACCCTGGACAGTTCGACAGTCCATCGCAGGGCCAACATACAGCAATTGCTTGCAGTGTACAAGTCCCAAGACTTTCATAAAATTCATCACTGGATTCAGGACGACCCCTGCTGCTCGGCCCCGGTGGGCGGGAGGAGGCTCAGGCCCAAACAACGCTGACTGCAGCTTTAATTTAATCCTAGGTTTATGTAATACTCCGATAAATCAGTGGTATTTATTTCATGATTTTCATAGGAATAAGTTAAGAATAAAATGCCAGTTCATGGTTAAGCTAAAATTTACATAAATTAGTATTTGTTATGAAGAAGATATTAAAATGTATAAAATTTGTTTAAAATTAGTAACTTTAAAAAAAAACATCATTTCATGGGGTGTGAATGTCTTTTAAAAATGTTAAAGTAATTCTATTACGTTAGGTTACGTGCGTGAGTTCATGACCTTTAGTGTTTACACTTCCGGGAGAAACGAGCGCGAGGAAGAAGGAGCATTGTGTAATGGCGTAACGTTATCGGAGTTTCGAGACTGTGTGTCGTCGGAGAGGAGTTTTTATCGGTAACGGACTGTGAACTGTAATTGACCGACGTGATCGGAGTGCGTGAGTCGGATTCTCCGCCACCGATTGTGTTTTGAGCACCAGGCAAGTCCAGTTACAGAAGCTAGCGGGAGCTAGGCTAACGCTGTCCACGCTGAAGGGAGACGCCGCTGCAAGGACGGGACAGGAGCTTCGGATAGTCGCCTCGGGAGAGAGTCGTTAACGGAGGACGCGTCACTGCTGCCGACGGAGTCGGAGGACGGCTCGTGGTTGCCGACGGAGCCGGAGGATGTGCCGCTGCTGCCGAGTCACGGAGGTCTGTTGCTGCGGGCTGCTGCGAGCGGGACGGTTGCTGCCACAACGAGCGAGGGATTCATCGGCTGCGGTCCGGTATTGTTGACTTCACCGACACACGGGGGGATCTGGTAAAGGTTTCCATCATGAGCTCCAATTAAAGCGGGCCAACGAAAGTAAACATGAGTGCACTCGAAATAAAATTAGACAGTTGAAAAAAAGACAAACAATATACCCCGGGGTTCTTTTTATTTTCTATAGTCTTGTTTGTTGAATGTGTTTTTCTGCAAGCTTTTAATCCATTTTCTAAACTGAAATCTTGTGTTGTTTCATTGAATTTGTGTGTTGTTACTGAAGCTTTACAGCAGAGTTTAAAGGTCAAGTGTACTCCCCATAGCCTCCATTTGAATATTTAAGAGTGAGAATCATACATTGCCCTAGATTGATATTAATTATTCCAGATGGGACTTTTACCATACAAGATATTTGAAATGAGTTAAAGTGTTCCCTGTAAGCCTAAGGTGGGTTTTAATATTGGAGCCGGTGGTAAAAGGGTTACATTTCGAAATCTAAACCCCTGCTACCATGAGCACACATGGAAATAAAGACTCAACTGACCGCTCGGTCTACTTCAGCTAGCACACTGAACAATACTGTTGTTTACTTGCTAGCTGATAAGTGAGCAGCTGATGTTTGCAATAACATTGAAATAAACTAAAAATAGAGTCAATAGCTCAAATCCTATCACCACCAAAGGAGCCACGTCTTTAACACTTCAATCTCATAGCGACTCCTCAGGATTTCTTCTTCTCTCCATTGCATTTTGTAGGAGGCTCCTGCCGGTCCACACTGCCTTCCCCCTAACAGATTCAGCTACTGAGACTAAAGTTCGTTAGTAAGCTCAATGCATAAAAGTGACTTAATATTTGTTGAAAACTAAATAGGCGTGAAGCTGTAACCTCACATGAACACTTGAAGTCTAGATTTCAGCTGCATGTGAAGAAATCAGCATAAAATCCTTGTGTTGGTGTTTAAACCTGGACTACCAGAACCAGGCTAAGAGGTGTTTGTCTGTTAGCAGTGAAGCAAACTCAAACATGAAGGCTTTGAGGGTTTGTTCTCAACACAAAGAAAGATTCAATGCTCAAACTGCCAACTCTGTAAAAAAAAAAAAAACAACATTTTTACAAATCTCAGTTTATTTCTTCATGAAGATCTTAATGAGGCAATCAGCACCAGAGCACTAAAGTTAAAATTAGTAACACCGTCACTAACGATGGATTTATTTGACCAAATGTAGTTTTCCTGATCAAATATAGTTTTCATCAAAATATTATTTTTTTATCATTAATTATTTCCCAATGTGCAACGTCACATGAATGAAAAAATGGAGGACCCTATAAAATGACCTGACGTCAGTGTTCAAGGGTGAAGTCATTTTTGGAATGAAGAAGAGTTCATCCAGCTTTTTTTGCCTCGTGTCTCTGAACCAGCTCATTTGTTGTGTCCACGCAGAGAGAGAGAGAGGATAAATGTGATCGTGGAGAAGTCCTTTTGTTCTTCAACTTGTCCAACTTGATGGTGAGTCTCCTTTTATCAAGGATTACTGAATGCTTGTTATTCATGGCATTGTTAACACTTTATAAACCCTTCATTCAGAGCTGTAAAGAACCTTTAACCTCATATCCCAGACATCAAAGTGGGCCACTAACCGGTGAGATGAAGCTATGCTATGCTGCTACATTCTGAAGAGGTAAAGTAGCAGGTTCTGAGAGTGATGGCTAACCTGGATGTGTTCATCTCCTACTTTAATATCAGCGTCCCAACTTGGAGCTCTGACCACCTCCAGCTTTTTGTTCCTGTTTCTGCTTCAGTCAACAGGGAACTCAAACCTGCAATAGAATCATCAACAACAATGGAATAGAAAACAGAGGAAGACAAAATATCATAAACTTACAAAGCTGAGAAATGTTCATGAAGAATAAATGCACACATTATGATTGAGGCCAGAAAGTAAAACTCCACACCAAATGTATTTTGACATGTAGGGATAATGAACTTGAATGTGTTGAAATAGCAGATAAATGAATCCACTATCACACAACAAGATGATGACCCACTACCACAAGATGGCGTCACAGATCCTGATGCTCTGAGCAGGAAACACCAAGCAAAACATGACTAAAAAGCTCCTGTTGTTCCCTCCATGAAAAACTGTGGCACTGATGAGAAGAAGGATCCCAGCATCCTCTGAGGATCCATCGCCGCACCATTCGGTAGAAGGATGATAGGGTCGGCACCAGGAGAAACCCTTGTGTCTCCGATGCAGGGAAGATGGAGCACTGAAGAGGACACATTGTGGCGTCCTGAAGAGGACATTTGGTGGAGCCTGAGACAGCAAACATCATGCCGCCCTTCATCAGAAGAACCACAGCACCAGAAGAAAGAATCCTGGCAGTGACGACAGGGAGGATCAGGGTGTCCTCCTCACCACCACCTTTAAACCTTCAAATGAACTTTCAAAAGCTTCAGAGTGGTGAATGATTTTTTTTTAAACCTTTTTGTTTTTCCTTTAATTCTCATTTGTGCGATTGTCTGATTCATTAGAAATAAACACTGTCTGCTGGGTTTAAGTTGACTGTGATTCTCTTTTTGCGTGCAAGTTGAAAGTTATGCCAATAAAAACCACAAGTATTTGAAGACCAAAGGAAGAACCCCCAAGGTCAGGACCCTGAGATCAAAGTGATCGCTCTGATCTCAGAGGTTTGGGATATTTCACATCCCATGGCCCTTCAAATAAGAGCCCTGTGTCACTGTCTACAAGTTTTAAACCGTATTTGTTTGTGAAAATTAAAACCAGACGACCACTGTGGTCCTTTTTACACGGTAAGTAAAGCCCAGATGCCATGGTGGACCTGTTAGCACCCTGGACTTTGAATCCAGTGACCTGAGTCCAAGTCTCAGTTCCAGCAGGTTTCCTGCAGCCTTCAGAAGAGCTGCTATGTTTCTCTGTAGTTAACTAAGTGATGCTCTCAGCAGGTTGAGGGCACCACCAACAAGTGAGGTTATGAACCTCTGACTTGTAGGAAGAAGGTAGGAGATCTCCAACAGGATCCTTCTTTCCTCTGTCCTCCTTGGATCTCATGGATCATCACAGTCAAGTGGAGACCCAAGCTCCTGGATGGATGTGGCACTCAGGAATTGCTGAGTTTTCCAGTGGATTTTGTTCCATCCATGGTTCAGGAGCAGGATTCCTCCTGGTTAACCTTGTATCTATCGACCCCAACTGTGTGGTTTTGGAGAATTTTTCATGTCATGTCAAGAAATCAGGCTGGTGGGTTTTTCAATGAGAGAAATTCAGGTAACTTAATTATGTGGCATGTTTGTTGAAGCAGTAATTAACTGATAAATTAAGGAAGGCCTGGCCAGTCTTTCCTCACAGGTCATACGATGTCGTTAGAAAGTCCTGAATAAATCTGGAGTTCCATGATTTCCTTGTGGTTCATGTTCCTTTTGGCAATGTAGTCTGGAACAAGAGCAAGATGAACCTCCAAATAGCAACAGTTTGGATTGCAGGTGATGTCAAGTTGTATTTTGAGGAAACGCCTCCTTGTGTTTGGTTCCATGGTGAAATGGTGAGCACTCTGGACTCTGAATCAGTGATCAGAGTTCAAGTCTCAGGGGTACCTTCCTGTCTGGAATGTGTCCCATGGAACAAACTGATAAAGAGATATTATGTGGTTCTAATGTTCTGGTTCATTTCTTGTCCTTTAGAAAAATGAAATTCATTTCTTACTGCCATGAACACAGACTGTGTGTTTAATGTTAACAATAAATGCAACAACTCAGGAGCCAGTTGCTCCTGTGGAAAAATTCTACTTTGTCAATGAATTAATTCATTTCATATTGCAGTCTGCAACTTTAAGTTTCTGTCAGGATGGCCGAGCGGTCTAAGGCGCTGCGTTCAGGTCGCAGTCTCTCCTGGAGGTGTGGGTTCAAATCCCTCTTTTAACAAAGGATGTTTTCTCCACATTCCTATGTATCCACAATAGAAACTTCCAAACCAAGTTGAAGCTGCTCTCCACTGATGGGAGTGAGTGGTCGTCTGCCAAAGTTGGTTGAACTGGCAGCAGAGGAGGCAAACGAGTTTCCCTGTGACGTTCCAACATCAGCCTGGTTTCCTCCAACATGGAGCAGCCACCAAAATCTAACTACAAATGTTGGATCAAAGTCTACTGAAGAAATGCATTTTCTTTCAATTCACATTTTGTCCATTAACTTCATAATCAGAGTCACCATCTCATCACATGACTAAAGTTTGGGTTCTGTATTGGTGGTAAAATATCCTTCCATGCCCCTCACTAGTTTGCACACAGAAAAGCATATTTTACTGGTTTCAAATCTCTTAGTGTGTTCTCTCACTTAAACCAGCTGTGGCAGCTTTCATTGTGTGATTGATTTTAAAATATAAAGATGGAACAGAACCATTGGAATAAGATGTCAGGACATTTGAAGGAATGTAAATCTCCTGTTGAAATGTTGCAGTGTGCAGCTGAGGCTCTCTGGCAGTGGCACAAGGAGCCACAATGGCAGAACCTGGACCCTCCTGGAGGAGAACCACAGGTGAGGGCCTTCTTGGCTCCAGATTGATGGAAATCATGTGTCTGAGGCTGTTAGCAGCCATGAAGTTGATCTGGTTGGGCACTGGTATTTTTTCTTGCTGCAGCTCAGGAGTGATTCAGGAGAAGAGTTTCAGAACAGCCAAGGTTGGGGACTGGAATTTTCAAATTTCCCCTGGAACCAGACAACCTTGGGAGGTAAAACCTCCAATCATAGCCACTCAGATGCAGCAGCAGAAAGAAGCTGTCATCTACCCTGACAGTCAGGGCATCAAGTGAAGAAAACATCAACCATCTTGGAGTTCCAAACCTTCACCTGTCAGATTCAGCTACTTCTTATTGTGGGACTTTAAATTTGAACACAATGGAATTTGGACAAGGAGTTTTCCTTCAAGTCCAAACATCATCGTCCAGCCTCCAACCAGAGGTCCATCAGTTATCATGGGAGCCACATGTGGAGTCTGGATTCTTTTCTAGAATGTGACAGCAATGACAGTCCTGCCAAGTGACATCACTGACATGAATGGATGACTTCAGTCACATGACTGGATGACTTCAGTCACATGACTGGATGACTTCAGTCACATGACTGGATGACAGTGTAGATGCCAATGTAGAGGTTTGGGAAATAGTCTCTGAGAATCCAGCTTGAACCAACACCCTCCTTGTTCTTCAAAAACCCAAACAGCGACCATCAGTCTCCCTCCAATCCTGTACTTGGGTTCAATGTTGCTGTTCCATTTTGCAGCAGTAGGTGTCGCTGTGATACCAGGTTCAGTTCAAGAGTCCCAACTCCAGCTCATGTTGGTGACCTCAGTGGCAGGGTAAAATGGTGCTTCAGTGGATCATGTGGATCAACTCATGTCTGTCCTCACTGCTCCACAGGTCTGTCAAATGTTCTGTAAAATAGTTTGACCACAGCAGAGATGCTAGATTAGGAGTTGATGGGAGTTGTTGCAGATACCAGTGTCCAAAGTCCAGCTTGAACCCAGTTTGTGCACTTATTTGTCAAGCTAGCAGAGATTCTTTTCACTGTGTGTTAATTTTGACAAGAATTTTTCCTTTTGTTTTAGTTATCGTCAGTCATCAAAGACTGGATTCAGTTAAATTCCCATCTTAGCCTTTTAGTTTAGAACAGTTTTAGTTTAAATTTAGTCTTTTGTCTTAAGTTTTAGTCTCATTTTAGTCTGAAGCAATGTTTCATTTTCCTGAGATGTTGCAAAGGGATATGTGATGTTCTATAAAACTCCATACAAAGCAAACATGAAACTGTCATTTAAACTGAGATTGAAGCACATTGCTCTTGTCAATAAGGATCATGATCATAATAATGAAACGTCAGAAGCCTGTTAGAAAAAGTGCAAGTTCTTGTTTATTTTCTGTATTTGACTGACAAGCCACAAGAGTAAAGCTCCAGCTGCGGGATGGCGGGCCTTCAGGTGTCTTTTCAAACTGGTCGTGTTTTTTCCACTAATCTAAGATCCACAACGCTCCCCATCCTTGTCAGGAACAACACACTCCGTCTTCTGTTCAGCAGGATGATAACAGAAATGCGTCCATAAATCCGCTCGTCTTTTTCTTCCAACTTTCCACGCTGCCGCCACAGGTGAAGGTCTGCTGCTCGTCTACACAGCGTCTCTGCAACGTGCACTGACACACCGCGGAGGGCGGGGCGGGTGTGGGGTCGGGGCCGCCAATCAAAAAGTCGGACTGAGAGGTCAAATTAGTTTTGAGATGATTAATTGGTTAAAAAGAAAAGAAATCAAGGCATTAAGGATGGTTGTAACCCTGAGAGTCCGGCCGGCCACCGTCATCCCTTTCATCACGTTTTTACTCGTCAGCTTATAGTGAACAGCTATTTTGTTTTAATTTTCGTTGTCAGTACTTATTAGTATAGTATAGTATTTAAGTTAAATAAAGTGTAGTCAATGAAAAATTTTCCTTTCAAAATTAACACTGCTGCCAAGCTAAAGTGACTTCTGTCAACAAAGGTAAACACACAAAAGGATATTTCTACTGTCAGTTCAAGATTTTTATAAAACTCCTTTTTCATAGCTTGAACCTTCCTCTTGTGTTAGCTTTCTGTTCCCATCTCTGATGTTAACAGGTCAGTTTTGACCCACGTCCTCAATCAGCTGTCAAATAAACTAAAAACAATTTTCTATTATCCAAGTTGTTTCCCATCTCTTGGTTTCCTTGTTAGGCTTCCTTATCCATGGAAATATTGATTGGAATATTTTGTTGTGGGCCTCTGGACCTTTTTTTAGTCAGTAAACCCTCGATTTCAGTTAAAAAATGATCAAATGAACCTCAAGAAAATCATAGAAATAAACAAAAGGTTGTTGTGTTTCCTGACCATTACTGAGGGGTGTTAGAACACATCTCTGACATGGATTGGTTTTATTTATTCTTCATTTTAATATTATTAACTATTGTAACATCCATGGTGTTATGGGTCAGTTTCGACCCTCATATATTTACTTCAAGAAAAAGGAAAAAAGTATCTTTTTCAGCAATAGAACTTTAATACAAACACAAAATGAAAAGCAGAACAAGCCAGAACACAAAATATGGATTTGCAAGGTCAAACAAACAACAACCAGTCAAGCAAACCAAACCAACAGAAACCAACTACTGGTTCAAAACCAGTAAAAAACAAAAATAGAGGAAAAGTCTCTGTGTGTAAGAACATGCATGTGTATGTGTGTGTGTGTTTAGATGTGTGTGTGTCAAAAACTGACACACTTTATTTTTTGACAACATGAGCCAACAGTGGTGGTGTCTGTCAAAGAGGTGGAGCTCTGTCCTTCACCTGCAAGATTTCAGCAGGCAGCTCAGGTCCAGTTTTCTTCACTGTGCCACCATGATAAGTTTCCTCCTGAGAAGTTCTTGTCCAAGGTCATAGCTGGTAAAAGAATTGTCACAGTGATACTGGGACCCTGCAGTCCAGTCGTCATATCCAGGACCACACTGGACATGGCCGTCTTTGTTTGTTTTGTTGTTGTGCAGGTCGATGGGAAAACGAGGCCAAATGAGAATCCCCTGAAGCTCCCATGACTGGGAGAGGAGCTGCTGTCAGTGGGTTGCTGACAGTGCACTTCTGACGTCAGGTTTGGCTCTAATTGTTGCTTTATCATCTTATTTTGATCACTGGGTCCAGACAGACCCTCACTATTTTATCATTCAGTGAAAAACATTTGTTTGTTTTATTTTGTTGAACTAGAGGTTCCTGCCAAAGTCAGAAAGCCTTGATGCAAAAAACAAATTGATGTGCTTCTTTGATGCATTTAAAACCTCCAAACAGGTCACACAGGAGGAAGGTGAAATCATGTGACCATCATTCTAACAGCTGTTGACCTTGTTTGAACTATTTGATGGTGCTAAATATTGACAGCTTGCTAACATTAACTAGCTAACGTTAGCTAGCTAGCTAATATTATTTTCTAACTTCAGGCCTAAATTTGGGATTGATTGTTAAAATTGTTCACCTCACCTTTGTCAGCACCAGGTTTTGTCTTGATGATGTCATTGTAACTGCCTTTCTGATTCTAAAATATAATGCATCCAAGAATAAAAATGTAAAACTGCCCCTCCATGGAAATATCATATTTAATATATTGCAATATTCTTTTCCAGTATACTACACTATACTTTTGTTTTATCAGAGAGACTTTAATGTCTGTCTTTGGTTTCTAAACTCTGACTCTCCTGTTATTGGTGCTGACTGAATTCTACCACCTGACAGACTGGGAAGGCTCATATTTGTGATGGATCCATAAATATAGGAAGGTCTTGTTTCAATGAATTCGTGTGAGATAACTTGTTATTTTGTTTGTGGTTGTCATGGTGACTCGTGGTGTCGGGGCTCCATTGACGATGGCATTTTGTCATGGTTGTGCACGTGTGCAACTCAAGATGAACGTACTCACAGTTGATTGAAGCAACTCAGATCAGCTGTTCTGGAACCAGATACTCAGAGTTTCCCATCTCAGAGTGTCAACTCAGGAGTGATTGAGGAGAAGAGTTTCAGAACAGCCACAGTTGGGGGACTTCCATCCAGCCATCCATTTTCTATCCCTGTGAGGGAGTTCAGGGATCTGGAGCTGCTTCGTTCAGGTGGATCCAGAACACAAGATGGGTGTCAGTCAGGACACCAGAAGGAGACCAGCATCTGGAAGGTGAAGTGCTTTAATCTGACACCGTTGTGTCAACAGTTCTGAAATAAGAACAAAAATAAACAGTATTATTTCCACCTCATACTCCTGCATATATTCAAGTGAACAGGGAACACAAATTCATGCACAACTTCTCCTGTGTGTTCATCCACAGTCACTAAATAACAACCAAACCAAACAAAAGGGGGTTTGCTAGCATGGCGTGCTGAGGTAGAAAGGAGCTGTACAAATTGAGTCCTTTTACCATTTCTTTCCTGGCTGCTTCTAGCAGCGCTGTCGTCACTTCCTGTGACAGTGGGAGGGAAAGGGGTCCCCCTTCAGAATAAGTTTTATATCATTATGTTACTTCCTCTTCAACATGCCTTTAGCAGACCAACTCCCTGAATAGCACAGTGAGGTGGTGTGGCCAAGCGGTTTAAGGTGCTGGATGAAGACTCCAGTCTCTGAGGAGACACAACTTCTTGCATGTTGGTGCCCCATCACACACAACAGGTGCACTTGTACTCTTTTCACCTCTGACCCACAAACATTCCACCAGTGAACGTCCAGAAATTGAAGCATAAACAGTTCAGCAACAATGAATTCTTCAAATCCTCCTCTGAAATAAGAGATGAATCTTTACCTGCTGAGGCCTGCTTCAGAGAAAATTATGAAACCTTCAACACTCACATTCCTGTTCTTGTCACAATCCTGCTCTCCTCAATCAAGGCCTGTTCAATAAATGGTAGAGCAGAGTGGAGCAGAGGAAGCGTGCTGGGCCAAGAACCCAGAGGTTGATGGAACAAAACCATCCTCTGCTGAAAGAAAGGAGCAAAATAAACCTGATTGTTTTGAAATGTGAGTCTGTTAAAAAGAGGTAGAAATGGTGATGTAGTCAGTTGTTCCTTTTGTTTTATGACAGAGGCCTCATTGTTAATTAAATAATTTTAATTCTTTACTTGAAGTTTCATGCTGTTTCGACTGAAAAAGGCGAGTTCCTGGAGAAGATCTTCCAGGGCGTCCAGGTTAAAGCGGTGCCCCAGCTGGCACCAGGATCTGACCCAGGTCCTGCATGTGAGATACTGTCAGTTCTGTTCTGCCCTGCTCACAACCACAGGCTGGTGTTGAGGCCTGCAGCAACCAGGGCCCCAGTCACCAAGTGTATAAAGGCTGGTCATTGTGGCAGTGGGAGGAGTCAAAATGAAGACAGACCAATGTGAGCAGGACGTGACTGCAAAAGTAAGAAGAACTTGACCATGTTTCCTACAGTACCCAGGAGGCTTGGTAGTTGTTGAAGGAAGCTCCAAAAGCAAAGAGCAGACAGCAGGATATAAAAAGAAAAGATCCAGACACTAAAACTACAAGTAGAAACAAGATGAAATACTAAAAGCTTTGGAAAGATACTCCAAGGTTGTATATACATTATTATATACACTTCTATTCTCATTGACTCATAAAGAGGGAAAGGAAAAATTAGAATGTGGATCAGATCAGCTGATTTTAGTGTTAAGTCCATCCCTCCATCAACTTTCTATTCTTATTCAGATGAAACAAGAGTCTCCAGATCAAAGTCAGAATTCCTGATGATGTCATCAGGGCTTTGACAGTACCGAGAATTCTGTCTTTGATCTCAGGAGGACATGAAAGAAACACAATTGAGGAAAGTAGAAGAGAGCACATTCAGCTTCATTAGAAACACTTGAACTGTTTAACAGTAGAATTTGTTTGAAACAGTTTCCTACACTGAGTGACAGGATTGAAGAGGAAAGATTTTTCTACTTGAAATTTAGTTCTAATTTCAAAGTCAAGTCAAGTCAATTTTATTTAAAAAGTGCTTAATCACAACAGAAGTTATCTCATGACACTTTACAAGTTTATCTAATGAGATCGGTACCCTGGAAGGTATCACCTTGGCCCACAACACGACCCTAAGGAACCTAGGAGTTCTCTTTGATGAGGATCTGTCCTTTAATGCCCACATTAAGCAAATTTCAAGGACTGCTTTCTTTCATTTGTGAAACATTGCTGAGATCAGACACATCCTGTCTCAAAAAGATGCAGAAAAACTAGTCCATGCCTTTGTCACTTCCAGGCTGGATTACTGCAATTCCCTCCTATCAGGCTGCACCAGTGGGTCCCTAAAGACTCTCCAGCAGGTCCAAAATGATGCTTCCCACGTGTTGATGAGAACTAGTAGAAGAGACCATGTCTCTCCTGTTCTGGCTTCTCTGCATTGGCTCCCTGTTAATTTAGAAGAGAATTCAAAATTCTCCTTCTAACATACAAAGTCCTCAACAGTCATACCTGACAGAGCTCCTAGTCTCCTATTATTCAGCTAGAACCCTTCGCTCCCAGGATGCAGGGTTACTGGTGGTTCCTAGAGTTCTAAAAGTAGACTGGGAGCCAAAGCCTTCAGCTATCAGGCTCCGCTCCTGTGGAACCGTCTCCCAGTTTCTCCAGGATGCAGACACCCTCTTGACCTTTAAGAGCAGACTAAAGACCTTCCTTTTTGATCAGGCTTATAGTTGGGCTGCTTAGGCTGGCCCTTAGATATGCTGCTATAGGCTTTGACTGCTGGGGGATCTCCCATGGTGCACTGGGCTTCTCTCTACTCCTCTCTGTCCTCCTATATGTGTCATACATAAATCATAATCATACATATTAATAACTCGTCTTCTTCTCCGTAACCTTCAGGCTCCTCTCATCCCAGATCTGGGTGCTGCTGGAGGAGGCTGCAGACCTGAAGAGGCTCAAGCTGCCACCCGTAGCTCCACCTGCTCACCGTCTGTCCATCAGTCTCTTCCCTTCTCTTGCTCTTTATCTCTGTCCCTCTCTCTCCTTCTGCATATCTGTCTTCCTCCATTATCTGTCTTTGTCTCTGCCCCGCTCTCCTGCTCTCTTTCCCCCCAACCGGTCAAAGCAGAAGGCCGTCCCCATTGAGCCTGGATCTGCTCGATGTTCCTGCCTGTTAAAAGGAAGGTTTTTGTCACCACTGTTGCAGGATGTGCTTGCTGATGGAGAATTGTTGGTGTAAATTCATTGAAGGAGTTTGGTACTGGACCTGCTCTACTAGTAAAGTGTCATGAGATACGTTTTGTTGTGATTTGGTGCAATATAAATAAAATTAACTTGACCAGTGTTATTTGTGGTCTTTTGTTAATTGTATGCCACATGAAATTATTGTTGGTCACTTTTCTCTCACAGTGGCAAGACAAGAACACTTCTACTTTTGATGATGACAGTTTGTTCAACACTAAACTTCATCCAGTACCATGTTGTCAAACACTGGAACATCCACAGCACCTGAACAGGGATTTGAACCCTGGACCCTCAGATTAAAAGTCTGATGCTCTACCGTCTGAGCTACTCTGGCTCTTCCTTCACCATTTAGACAGGAAAAGAAACACCTGTGAAGGTCAAACTGATGCTTTCTTGACTTGTTCAATCCTCCATGTTAAAGTCCACCATGCTTTTGATTGGCTCTGATTCTCTGTGGCAAAATCCAACAAGAGGCTCCAAAAATGTCTTGAATGTCATAAGAATGCACAGAACAAGATGTTAGTCTCCTTCATGTCTGCAGTTCCTCCACTGGAAAGTAAAGTCAATGCTGTTCCTCTGCTGAAACCTGGGATCGGACCAGGGACCTTTAGATCTTCAGTCTAACGCTCTCCCTACTGAGCTGTTTCAGCTCTGAGTGAGGGCCCTGCTTCTCTCATTTTATAATCTCTTCCACTCTCACTAGAACTTAGAGAGGATTTGAGCCTCTGAAGTCATGACACATTGAACAGTTCGACAGGACCATTTTTGATGAATGTCTGAATCACACAAGCCTCTTTTGTTTGTCTTCTTCCCAGTTGCCTCAACATTGTGTGAGCCAATAATTCCACATCTGTACCAGACACACCTCTTGTTGGTGGGTTTTCTGGATCTTTCTGTTCTAACAGTGTCTTTTATCTTAAATATGCCACTTTCACATGAAAACATCAATAACAGAACAATATCAATACTATTATTGCTGCTGTTGCTGTTGTTGGTTGTCTGTCTGTCTTCCATCCCCCTGTCCCTCTGTCTTTCTCTTTGCTTGTCTTTCACCCTCATCTTGTTTCCATCTTTTTGTCATTCTCTCCCTCCTTTCTCTCTGTCTTTTGTCTTTTCTTCTCTATATTTGTCTTCTGCTGCTCCAGGATCAGCTTCTGTCACTCAGTGGTCCAGAACCATTCTGAAGCCTGATCATGAATGTGAGCCCAGCTCTTGGAACAGGCCTGCTGCCACCACAACTAAGATCCTGCAGGTCACTAGAAACTCCAATGTCCAGCTGACAAGTGGACTTTCCTCTGATCTGTGGTGGTGCTGAGTTTAGCAAACATCTCCAACAAGAAGATGAAGGAGGCCATCAACTCCTCCAAGCTCAACATCTATACTGGCTTTACTGGGAGATCAGGAGGTCAAAGCAGATCTTCACCCTCCACCTCAGATGGTTTCTACTCACAGAGATGAGGGACCAGTTCAAACCAGTTACCTGAAGCCATCCCCCCCCCCAACACACACACACACACACACACACACACACACACACACACACACACACACACACACACACACACACACACACACACACACACAATTTCTGCAAATTGCGGCTTCAGTTTCTTTGATTCTAGTTTCTTATTTCATGGTTCAGTTGTTGACACTCAGTCTTTTCTCAGCGTTCCTGTTATCTTGTCTCTCCTGCTTCATGTAAATTAAAAGAATATTTTTCAAGTTGATCTGAAACTAAGCTGAGACTAGTTAGACTGTGGAGGACCGACACTCTCTGGGTTTAGCAGCAGCTCAGCCACCTGATGTGATTGAACTACTGTGTTTGTACCAGCACACTACAACTGGAGAACAGTCCATTTATTTGACTTCTTGACATACGGAATACAGACCATCAGAGCAGTTGAGGGCCGACTGGAGCAAACAGTGAGGGAGTCAATCCAGAAATGCAGCTGCTGCCTCCAGGACATGAGCCAGTTGATTCGAGCCGTTTCAAACACACGTCTATCTGAACCATGCAGATCAACAACACCTCCAACAGGAAGCCTACCTGAGCTCCACAGCACCAGCAGCACCAGCAGCACCAGCAGCACCCTGCCATCCATGTCCAGTGTCAAGCTCCTCCGATCGTCTGCTACTAGTTTCTTCACTCTTATTTCCTCATCAGGACTCTTAAGTGCAGCTTTTCATGTCCGTGTCAACAGCTCCTGATGTGCTGAAGTGATACAAAGATAAAGCTGAGGGTCGGACACGTCATCCACATCAGAGTTGTGACACTCATGATCTTCTGATCAGATGAGCAGTTTCCTCTCCTTCACTGCTGCAGACGCACCAGATTGTCAGCACCACATCTCCTGTTTCCTGATATAAAACGACACCTACTTCATAAAACAAGCCTGACCAACTTAACACATTTCATGTCAACTGCATTTAACAACACCGAGATGTTTTGTTAAATCCTACTAGAGGTGAATCTCATCCATGATTCTCCAGACATTTTTTAGGACCTCTGACAGTTTCAGCATCTGAGGAGGCAGACGACAGCGTGTCTGAAACAGAGGGTTTCAAAGTGAAGTCCTCAGATAAATTAGCTGAGTTTCACTGGACTGCTAACGAAGGTCAGAGGAGAGAGAGAGAGAGAGAGAGAGAGAGAGAGAGAGAGAGAGACAGAGAGAGAGAGAGAGAGAGAGAGAGAGAACAAGCAGTGTACATAAGAATGAAATTTCATTCCAGAGGCAAAAACACAACACTGGAAACAAAACAGTGAACCCTCCTGAGCTCAGGATGAAAGCAAGCTTTTCCCAGGCATTTAATAAAAGTAAAATCTGACAAAATCTCTGATCTGACTTTTAAATCCATTTATCAAAATGACACTTTTACTGACTTCAGGTGATTTCCTTGCTGTCGTTACTTCTCATTTTTAGGGAGTTTCTTGATCGTCACTCAGGACTTCATCCCCCATGTTTGTGAAGGAAACAGGAAAAAAAGACTGAAAACTGACACACATTCCTGGAATATTAATCACAAACCTGCCAGAGGAATCATGAATAGAACAGACAGGAAAAAAGTTAATTCACTTTAATGATAGTTCTGAGTGTCAACTCACTGATCCTGGATCAGATTTGAGTTTAAAGGATAAAAGCAACTGGACTTGCTTGAATGTCTTGAAGAGGCTTCATCATCCAGGTACTTCTTATCTTGTAGTAACTGCAGTACTTCAACCTTTAACTTGGTCATGTTCACACATTGTCACCACATATTTCAAAGCAGGGAAACTGAACTGGTGATTTCAGGCCTGTTAAAAGAACCCTGCAAGTGAATGTGTTGGTCAGACCAGCAGATTGAGGGCCAAGTGTTTCCATGTATTTCTGTGTGAGAAGCAGCGTTGCACCACAGGCTTGTATTTTTGTGTCAAATCTACAAATCTTTGTTCAGTCGTAGAAGCAGGAGGAAGGGAGGACATTGGGTGAGAGTGAGAGTCAGAGGCTGATAGAGAGCAGGGGGGAGGCCGGTGGAGACAAACCACAATCATGAGACGTTTATCAGCACAGACGTGCAGCATTTAGAGAGACGACCTGATAGAAACCTGTTTTTGCTCTTAACTTGCTTTTGCTGGTCTACAATGTTGGAGAGAAGAGAGAGAAATCCACAACACTGGACCGGGCTGATACCAGCGGAACCAGAGCTCCGCTCCTCCAACCTAAAATTAACTTGAGGTCACTCGGTGCATTTTGCTGCTTCCTAACTTGATCTTTTGAAACACATCAGCTTCATCAGGAGAGTGAAGAAGAAATGAAATGGTCTCCCTACAAGAGTCACCTTCAAGCTGCTGAGGCAACATGGCTGCTGATCTCTGGTCCTTTTGCTTGAAGCACCGTTGCTTCCTTGACCGGCTGTTTTACTGCACTCCTGGACTTTGTCTGATAGAACAGAAATATTCAGCCCCCTTTTCCATCATGGAAGCGCTCCTGTTAAAGTTCAACAAAAATACAAAGGACAACAGTGAAACAAAAAACACTGATAAAGAAGAAGGTTTACTATTTTTGAATTTGTGTCCCATCCTATGAATCCAAGTCATTGTCAAACTGGCATTTTCACTGATTGATGGTTTTAATTACTGTTATTTTGTATTTTCATATCTGCTTTGATGACCAAGTGGAAAATTGTAGCAGACTTAAAAATATGAATCAAGGTACTACAGCATTACATCACATTACATTAGACAGTAACAAAGCCATCAAACCAAATATTACAATGTTGACAACTCCAGTTTTTCAGAGGGAACTCTTAAATATTCAGTCTTGTAAAGTAAAACCCCAAAGTTCTAGAAATTAAAACTGCTGACATCATCATCTCCAGGTTTCCCCAGTAAGCCATTTTCTACCATCCACACACAAGAGGTAAAAAAAAATTTAAATTTTCAATCTACTTTTAAGACAAAGTGATGAGGTTTGTGTGAGTGGAGATGGTGTTGAATGATCTAAAGGAGACAAATCTAGAAACAGACATGTTTGTGAAACTCCATTTTTATGGCTGCGTCCATTTTGTTATTTTTCCACAAAGTAGTTCAAATCATTGAGATTTCATTTTCAGTCTTTCAAGTAACCTGTATTTAATAACTGAACATGTTACAGAAATGTGACCCAACTCTGTCACTGCAGTCCAGATTTCATTAACATGTCAAGTTAAGCTGCATCAGAGAAAATGTGTTTCTGACTGTTTGTTAACAGCAAAGCTTCATAATGACCCCTGCCTTCATCACCTACGTCTGGATTGGCCTCCAGGAGTTCAAGGAGGACATCTTCCTCCACTGCTGCCTCAGTCTCATCAAAAATGTCAAGTTCAGCTGCGCTGGGAATCCACAACTGTTTTTTTAACTACAGGAAGAAAGCATTTAACAAGATAAAGCTGGATTAAGTTTCAAAATGTTTCAAATGAAGAACTGCTTCAGCAGCTTTTAATGTTCACAGTTACATCATGAATTTGTATCTTGTCCATTACCAATATTAGTGGATAATAAAAAAAACTTTCTCATTCAAGCTGAAACCTGTAAGAGGAAGCAGACAAGGTCAAATTAATTTGACACATCAAACTAAACAACAATAAGGTGCATACTGCCCTCTACTGACTCAAGCTGATAATGCTACCATGAACTCTCAGGAAAAGAGAAGCACAAATTAAACAAAATAATACAGGACATTCACACCCCCCCCCCAAAAAAAAAGAAAAAGAAAAAAGAAATTCAACAGTTTAATGTCCTAAAATAGTGAAGTTACATCAAACCTTGTGTCTGTATGTTGTGATAGTATTTTATACACAAAATGAGACTAAACTCACCTCCATGTTTGATGCAGTACAGAAAAAGAACATAGTTCCCTTTATTCTCCTGCCATTAAAGTTCATAAACTAGCAAGAATGTTAGGTAGCATTAGCATTAACTTCAGCTAAAGTCTACCAGCTTCAGGTGCCTTTAACAATCGCCTTACTCGCTACTTAAGGCTTTATACGCGGCGTATATAAAGTTTTAGAACCTGTAGAAGTTCATATACTTTGTTTTTTTTTCTTTGTCAAAAGAAACGTTGGAGCGACTTTGTTTTTAAAGTTATTCTATATTTGTAAAGATATTTATATTTTTACGAAAGACAGTACTGAAACTTTAACTTACCTTGTTTCATGATATGAACTTCATCGTAAACAGCTGAGTGATGGCTTCATATTTAATAGAAGTAATCAATGTTTAATATCATTTATTGTGAAGCCATGAGTGAAAGTGGAGTGTTGAAATTGTCTAACAGGAATCTTTATGAGATCCTTGTTTCTGTGGGGAACATATAGTAGGAGGTACGTAAACAGTCTGCACTGTCTGTCAACTGTTGAGAAAGTAGTGCTTTATTACTCCTGGTGCTCTGCAACAAACCTCATCTGTCAGAGGTGAGACACCAGCACCCAATATTACACATTTCTTTGGTAAAGCACAAGATTGGACATTAAATGCTTAAAATAGAACAATGTCTGAAACTGTCATTCACCTTAAATGTGGGCATCATTATAACCATATACAGGACACAGAGCATTGAAGAAAAGATGAGGACAAGTATCTGCTACAGTCAGTGGGAATTCATCAGGAATAAATTTGTTTTCAGATAAAACAAGGACAACAGCTGTTATGATGATGGTCACATGATTTAAAAGATTAAAACAACTCTCTGTATCAATGTGAGATAGAGTTACATAAATGAATAGAACATTACTCACTGACTGAAAATTGAAAAAGCACCAGACTTTGGTCCAGAGCTTGGTTCTAACGTGACTTGACAGAACTTTTTTCTACTTTTTTTTCTTCTTGCAATCAACACTGCCCAGAGTTGATTTGAGGAAATAAGACTCACACATTTGATGAAGTTTGGTCAGACGGTGCAGACACACTTGACACCCAGAGAGGTGAGCAGGTTTTGGACCAAGTTGAAACTTGTAAAGTATTTGAGACAGAAAATAAAAGAAAGCTGTAGCTGTGTTCTGGTTCTGCGTGTGAACACTTCGGCCCCTAAAGGTAGCGTCTGCTCCTGCTGACTCAGGGCAACATTGAAGAATGTGGATGCCCCTGATAGAGGAGCAGGTCATGATGATGCCAGATGAACTTGCTGAGCAGAACAGTTGCCAGTACCACTTTTCTGGCTTGTTGGCAGTGGATTGGTGGAGAGAGCAGCCCTGGTTCTTCAATGAGCAACCATGACCTCATGCACACTGAGCTGATGGTATCTGATGGTATCTGATGGTGTCTGATGGTATCTGATGGTATCTGGTGGTATCTGATGGTATCTGGTGGTATCTGATGGTATCTGGTGGTATCTGATGGTATCTGGTGGTATCTGATGGTATCTGATGGTATCTGGTGGTATCTGGTGGTATCTGATGGTATCTGGTGGTATCTGATGGTATCTGATGGTATCTGGTGGTATCTGGTGGTATCTGGTGGTATCTGATGGTATCTGATGGTATCTGATGGTATCTGGTGGTATCTGATGGTATCTGATGGTATCTGGTGGTATCTGATGGTATCTGACGGTATCTGATGGTATCTGATGGTATCTGGTGGTATCTGATGCTGACTACTTCATTGACATGTGGTCAAAATGTCTTGTGTTTCCTGAAATTAACTGAGTGCTGCTCAGTAAAGTAGACATGACTTGAGATTCTATTCCTGCTTGGTCCATTTCAACATTCTTATCCTTCCTAGCATTGGAGATAAAGTATCAGTCAGGGCTGTACTTGATTAGTACTGCATATAGTACACATCAGTCACTGCCATTACACAGTGGAATGGAAGTTGAAGTACTGTTTACCAGCAAGCTGAAAACTGTTGTGGTATTTGACAATTCTATTGTTTCTGAATGAAAATCATGTGAAGGAGAATCATTGAGACATCCTAAAAATGGCTGAGGTCTGCTGAGCTGCAGCAGGTCTGAGCTGCTTTTGATGCTCAATTAGGGGTTCAGTGTCTCACTCAAGGACACTTTGACATGGTCACCGGGGGAAATGAGGATCAAACCAGCCACCCTTTGGTTGCCAGACGGCCATGCTACTCCTGAGTCATGTGACCTGGATAAGATGGTGAACAACAGCTGATCACCATGCTAGCAAACCCCCTTTTGTTTGGTTTGGTTGTTGTTTAGTGACTGTGGATGAACACACAGGAGAAGTTGTGCATAAATTTGTGTTCCCTGTTCACTTGAATATATGCAGGAGTATGAGGTGGAAATAATACTTGTGGGAGAATGAGAGTTAAGTCTCAGCGCTATGACCTGTGCTGACACTTCAACATGTCAGCCCACATAACAAAGATGGCAGTCATCTGGGAAAGCAAGTACACCACACATACACATGGTAAAGAGACGCCACACACAGGCAGCCAAGGTCCAAGATAAGTGTAATCGGGGAATGTCCCATTCCTTTCTGGTCCTTGAAGAAGGTGTGAAGTAGTGTGAAGGCCATCACATCACACAAACACACACCCACACCCACACACACACACACACACACACACACAGCCTGAATACAGTATAAAAAGCTATGTCATATTCTGTATCAGTGGGGGGACATCTTTAACTGCACTGCTAGGAGGGATTGTCGCTAAGAATAAAGAGATCCCCCATCTGGCACCTGAGACTCAGTCCTCTGATTCCTCTCATCCACCATTTTCCACCACAACATGCTGTTTATTTTTGTTATTATAGAAGAACTGTTTCCACTCCCTTACAGGTAAAGAAAATGGATGGCTGGATGGAAGTCCCCCAACTGTGGCTGTTCTGAAACTCTTCTCCTCAATCACTCCTGAGTTGACACTCTGAGATGGGAAACTCTGAGTATCTGGTTCCAGAACAGCTGATCTGAGTTGCTTCAATCAACTGTGAGTACGTTCACCTTGAGTTGCACACGTGCACAACCACGACAAAACGCCATCATCAATGGAGCCCCGATACCACGAGTCACCATGACAACCAAGAACAAAATAATAAGTTATTTCATGACAGTGGAGTTGGAGCACCACTGCAGCAGCGAAGGAGAGAGAATCGGCATGAGAGAAAGGAGCTACCTGAGTCAAGGCAGAAGTTTGAATGTACTTTTCCATTGATTTAACATTTAGCTGTAAGAGGTTGTAGCTTACACTTGTAGATATTAATAGGAATAAAATCTGATTTTCATTCTGGTGCCATCCAACAGGGGAGGAGCAAACTTGTAAGGAGTTAAAATGAAACATAAAAACACCTTTCAAAAGGTAAGGTGTATTTTGCTGGGCAATGATTGTACCTCACTTTGATTTTATTTTTTTAAAGATACTTAAGCTATGAAGTAAAGATGAATTCAGTGGCTACTTCAAGTACTGATTTAAACCCCTAAAAAATGTTGTTTTAACATCACTTGATACCCACTTAGTAGATTGTACATCATACAATGTTGACACATTTTTATTGACGTCATATAAAAAGTGAACAAAACAACGAACAAAACAAAATCTACTAACATAACAAAAGATTAGCATTTGAGGCCTGTGTGAATGAGATTACACTGTAAAGCGCTTTGAGTGCAGATAAGGTAGAAAAATAAAATTGAGTCCATTTACCATGAAGTTGATCTGGTTGGGCACTGGTATTTTTTCTTACTGCAGCTCAGGAGTGATTCATTCTTCATTCAAACCTGGCAGCTCGACAACATCAGCAGCAGAGTCCTGAGGCACTGTGCGGGGCAACTAGGCAGTGTTTTCCGGACTCTATTTCAACACTCCATGGACAGTCACACAGTTCCCCAGCTGTGGAAACACTCCACAGTCATCCCCATCCCCAAAAAAACCAACCCTAAGTCTCTGAACGATCTCCGCCCCGTGGCCCTCACCTCCCTGGTGATGAAGGCCATGGAGAAGATCATAAAACAACACATCATCAGAGCAACCGACCCCCTGATGGACCCACTCCAGTTTGCTTACCGCGCACGCAGAGGCGTCGAGGATGCAAAAATCTTCATCTTGGACTCCATCCACAAGCACCTGGAGCTTCCTAACTCCTCCGCCAGACTTCTGTTCGCTAATTTCTCATCAGCATTTAACACTCTGCAGCCCCACATCCTGTCCACCAAACTCTCCTCCTGCTTCCATCTGGACGACCAGCTTATACTGTGGATTCTGGACTTTCTGACCAACAGGACTCAGAAAGTTCGGGTCAACTACTCCCTTTCGGACCTCTGCTTTACCTCAACTGGCTCCCCCCAAGGCTGTGTGCTCTCCCCCCTGCTCTTCATCCTCTACACAGATGACTGCCGATCCACACAGCCCAACTGCCACCTGGTGAAATATGCTGACGACACAGTTCTCCTGTCACTGCTGTCAGGCCCAGCACAACATCATGGACCCGCTCTTCAGGAGTTTGTAGAGTGGTGTGACAGCTCCAAACTAGAACTGAACGTCAGCAAGACCAAAGAGATGGTGGTGACCTTCTCCAGCAAGCAGAGGGATCTGGCTTCTGCTGTCATCACCACCATCCACGGGAGGCCAGTGGAGGTGGTCGAAGAGTACAAATACCTGGGCACAATCATTGACAACCTCCTGAACTTTTCTGCCAACACAGAGGAGATTCTCAGGAGGTGTCACCAACGACTGTTCCTCCTCAGGAAACTCAATTCCTTTGGAGTCAGCGCACCCATAATGATGACTTTCTACTACGCCTTTGTGGAAAGCATCATCACATCCTCCATAACCTGCTGGTTCCACTCCCTCAGCCTCCAGAACCGGAACAGACTGCAGCGCACTGCATCAGTGTGCTCCAAAATCATCGGCCTGCCTGTCAGAACTCTTTCACACGTTTACAGCCAACAGGTCCTGAGACAGGCAGCCAAGATCATCAAAGACCCCTCACACATACTCCACTCTGCATTTGAATGGCTCCCCTCTGGGCGACGCCTCCGCTGTGTGGCCTGCAGAACTGAGAGGAGGAAAGCCACCTTTGTCCCCAAAGCCATTCTTTTCTTTAACTCCAGCCGTTAACACCTTCCCCACACCAACACCCTACACACACACACCTACATACTCTCCCCAGACTACTCAATATCCTGTCTTCACTGTTACACTGTTTATACTGTTTACATTGTCTGCACTTTATTCACTCACTCCAGTCACCTTACTCTTCATTCTACATTGTGTACATACTGTATGTAGTATATTTATTGTATTTTTATCTTTAATCTTATTTTTATTCTCTTATTTATTCCCACTGTCATGTCCGTTTTTTTTTTTTTTTTTCCTTGTTTTGTTTTTTAATGTCATGCTGCTCAGTTGTACCGTATTTTAATTGCCCCTCGGGGATAAATAAAGTCATCTGAATCTGAATCTGAATTCAGGAGAAGAGTTTCAGAACAGCCAAGGTTGGGGACTGGAATTTTAAAAATTCACCTGGAACCAGACAACCTCGGGAGGGAAAACCTCCAATCATAGTCATAGACCTCTGGTTGGAGGCTGGATGATGATGTTTGGACTTGAAGGAAAACTCCTTGTCCAAATTCCATTGTGTTCAAATTTAAAGTCCCACAATAAGAAGTAGCTGAATCTGACAGGTGAAGGTTTGGAACTACAAGATGGTTGATGTTTTCTTGACTTGATGCCCTGACTGTCAGGGTAGATGACAGCTTCTTTCTGCTGCTGCATCTGAGTGGCTCTGATGTGAGGTTTTACCTCCCAAGGTTGTCTGGTTCCAGGGGAAATTTTAAAATTCCAGTCCCAACCTTGGCTGTTCTGAAACTCTTCTCCTGAATCACTCCTGAGCTGCAGCAAGAAAAAATACCAGTGCCCAACCAGATCAACTTCATGGCTGCTAACAGCCTCAGACACTTGATTTCCATCAATCTGGAGCCAAGAAGGCCCTCACCTGTGGTTCTCCTCCAGGAGGGTCCAGGTTCTGCCATTGTGGCTCCTTGTGCCACTGCCAGAGAGCCTCAGCTGCACACTGCAACATTTCAACAGGAGATTTACATTCCTTCAAATGTCCTGACATCTTATTCCAATGGTTCTTTTCCATATTTATATTTCAAAATCAATCACACAGTGAAAGCTGCCACAGCTGGTTTAAGAGAGAGAACACGCTAAGAGATTTGAAACCAGTAAAATATGCTTTTCTGTGTGCAAACTAGTGAGGGGCATGGAAGGATATTTTACCACCAATACAGAACCCAAACTTTAGTCATGTGATGAGATGGTGACTCTGATTATGAAGTTAATGGACAAAATGTGAATAAAAGAAAATACATTAAAAAAACAATTCTTCAGTAGACTTTGATCAACATTTGTAGTTAGATTTTGGTGGCTGCTCTCACAGCAAATTTAGGATTCGGGAATAAACTCTGTGAGTTAAAATCAAATCATGGGCTGTGTTAAAGTAACTCTTTTCTGAGAGTTGATCTTTTAACTCCTATCAGGAGTTAAAACTGGACATGAACAGGAGTTAAAAAATGACTCCCATTCAGAGTACAATTCACTCTTATATTTAGTTTAATTTATGTTAACTCTTTTTCAGTGTTAACAGTCAACTATTAATATGTGTTGTATTTTACACTCATGGAGTTAATATTTCAAGACACTAAAATGTTTTTTTTAGGTAAAATAAATATGAAATACACCAAATAAATTACTTTAATGCCTCTCTTTATTTAAAACATTGAGACATTAGGTCAGCAACACTTCGCTGCATGAATACATACTTGTGAACCAAGTTATATTTTGGTAAAATCATTTATCTAACAATGAGGATTGTTCAACAACATCGTTCTTCAAGTAGAAAATAAGGTAAAACCTCAAATCAAAAGACACTTATAATGGCAGCTTAACAGTTGCAAAACGGTGTTATAAAATGTAAGTCAAATAAAAAACAAAATGTTATACAAAAACATATTTCAATTTTTCAACAAATAATCTCAACTAGATTTCTACAAATTCTTTGGAGAAAATCCATCCAGTGCAAACTTTGTCAAAAACCTTGACATATTGAACACATTTAACAAATGTGACTTCCTTGTAATGCAGGATTGCAGACATAATGTAAACAGTTCAACTCATCATTAAGCTCAACACGTGTACATACAAGTCAAGATCAATTCCACTCAGTTTCCTTTATCAAACATTTTGACACTTCAAATAATACAACTCTCTGACACAACATAAAAACATGAATCACACCCACAGGACATTTGGCCATCAAAAGCTTTGAAGTGTCTTCAGGCCCTTCTTTCCAGAACCAGAATCTTATTTGGGTTGATTTCATTTACTTGGAAAGCAAGAAAATGGTCATGGAAACAAGTTTCATGTTCCATCAGAACAAAAAACACTTCACCTTTATCCAAGATAATAGTGGTTATTTTGCTGAACAAAGGCGTGTTTTCATCAGTGCCTATGCAAACAAAAAGGCCAACATGATATTCAACTCCATCACACTTTACCCAGTTTGTCAGGTTGACAATGGACTGTGGGTCAGTGTGAAGGTATGCAGATACATCTTGATGTTTCAAGTAAACACATTTTGATTGGACCAGACTTGACTGCTTTTAAGGCCAAGCATTCCCAATGATAGGCTACAGCAAACTGATGTTTTCTTGCAAGTGAGACAGTCAAATTCTTGAAGTTCTTATCACAGTCCTTGAAAAATGTATGTTTAGCTTTGAATCTCATTGTCCAGATATGAATAAGTGGTCCTATTTTTCAGAAGCACCGAGGATAGCGGACCATGAAGTGGTGTTTTGGGATCAAGGTTTTTGATGAGTAAAGTTCTTTGAAGAGTTGGTGATGTTCGATAATAAGATGCTTTAGATACACAGTCATCCCTTCAGTGATCGAGTATGAAAACACAACGTCAATAATGTTCAGCAACAAAAGCATCAAATGCCAGTGCAAATCATCCTCTGGTACCAGGTCACCAAATATTAAGGGTATGTTTGTGATCAAACACAGAGTTTGGGATGTGTTTAACCCGAGTCCATGTCCCACACAGTCAAGCTTAACATTGGTTGGCTTGTTTTTCTTTTCCAAATAGCCATACTTGAAAGCATAGATCCTCTTCAACAGGCTTTCTTTAGTGATGAAATGTTTCATCAGGTATTCAAAAAGTAACCTGGCCTCATATTGACCAACCCCCTCCAAAATGTCATGCATGATGTCAACAGCATAATTTTCTGAAATACTGCAAAGTGTTCAGAATGCTGTTCCGCTTAATGCCAAATAAGGAGGTTATTGTTGGATCATTTTCCAAAGCAGTAAAATGTTGGTCATTCAAAACTGCAGATCTTAAAGTCAAACACGGGTCATCTTCTGAGAAAACTGACTTTTGACAAATCCACAGAAATGATTTGCACTAAATGACTCCATGAATCCAAGAATGCTGTGCATACCCACGTTATCACCAGTCATTTGTGCAAGAGTGCCACGAACACAGACTTCAGAAAATGGAACAGCAACTCCAGCTGTTTCTAATATTTTCAGGTCTCTTACTAAGGGTTTCAATATTTCATCAATACCATATTTCTTAGCATCTTGTGCATGGAACAATGATACCAGATGAATGTTCATCAAGGCTGAATTCACCCTGGGTGGAAGATTCCTTAAAATGAAGTAAAGACAGACAACTTTATGGATACCTTTTTTTGAACCTGGCGGATTTGCGCGCTCCAATTCATCAAAGTACAACTGGAGAGCAAACTTTTCACTTGAAAACGGGATGATTTGTGAAGTAGCTTCCATCACACAAGTCCTCATATTTGTCACAGCTAGTAGATTTTTGCATCAATTCACAAATACTTTCATTTGTGAAAATGAACTGCAGTGTTTTAACTATTGAATACAGATCAATTTGTCAATGATTGGAACTTGCTCCTAGTTTCCAGTTTTGGTGTTTCGTCTGGTATCAAATCTTACACCTAGGCGCTTTTCAACTGCTTGCATGATATCCCATTTTTCTGTGAAATATTTTTCCAACTTGCTATTTGAATTTAAATGGCTGAAAGGATTGTCTGTGTGTTTAAACAACTCTTCAATGGCCGATCTGGCGGGATTGGTGGCTGGTATGAAGTTCAGCACTTGTTCCTGTACATTAGTTTGCAAGTCTCCAACAAGTCTCCAAGTTCTCAATGGTAGAAAGTACGACAGTATTTGGTAAACCACTTCCTAAAAGTTTGGCAATAATTGATGCACACATGTCCTTGCTGCTTAGTGGCACTGAAGAGCCTTCTTCAATATTTTGGTGTTGTGATGAAGCAGAGGGGGTTTCATCATTGAAGCACTTCAAATTATCGTGCTCTTCAGTGTCATGGCTGACAGGGGTCTGACCTGTCAGACATGGACTGTCAAATGGTGCATGTATCTTAATGAGGTGCCTTCTAAATCCAGAATAACTTGAGAACTGCAAGCAGCATCCTATTTGACCACATTTTCATCTTAAATTTTTCCCTGGATACATTCCATGAATTAGTTTGAGGTGCCTGAACAAGAGCAGAGCTGGACCAAAGGATGACGCACAGAGGAAACATCTCAGCATTTTAGCGACTGCTTGTTCAACAACTTTGCTCTTAACTCTTTGACTCTTGGAGTTTCTTCTGTTGTGCCAATGTCAATGTTGTACAGTGTAGTCTGCAAAAATGTGTACAGGCTGGAGAGAGCATCATCATATTTCAGACTGAAAACAAAATGAGACTTGAACGGCTCATCAAATGCACCCAAAGATGTACTTGACTGACATGGAAGAAGCTTTCCATCCAAGACTATGTAGAAGCTGAGAACCTGTGCTCGTGAGGTTCCTCTGGCCAAAAGATATGGCTGGGGGTTTCGCTCTGTGGTAAGGTGGCCCTCCAAGCTCCGGCACGCCTGAAACACAATGAGAAGCACTGTCACATAAGCAGTTAACTAGAAAAAAATGTTACAAAATACTGGAAAAGATCACGTGGCTTTTACAAACCTTCTGAAATAGAACTAAATGATCTGCAGCCTCTGCAACACTGATCTTTTTTGGCCGCTTACGTCCAGCTGGTTGAGGTGTAAGCAGATGCAGCAAGACAAGAAGGGAGGCCATGTCACTGTCCCACTCTGCAGACAAAAATCAACATATATTTTACCTAAGAATATCTTTCTCTACATTTTAAAAGAAAAACAGGCGGCAGTAATAATCAGATATACTCCCATTTGCTTAAAAATGTATGCTAACTTATGATATCGCAAACAAACCCTTAACAACATACGACCTGGCTCATCATCAGCAGTGTCAGACTCTTCATTTAGGGCAGAGTTGAGGTGTTTTTTCAGAAGAGGTGTCTGTCTCAGGCTCCTGGCCTCTCGGATGATCTTGTCTTTAAAGCAGGTGGTCCACTTTTCCAGGAACCTGGATGAAATCTCTCATCCAAACATCAGCAAGAAATCCTGCAAAATCTAATGTAAAGCGGAGGGAACTACCATTACAATCATATCAATTGAATAAAATTTATTTTAAGAAATATTATTCAAATCGTATTTGTTTCCTACCAGTCCTTTAGTGTCCAAGAAACGAGGGAACATTTGGAGAATGTCTGCTGACTGCTGTGGATCATGGATCATCTGTTGGCGATAGAGGAATGTTTCTCTCATCTTCTGGAAGACTAAGTCACAGTCAGTTGTGTGGTGAAGATGAGACATTGCTTCCGTGCAGCCATCTCCTGATTGCTGGTCATCAATGGGACCAACTGTCCTTGACGATGTGGGACCTCCTTTACGCATCACTTTGTTGTGGGAAGTTGATGCAGTTTTAGACTGACGTTGAACTAGGGCTGAACGATTTATCGTTTTCTGATCGAAATTGCGATTTCAGATAACGCGATCATGTGATCGCCAAAGCGGCGTTTTTTTTTTTGCAGTGCTCCTGACTGACCCAGGATCTGTTGTGTCAACTATTTTACACATACATGCCGTCTCCTTACCATCCTGCCAAACTCACCAATCAGAAGCGGCTTGCTGCTGGTGGACAGGTCACGCTAACCAATCAGTATAACCTGCTCCACCTGCTCTTTAATTTCTGAAATGGCTTCAGCTGGACCACAAGCGGCGTTAGGGGATTTAATCCCCAAGAAAAACAGCACGTCGGTCATTTGGGAGTATTTCGGGTTTGAGGCTGCAGACATTCACCAGAAACAGGTACTGTGCAAAACCTGCCACGCTAAAGTTGCAACATCCAGCGGAAACACAACCAATTTATACCGGCACTTGAAAAATCACCACAGGCATTTGCATGACGAGTGCATGACAAAAAAGTCCGGTGAAAGGTCTGGCGAAGATACTACTTGGGCCCATAGTAGCAAACAGACTACAATTACAGCATCTTTTGCCAGTGTAACTCCGTATGATAAGAGCAGCAGAAGACACCGGGAAATAACGACTGCCATAACACACTACATTGCGAAGGACATGGTGTCTGTTAACACTGTCACCAAAGACGGATTTAAAAACCTCCTCCGCACGCTGGACAGAAGATGTGATTCCCTCTCGCACCTACTTCAACCAGGTTACCGTCCCACAGCTGTACGCCGAGTGTAAAGAAAAAGTGGTAACAGAGCTGAAAAATGTGGAGTATTATGCCACAACTACTGATAGGGGGTGAAGCAGAACGACCGAGCCATATCTTAGTTTGACTGTATATTTCGTAAATGAAAACTTGGAGTTGAAAAGTCGCTGCCTGCAGACAGCATACTTTCCCACTGACCACACCGGAGAGAATATTGCGAGTTTGCGAGTGTGTCTGTCAAACTGGGGTCTGAAAGAAGAGGACCAGACGTGCATCACAACGGATAATGCAGCAAACGTCATCAAAGCTGTGGAACTTAATCAATGGACCAGACTTCAATGTTTTGGACACAGGCTGTATCTTGCAATTGGTAAGTGTAAGAGTGTGTGTGTGTTTAATTAATTTATCCATTCATACGGGTTTAATATGATGTGTGTGTGTTTTCAGTATAGTCCGTATAGCTTTTCTCTTAATGTGTTTCTTTGAAACCCTTACAAATACCAACTTTGAATAATTAATATAATACCAGATTATTTATCATCAATAGTAGATGATGAATAGTGTGTACATAACAGTATTTGTCATCTACAATTGATTTGATCAATTTTTTTCCTTACTGTTGTCTATAATGACTTTCTTTGTTTTAATTTGTTCTCTTGCTAGAAAATCTGCCTTGCAAAAGTTTACCATTATGATCCTTACATTTTCAGCCTGTAATTCTCATTTAATGTTGATGTTCTTTTTTTGTCCAGAAAATGCTGTTAAAGATGATGCAAGAGTTCAACGGGCAACAGGACTTTGCAAACAGATGGTTGTCTTCTCTCAAAGCTGGAAAAAGAAAACAGCACTGAAAAAGGCACAGCAAGACTTAAATGTACCAGAGCACTCACTGATAACAGTGTCTGACGAGATGGGGCTCAAGGCAAAAAATTATCGGGAGGGTGTTGGAGCAGAGCAAGGTGTTGTCTCAGGTCCTGTCTGAAGACACGTCACTTGGTCCCCACTTGGCAGGACACAGATGTCCTTGAATCGATAAACAATGCCCTTGCTCCTCCTCAGGAGTTTAGATGCCCTGTCCGGTGAAGCCTATGTAAGTGTGTCATACCTGAAGCCAGTTCTCCATCTCCTGAGAACATCAACCCTGACTGAAAGGGACGAGGACACAGATCTTACAAAGAAAATCAAATCAAGAGCTCTTGGCTACATTGAAGATAAATACAGCGACCCAGCCACACAGGAGCTACTGGACATTACTTCTTTCCTTGATCCTAGATTCAAGACGGACTACACAAGTGCAGAGACTGTCCCAGACATCAAGGAAAGAGAGTGAAGATTGAAATGGAACAGGTGGCACAAAAGGTAACTTGTCCTGTTTCTTTGTGTAGTTCAATAATACAAAATGCCACATCAAATCCAAGTGATATTTACATATTACACTTTTTAATGTTTACATAGAATGCCCAATTGCTCTAAATCGCAGACTGCAAAACTTTGACAGCTCTTATCTCTGTGTTTTGCAGGAAAAGAGGGCTCGTGTCAGCACCACTGATCCCATGCCCCAGGGTGCAGCAGAGGCAGAGCCATCCACCACAGGGAGGGGGAAGCGGACATTGGGCGGCTTCTTCAAGAGCAAGGCTGTCCCTCCTTCTTCCACTACGCAGTTGGAGGATGCCATGAAAGCTGAACTGGACAACTACCTGATGACTCCTACTATTGATGGAGAGGACGATCCACTGGCCTGGTGGAGAGTGCAAAATGTAAACTTTCCATGGCTGAGCAAAGTGGCTCGTAAATTCCTATGCATACCAGGTACCAGTTTGCCATCAGAGATTTAGTGCCAGTGGCAATGTTGTCACATGTCAGCGCTCATGTCTAAAACCATCAAAGGTTGACATGCTGGTTTTCTTGACAAAAAAATCTGTAAAGAGTGACGTAGAGATGTCAGGAAAGCAAGTATTATTGTTGATTTAGTACTTGAGATTTTATTTGTTTGTTCTGCACTTCACCCTGACTTGTGGCGTCAGCCTTTTGTTTAAAAAAAGATATTCGCTATTTTTGCTATATTGTTTAAAGAATAGATTTGCAATATTTGGTCGCTGCTGAGCCATAAATGAACAACCCACCTATTGTAATGTCTGACATTTTTCAGAAGGGAAGAGGTAGGGTCATTTTATTTTAGCAAGTTATTTTATTACCATTACTTTTCAGTTTTTTTTACTGTAAAAAGAGAGTCCAGGTTTCTTAATGTAGGGTTGAATAAAGTACTTTCACTGCTGCTATAGATGTTGGTAAGCTAGCTCCCTTGAGCCATAAAAGACTGACCTTGACCTATCCCTACTTGAGTGTAAGGCTGTTGGGCAAGATCATTTGGTAATTGTTGAATTTAGTTTTTTTTTTGAATTTTGTATTTTATTTAACTTTTTTTAACTTAACACAACTAAGGATTTTTTTGCACTATAAGTGAACAGCCAAAGAGGGCTCTTTAGTTTCAGTTGTAATGACTGCCGTTGGTCAAGGACTTCATAGAATGTACATGCATGCTTGTCAATAAATCCATTTGAAATCAATTCTTAACTTTAGTTTTCATTCTTGCATTAGAGTAATGGCATTTAATGTTTTAATGCTATGATGTAATTTTGTCATGTTTGTAAATGTTACTGTACATGGTGAATATTGCACTGAAGCTTGATTTGAAGAAAATCGAAATCGCAATATCTGCCAGAAAAATGGCAATTATATCTAAGATCGTTCAGCCCTACGTTGAACTGTCTTCACCCTCCACTCAAGAAAACCTGTGTTGCTCTGGATGTCATAGAAATGTTCCTGAAATAATATCTGGTTAGAGTTCTGACATTTTAAAGTTTCAAAGGAAAGCAAATGGTAAAATTCTGAAAGATCAGGATTTCACACTGTATTTACAATGCAAACTCACATATCCCTTTTTTGAGTATGGATCCTTCAAAGATGGGAAGAGTGACACAATTCCAAGAGCATGAAACTCCTTGGTGGTTTTGGCTACTGCTCTCCTAAAATACATAAATATTGTTTGTGAAAAGATTCTTTCCTTCACTGAAAAAAAGAACATTTAGGTACCAGCATCAAGCTTCTTACCCTTCCTTTTCACGCATGTGAGCCACAATGATGTTCACCATTAATGGGCGAGTTGAATCTTTCAAACTCCCCGTGTCTTCATACTCCTTAATCACGGTCATCCCTGCTGGCTTTGAGCTCGGAATCTGCTCCACCACCTAATTGGAATAGATTTTTAAAAAGATAAGAATTAGCAACCAAAAGTACTGATCATTTCTTCAGGAAACATCAATCTGTCACAAAAAAATATCATTTAGGATGAGGCTTTCAAGATCTGTAGCCCCTGAGTTTAATCTGCATCCTAAGTTACGCTAACCAACTAGCAAACTGTCAAGTATGTAAATTACTACACTTACACTTCTTGCACGGGTGCTGTCCATATCAGGGTGAGCAAGTTGATATCCAGCATCACTTGTGTCGCTTCTTGGGCTGCTTAAGCTTGTGATGGACAGTGTATCTGTTAGACTGGAGGAGGAGGATCCTTCACCTGGCTGCAGAAGTGCCAAATCTGAGGATAAAAACCCCATCAGTGTATAAGGCATAAACCTGATCACCAAAATCAACATTACTACTTGCTATCAACAGAGAATAGTTACTTAGTATTTCATTCTGTACGTGATAACATTCCCTACCACATGGTTTGAGTGTTATATACTCGGCCAGGTCTGCACTGTCAGTGTTGTCCTTGAAAAGGTCTGGTGGTTGGAGGTCTGAAAAGCAGACATTTGGTTGTGCTTTTTTTAAATATCCAATTATTTTGATTAAAAAAATTAAACACTGACACATTTCTTTCAAAGGGAACATTTTTCTCAAGAATATCATCACTTCATAATGATAAAACAGAAACTGACACCACTTTACCATCATCAGTGCAGATGACGAAGCAGACATCTTTAACAGTCGCAAGCTCCAGAGAGACGTCCTCATCCACCTCTATTCCCTGGTCATCTGTGGTTTTCAGCATTGTCTCTTCTGGTATGAGAAATTTCTGATGAACTGAAGCATGACAAGCAACACTCCATTAACACATTGTCATTAAAGCCCCATGAATTACTCAATTCAAAATGAACCTAACTTACCCAAACTGATGAAATCGGAGAAGCTGATTTCATCAGTTTAACACATTTCCTTGTCCCTTTGTATTTCACCTTTATCAACATCTTGAGCACTTAAGGGGAAAAGGAGTTTTAATATAGACATTAATAGCAAAGAAAGGATTGTAACTGTAACAGTCTGTCTGTGTTGGGGCTGTTAGGGTATATAATGCATTATTTTAATCATTTTTAAAGTAAAGGAGGCCCAGTGTGGTGTAGGCAAAAATTATATTTTGAGAGGGCCAATAAAAAATTGGGTGGGCTATCTTTTCCCATTTAAAAACATTTGCCAGTAGAAAAAAAGACACTGGCAGACTGAAGAACAGCAACATTTTGTGTAAAAAATCTGCTTTTGCTCAGCATAGCCAATTTCCAGAGCTAGTAATCCAATGTCTGCACACAACAGCACTCTAAACCATGAACTCTTATCACTGGTGTTCTCCATTAGCTTAGTCTGCATTTAATCACATTATTTAGCACGACTAGCCGACCGTGTTTTCACCATTTGATTCACAATTACAGTACGTCACGGTCGCGTTGCTTGTCAAAGCTTTTCGTGGTAAATGTGAAGCGTTAATGTTACCTGTCAGGTTCCTCTCGTGAAGGCCCCGGTGTCCTGTCACGCAGCCTTCGAGCCGCGGCGTGTCCAGTCCGATGTTGTGACAGAAGTTCGTCTAAAAACGACACGCAAGAAATAAAAAATAAACAACCGAACGTGAAGCGAGCAAAACTACTTTTTAACGACACCAGACGGAATGACAAGAGCCAGTGTTCATTTAATACATGAAATATGAGCAGGACTGGAAGAAGCTCGCTTACCCAGTTGCCTCACTGATGACGTTCTGCAAGAGTTGGAAAATTGAAGTTCTTCCTTACAGGTCACTTAGTCCTGGCCAGTATTCAGTTTGATATTACATAAATCGAAACATATCAACATTAAGAACGGTTTAAGAGGTACAACTGCTCACGTACCTGTCTCTGTATAAGTAGGAGCGAGAGAAACGTTGAATGAACTCTGGGGTGGAGGTGATTCACTGCCCTGAACACCCAGTGAATGTACGACTTTTCCCACACTGCTTAAGAGTATCAGTTAACACGAGCTGGAGTCTCAATGTGGGAATAAACTCCAAAATTTTTACTCCTTCACTGCTTTGTGTCAAACTCCAGATTTTTTCACTCAGAAATTTGCTGTGCATGCAGCCCCCTTGAAACATTACTATTTATGTCTTTAATGCACCAAAACCTTTATTTTTCTGGGGTTTTGAGTGGTTCTGGGTCATGAATCAAAATTTAAATTGGACAAAAATGTCATGCAGGGTCACTGGGGCCACACGTTTCATGTTCTCAACAGATTAAAACTATAGAGTGTGTGACATGTGGTGTGTTTGTCAGGAGCTTTCAAGACCAAAGTTGTTGACACACAAAAGAAAGAAATATGTCAAAGTTTGTTCATTTTTATGAGATAAACTGAAAATTAGTTTCACTAATGTCACTCTCTACTAATGTGCATGGGAGTGTA
This sequence comes from Aulostomus chinensis, assembly GCF_037954235.1. Taxonomy (NCBI): domain Eukaryota; kingdom Metazoa; phylum Chordata; class Actinopteri; order Syngnathiformes; family Aulostomidae; genus Aulostomus; species Aulostomus chinensis. Next base: position 27,212,054 of record NC_141323.1, read on the forward strand.
GTTGTTGTGGCCGAGTGGTTAAGGCGATGGACTAGAAATCCACTGGGGTCTCCCCGCGCAGGTTCGAGTCCTGCCAACAACGTTAAACTGCTGTTCCAGAGGAGACAACATCTGCTCCTACTGTAGGTCCATGTGTCAAAGGTTTTCTTTCAAGGGCTGTAGCAGCTGATGATGAGGGAGAGAGAGAGGATTGGTAGCATGTTGTCTTGTCTCAACCATTCTGGTGTTGACCAAAATCTTTGTTGATACTCCAGTGGTGGTGAAGGTGATGGAAATGTTCCAAGTGGGACGGTTCCATGTTCAACCAGTTTCATCTGAAACTGAGGTGGAGCTTAGGGTTAAGTAGGAATTGGTTTGGTTTAGTCCCTGGGAATGTCAGTTGGTGTGTGTGTGTGTGTGTGTGTGTATTTACATGCAGACTTTCCCTTGTGACAGCTGATTTGGTTTGGAATCCATCTTAGGACATTTTGAGAAATTCTATCATGTCGTTGTAGTTATTTTGATTTACAACACTGGAAAAAAAATCACCTCCCCTCCAAAAACCCTCGTCTTCAACTTTGTACCCAAGTTGTCTCCTCATCAGGCACCACAGGATCCAGTAGGTTCAGTTAAAACAAGTCATTAGAGATTTTAAAAATGTCCATCAAACACAAAATAAGGCTTCAAATAGGTTTCCAATTTTATTTCATGTTGACACATTTTGTCCATTTGACATCAGGACTGCTCCCAGATCGTCTCCATGACCTCATCCCAGCACCAGAGTACCGCCCAAGTTCATCAAGGACAGCAAACATGAGCAGGTCTAGATTCACCTCCATATTTGGAGGTTGTTGAATTTCTTCCTGAGGACCGTCAGGCTGTTTCCTTACTTTGCTGTGACACAACAGCAGACAGCAACAAGGACTGCTGCAGTGCACTTGGTAATTGGATGCACTGAAGTCATCCATTCATGTCAGTGATGTCACTTGGCAGGACTGTCATTGTCGTCTCATTCTAGAAAAGAATCCAGACTCCACATGTGGCTCCCATGATAACTGATGGACCTCTGGTTGGAGGCTGGACGATGATGTTTGGTCTGGGGGGTTAAGATTGTGGGGGCTGTTTCAGTTCTAGTGCTGAAGGCTTTCGCCATGACAGTCAGACTCTCATCTGTCCTTCATGTTCCCTCAAATGTGCAGTGTGGACCTCACACACTGAAATTTAGCCTGAAAACTCTTCATGAAAAGCAGGAGACTCAGAGTCTCTGTGGCTCAATCGGTCAGCGCGATCAGCTGTTAACCGAGAGGCTGGTGGTTCGAGCCCACCCAGGGACGATGAACAGGTTCTACTGGTGCTTAGGACTCTGTTGATCAGCTGCTGAGTTGCTACTTGATGTCAACATTGGTCTGTTTCATCCTGAGTAGTTTGATCATAGCAGAGACGTTGCATCATTGATCTGAATGTGGACGGACAGATTGACCCTCCACAGCAGACGCATGTGACAGATCTCTTGATGAGACACTTTGTGGTAAAGCCAGATTCTGCCAGTCCCACTGACATATTTCAATCACACATGTTCAGAGATGTTTTGTTTTCCTGAATACATTCATTATTTTCTGATCATCTTGTGGATTTTTCATCATTCTCCTCTTTACCATACTTTAGGTTGCAGTATGTACACCTTAGTTAGCCTTGGGTTTCATAAATCACACAGCATACAAATAATAGCAGGTTGAAGCATATTTATTTAAAAGAATTTAACATGGTTATGTGGCAGCAGGCATAGCACCCAAGGTTCTTTGAACACACCTTGATGGCCTGTCGGCCTATCAGAGAACAGGTGCCCACATTTAAGACGGCCCCTCCCTCGCCCTTCCTGCTTCGTAACTCTTCCATGTGGAAGTGGCTTTGTTCCACCTCCGGCGTGTGTGCGGCTGTGGGTACGCACGCTGCTCTGTGCTGCTGTGCTGCTCTCTGCACTCCGTTTGAGAGTGGAAATGCTGACATCCGGCTCCCTCCCTCTTGCCTTCCCTCTGGGATGAGCGTGTGCGTGCGTGCGTGCTGATACACTTCAGCTAAGGTAGGTGCCTGTCGGCCCGCAGCTGTCATTTTCAGCCAAAAACTGTGCTAATGATCTATTTAATCAGGGACAATCAACCAACCGGACGCTGCTGCTTTGTCTATGCTGACCCAGCTTGTCCATCAGGGTAATCTGCGTGGCCGTGGGTTGTTGAAACGCAGCCTTGCTGCTTCGGGTGGCCCTTTGAGGCTGTTTCCTGCAGTTACCCACTCTGCGCGTCCACGAGGTGACACACCTGAACGGAGCTGAATCCGATGGATTCTTTTTATTGTATGAGTGATGTTTGGGTGTGGAATTAATTTTGGTTTAATTATTTAGTTTTCTTATTCATGTCTATTTCTTGTTTTGGGTTTCTTGAGTGAGTTTGTTTCAGTTGGATTTATAGGATTAATTGATATTTGCTTTTTGTTGTTTTTTTTTGATCAGGGTGAACTTTCTTTCATTTGTGTTTGCCTTTTTGGTTAAATCGTGTTTTGAATTAGTTTTCTTTGAATTAGGTATTTTGCTTTGATTTATTTTGGGCTGTATTTGAATGATTAAAATAATTTTATTCTTTCTGTAGGTTAAGATTTAACTCCTTCCACCAATTGAATTATTTTTGCATTTGGTTTGAGTGCAACTCTAAAAAATTTTTTTTTCTTGTTTCAGTGTCAGAGGCTGGTGGTGGTGTCTCCTCTTTGTGTGTTGTTTCCCGGGTGACAGTCACTTCCTGGTGTGGGTGACTTATTTTTGATTTCTTTAATTTGGGTGAACTCCCCCCAGATACAATCGCTCACCCCCCTCGAAGTCTCTGCCCTGATCAATTTCCCTTTTTTTTCCTTTGTTTGGTGTGTATGTGAATGTCCGATTGCGGATTGATTTTAACTTGAGTTCTAAATAAAATATATACTTTTTTTATACCACAAACAAAGTCTCCAGCTGATGAATGGAACTTACCTGTGTGTCTTGTCCCCTAGTAAGAAAAATAAAACTCTGGGTGAAATTCCCAGGGTGGCGTTGTTGGGCAACTGTGAAGAATCCTCTCAAAATTATTGCGCAGTATTAGTGGAATTAGCGTCCCTTTCCCTGGCCACAGTTACACACACACACACACACACACACACACACACACAAATACACTGCCTGTCTTTGGTATAAAATGGTCTGTCACGTTCTCACATTGCACAACAACAAAACAAACAAAGACGGCCATGTCCAGTGTGGTCCTGGATATGACGACTGGACTGCAGGGTCCCAGTATCACTGTGACAATTCTTTTACCAGCTATGACCTTGGACAAGAACTTCTCAGGAGGAAACTTATCATGGTGGCACAGTGACGAAAACTAGACCTGAGCTGCCTGCTGAAATCTTGCAGGTGAAGGACAGAGCTCCACCTCTTTGACAGACACCACCACTGTTGGCTCATGTTGTCATAAAGTGTGTCAGTTTTTGACACACACGCATCTAAACACACACACATACACATGCATGTTCTTACACACAGAGACTTTTCCTCTGTTTTTGTTTTTTACTGGTTTTGGAACCAGTAGTTGGTTTCTGTTGGTTTGATTTGCTTGACTGGTTGTTGTTTGGCTGCACAGTGAAGTGGTCAGCACTGTGGCCTCCCAGCAAGAAGGTTGCGGGTTCGAGTCCCGGCTTGGGCACGGGATCTTTCTGTGTGGAGTTTGCATGTTCTCCCTGTGTCTGCGTGGGTTCTCTCCAGGTACTCTGGCTTCCTCCCACAGTCCAAAAACATGCAATTGGGGACGAGGCTGATTGAATCCTCTAAATTGACCGTAGGTATGAGTGTGAGTGTGAATGGTTGTTCGTCTCTCTATGTTGGCCCGGCGATGGACTGGCGACCTGTCCAGGGTGAACCCCGCCTCTTGCCCGTAGATGCTGCGATAGACTCCAGCCCCCCCCGTGACCCTTAATGTGTCGGAATAAGCGGAAGATGACGGTGGATGGTTGTTTGTTTGACCTTGCAAATCCATATTTTGGGTTGTGGCTTGTTCTGCTTTTCATTTTGTGTTTGTATCATGTGAAAGTGGCATAATTAAGACAAAAGACACTGTTAGAACAGAAAGATCCAGAAAACCCACCAACAAGAGGTGTGTCTGGTACAGATGTGGAATTATTGGCTCACACAATGTTGAGGCAACTGGGAAGAAGACAAACAAAAAAGGCTTGTGTGATTCAGACATTCATCAAAAATGGTCCTGTAGAACTGTTCAATGTGTCATGACTTCAGAAGCTCAAATCCTCTCTAAGTTCTAGTGAGAGTGGAAGAGATTATAAAATGAGAGAAGCAAGGCCCTCACTCAGAGCTGAAACAGCTCAGTTGGGAGAGCGTTAGACTGAAGATCTAAAGGTCCCTGGTCCGATCCCAGGTTTCAGCAGAGGAACAGCATTGACTTCACTTTCCAGTGGAGGAACTGCAGACATGAAGGAAACGAACATCTTGTCCTGTGCATTCTTATGACATTCAAGACATTTTTGGAGCCTCTTGTTGGATTTTGCCACAGAGAATCAGAGCCAATCAAAAGCATGGTGGACTTTCACATGGAGGATTGAACAAGTCAAGAAAGCAGCAGTTTGACCTTCACAGGTGTTTCTTTTCCTGTCTAAAAACTGTAGAAAGAGCCTGAGTAGCTCAGACGGTAGAGCATCAGACTTTTAATCTGAGGGTCCACGGTTCAAATCCCTGTTCAGGTGCTGTGGATGTTCCAGTGTTTGACAACATGGTACTGGATGAAGTTTAGTGTTGAACAAACTGTCATCATCAAAAGCAGAAGTGTTCTTGTCTTGCCACTGTGAGACTGTTGCTAGAAAACTGACCAATAATAATTTCATGTGGCATGCAATTAACAAAACACCTACATTAATGGTTGCAGGGGGGCTGGAGCCTATCCCAGCATCTACGGGCGAGAGGCGGGGTTCACCTAGGAGCTCTGTCAGGTATGAAGGAACCTGACTGTTGAGGACGTCAGACCTGCAAAGACACAAACACACCCACCAACAGGACCCTGCACACAGAACGCTGCATAGAACCAAGGCCTGGGGCCGTCACCAGTGTTCCCATAGAAACCACCACCGTAGTCCAATATTGGGAACATGAACTGTGTTATAATACTTTTCCAGACTTCTTGTGGAAAAAGTTAACAGAAGGACAAAAGTCATTTTAGCCCACCAGATATTTGCTTGGACACTGAGTTCATGTGAAATTTAAATGACAGCTGAGAATCACGCCAGAGGCCTGGATATTCAAAGTCTGCAACTTTTGCTTTTGTTGTTCCATCAAGAAAGCCAATGAGCCAGTTGTCAACCAAGAATCAGGTCAAACGGAAAACAACATACGATATGAGGTTTTTCTTGTTTCTTGATGGGCAGCCAAAAATATTTTCAGCATTGGATCATTAAAGTCTGTTTCATTTCTGATGTCATGTTCAAAAATAATTGTTCACCTCAGAGGATTAGAAAAAGTCAGACTTTCTCAGTGATATTCTCTTCTCAGGCTTTCAAATCTTTTACATTTCCATTTTCCACGAGTGAGTAGAAAGTTGTTACTCTCTTTGAATCCAGGATTTAAATCTAGGGTTCATTTCATGAGGCTTGAACCCAGGATTAAAAGCACATCATTAAATGACTTGGAGTGATATTCTCCTGTAAACATTCCAAATTATTCATTGAGATTTGGACATTACAGAAACATTTTTCCAGGTTTTGGTGGGCCAGTACAGCAGGAACTGGGGCTCATTCATGTCGTGGTTTAAATTTGAGCCTGGGTTTCTTCCCCTGCAAGCAAGATAAATCTGGAAAGCATTTTGTTCAATTCAGAAACGGTTTTGAAGGCAATTTCTCCAGTTGGTCCTGGAACTAGAAAGAGATCTTGTGGTAGGACATTTATTTTTACTCTATCAATCCTGTGACTCAGACTCAGAAAGGAAATGGAGTTCCATCTTCTTCTATCATCTTCAAGGAGTTCTGGCCCCAATCCAGGTGGAGGTTTTCCTCCATGTGTTCTGGAGGTGAGTGATTAAAGGTCAGAACCTGTGTTTTAGAATGGAGAATTAATATCCAGCAGAGCTTCCCAGTGTTTCAAAGAGTTTTATTAATGCAGGTCCTGTGTTAGGGGGCTCACTTCAATATGTTAAAACATCATCAGCGTCCAGCGCCACCTTGTGTTCTTCTCCATTTATGTGGACACCTTTAATATTTGTGGTCTCTATCAACCACTGGACGAGGGGCTCGATATAAAGAGCTGGAAGCAGCAGGAACTGGGGGGGCATGTCTCAGAGTCTGTCTTTTATTTTTTGTCCTGGTCCTGGTCTGGGGGGACCAGGGCCACACAAGATAGAGAGAGAGCTCCCTCGCCTTTCACTCTCAAGAAAACCAGCCAACTTCACGGTCAAAAGACAAAGTAGCAGTTTATTTAGCTTCAGAGGTGAGCAGTGCCAACACAACAAACCAAACTAACCAAGATCCCTACCTGTCCTGCAAGAAAAACCAAACTCCTCATCCAAAAACAGGAGAAAAAGGACAGGAAAATAACAAAGCTTCTCCCTCCTACTGCTGCCACTGAAAACCAAAAGTACGATCAACAATTATTTACTAATGATTGACTTCTCCAGAGGTTTCACAAATGGCTCACAGGACACTAGGCTGCTCCATGAGTTACAGAAATGTCACTGAGCTAGAAAACATTTGACACATGGTTGGCAAGCAGGGAGGCGGGGTCATGTCTCATGGTCTCTCTTATTTTGATATCCCATTTGTGTCCTGTTCTTCCTGTTTTAGTTTGATGTCGAACCTCCCCTCTCATTTTCAGGTTACTTCACTTGCCCTTGTCTTCTGTTTGCCTGAGTCTCTCGGTGCATCCGAATAGACGTCAGGACTCTGACAGGGAACGACCTCAGCAGAGACTCCTCTATTTAGAGGAAAGGAGAGCTGAGAGAACACTTTTTTGACATCATTCAACATCCTCAGGGACGATCGTTTACAAAGTTCTATTTAATATAGGACACATAAAATCACACCACATGAAGCAGGCTAATGAACAATAAATCAAATATAAAAATGCTTTATTTAAAGATATAAAATATCTTGTGAATATCTGGAGCTTAATTCCAGCAGCAGACCTCCTCAGGTGATGGAATTTATATTTGACATGTTTACCATTAAATGAGACACATTTGCAGTCCATTGAAATCTACTTGTGTTCATGGTGAGTTGATTTCAAAACATGAGCTGACAGAATCTACGTTTAGGGAGGAACCACCATATCCAGGGGTCTGGACCTTTTTGTAGTCAGTCATCAAAGTAGCAGACTAAGCTAGCAGACATTAGCATTGAGAAGAAACTGATACCTGGAGCCTACTTTTGGGTCTGGTCAAGTGATAACAAAACAATATGACATCATTGTCAGACTGACGCCTGCTCAACAATGACCAAACACCGCCCTGTTGCATTGTGGGAAATTTCTGCTTGGTTTGTGTCCATCAGCACACACAAGAAATTTGTCTCATGCTGCCGTGACCCGGATTCGAACCAGGGTTGCTGCGCCCACAACATAGAGTACTAACCACTATAGGATCACGGCCTCCTCAACAGCAGATTGAGCTTCCATATCTTTGTCTCAGGTGAGATCAAAGAAAGCATTCTAAGATCAAACACAAAACTCTGAGATCAAAGGTTGAAGTTCCTCAAGGTTCAATTTTAGCTCAGACCCTCTTCAAGGTGGAACCAGCAGAGGAGCTCAGTAGAGACAACTGGACAGCAGCAGGACAGAACAGAGGCTCTCCACAATGGCAGGAGACAGGAAACAGGTTTGGACCATCTGGGCTTCTGTCCACTTTGATGGTTTTTAAAACATTGAAGGAATTTGTAAAAATCAACATTGCGTTTAAATCATGATTTCTAGTTGAGTGTGTTTGCTCATCTGTTCCAGAAGCTTCTTCTAGAGTTGACCCTGGATGAGTGGAGGGACCTTTTTGATCATCAGGACTGGTTTTTGATGCCCTGATGGTGCATCGGGGTCATCATGGTCCTCCACCATCTGCAGGGGTTCCAGGACTGTTGTGGTGTTTGTGGGAACTGCAGGGAGAAGCTGAGACCTGGAGAGGAAGTCCTGGACACCAGTAGACCTCTCAACACTTGCAGCATTTTTTTCAGCTCCACCAAACCCAACATTCACTGCCTCCTCATCATCTGGGCATCAAAAGCAGCTCAGACCTGCTGCAGCTCAGCAGACCTCAGCCATTTTTAGGATGTCTCAATGATTCTCCTTCACAGGATTTTCATTCAGAAACAATACAATTGTCAAATACCACAACAGTTTTCATCTTGCTGGTAAACAACACACACACACACACACACACACAAATAGTTTGTGTTTGTGAGAAGATTAAAAAAATCGACTGTGCTTCGATGAAGATGAAATGTTGAATATCAATCCTCTACTCATGCTCATGGGCGTGTAGTTGTTGTGGCCGAGTGGTTAAGGCGATGGACTAGAAATCCATTGGGGTCTCCCCGCGCAGGTTCGAGTCCTGCCAACAACGTTAAACTGCTGTTCCAGAGGAGACAACATCTGCTCCTACTGTAGGTCCATGTGTCAAAGGTTTTCTTTCAAGGGCTGTAGCAGCTGATGATGAGAGAGAGGATTGGTAGCATGTTGTCTTGTCTCAACCATTCTGGTGTTGACCAAAATCTTTGTTGATACTCCAGTGGTGGTGAAGGTGATGGAAATGTTCCAAGTGGGACGGTTCCATGTTCAACCAGTTTCATCTGGAACTAAGGTGGAGCTTAGGGTTAAGTAGGAATTGGTTTGGTTTAGTCCCTTGGTTTGGAATCCATCTTAGTCAGGACATTTTGAGAAAATTCTATCATGTCGTTGTAGTTATTTTGATTTACAACACTGGAAAAAAAAATCACCTCCCCTCCAAAAACCCTCCTCTTCAACTTTGTACCCAAGTTGTCTCCTCATCAGGCACCACAGGATCCAGTAGGTTCAGTTAAAACAAGTCATTAGAGATTTAAAAAATGTCCATCAAAAACAAAATAAGGCTTCAAATAGGTTTCCAATTTTATTTCATGTTGACACATTTTGTCCATTTAACATCAGGACTGCTCCCGGATCGTCTCCATGACCTCATCCCAGCACCAGAGTACCGCCCAAGTTCATCAAGGACAGCAAACATGAGCAGGTCTAGGTTCACCTCCATCTTTGGAGGTTGTTGAATTTCCTCCTGAGGACCGTCAGGCTGTTTCCTTACTTTGCTGTGACACAACAGCAGACAGCAACAAGGACTGCTGCAGTGCACTTGGTAATTGGATGCACTGAAGTCATCCATTCATGTCAGTGATGTCACTTGGCAGGGCTGTCATTGCCGTCACTTTCTAGAAAAGAATCCAGACTCCACATGTGGCTCCCATGATAACTGATGGACCTTTGGTTGGAGGCTGGACGATGATGTTTGGTCTGGGGTGGTTAAGATTGTGGGGGTCGTTTCAGTTCTCGTGCTGAAGGCTTTCACCATGACAGTCAGACTCTCATCTGTCCTTCATGTTCCCTCAAATGTGCAGTGTGGACCTCACACTCTGAAATTTAGCTTGAAAACTCTTCATGAAAAGCAGGAGACTCACAGTCTCTGTGGCTCAATCGGTCAGTGCGCTCGGCTGTTAACCGAGAGGCTGGTGGTTCGGGCCCACCCAGGGACGATGAACAGGTTCTACTGGTGCTTAGGACTCTGTTGATCAGCTGCTGAGTTGCTACTTGATGTCAACATTGGTCTGTTTCATCCTGAGTAGTTTGATCATAGCAGAGTTGTTGCATCAATGATCTGAATGTGGACAGACAGATTGACCCTCCACAGCAGACGCATGTGACAGACCTCTTGATGAGACACTTTGTGGTAAAGCCAGATTCTGCCAGTCCCACTGACATATTTCAATCACACATGTTCAGAGATTTTTTTTTTCATTTATTATTTTCTGATCACCTTGTGGATTTTTCATCATTCTCCTCATTACCATACTTTAGGTTGCAGTATGTAAACCTTAGTTAGTCTTGGGTTTCATAAATCACACAGCATACAAATAATAGCAGGTTGAAATATATTTATTTAAAAGAATTTAACATGGTTACACACACACACACACACACACACACACACACACACACAGCCTGTCTTTGGTATAAAATGGTCTGTCACGTTCTCTCACATTGCACAACAACAAAACAAACAAAGACGGCCATGTCCAGTGTGGTCCTGGATATGACGACTGGACTGCAGGGTCCCAGTATCACTGTGACAATTCTTTTACCAGCTATGACCTTGGACAAGAACTTCTCAGGAGGAAACTTATCATGGTGGCACAGTGAAGAAAACTGGACCTGAGCTGCTTGCTGAAATCTTGCAGGTGAAGGACAGAGCTCCACCTCTTTGACAGACACCACCACTGTTGGCTCATGTTGTCAGTTTTTGACACACACGAATCTGAACACACACACATACACATGCATGTTCTTGCACACAGAGACTTTTCCTCTGTTTTTGTTTTTTACTGGTTTTGGAACCAGTAGTTGGTTTCTGTTGGTTTGATTTGCTTGACTGGTTGTTGTTTGTTTGACCTTGCAAATCCATATTTTGGGTTCTGGCTTGTTCTGCTTTTCATTTTGTGTTTGTATCATGTGAAAGTGGCATGATTAAGACAAAAGACACTGTTAGAACAGAAAGATCCAGAAAACCCACCAACAAGAGGTGTGTCTGGTACAGATGTGGAATTATTGGCTCACACAATGTTGAGGCATCTGGGAAGAAGACAAACAAAAAAGGCTTGTGTGATTCAGACATTCATCAAAAATGGTCCTGTAGAACTGTTCAATGTGTCATGACTTCAGAAGCTCAAATCCTCTCTAAGTTCTAGTGAGAGTGGAAGAGATTATAAAATGAGAGAAGCAGGGCCCTCCCTCAGAGCTGAAACAGCTCAGTTGGGAGAGCGTTAGACTGAAGATCTAAAGGTCCCTGGTCCGATCCCAGGTTTCAGCAGAGGAACAGCATTGACTTTACTTTCCAGTGGAGGAACTGCAGACATGAAGGAAACTACCATCTTGTCCTGTGCATTCTTATGACATTCAAGACATTTTTGGAGCCTCTTGTTGGATTTTGCCACAGAGAATCAGAGCCAATCAAAAGCATGGTGGACTTTAACATGGAGGATTGAACAAGTCAAGAAAGCAGCAGTTTGACCTTCACAGGTATTTCTTTTCCTGTCTAAGTGCTGCAGAAAGAACCTGAGTATCTCAGACGGTAGAGCGTCAGACTTTTAATCTGAGGGTCCAGGGTTCAAGTCCCTGTTCAGGTGCTGTGGATGTTCCAGTGTTTGACACCATGGTACTGGATTAAGTTTAGTGTTGAACAAACTGTCATCATCAAAAGTAAAAGTTTTCTTGTCTTGCCACTGTGAGACTGTCACTAGAAAAGTGACCAAAAATAATTTCATGTGGCATGCAATTAACAAAAGACCACAAATAACACTGGTCAAGTTAATTTTATTTATTTTGCACCAAATCACAACAAAACTTATCTCATGACACTTTACAGGTAGAGCAGGTCCAGTACCAAACTCCTTCAATGAATCTACACCCAACAATTCTCCATCAGCAAGCACATCCTGCAACAGCGGCGACAAAAACCTTCCTTTTAACAGGCAGGAACATCGAGCAGATCCAGGCTCAATGGGGACGGCCTTCTGCTTTGACCGGTTGGGGGGAAAGAGAGCAGGAGAGCGGGGCTAATTCTTGCTTTTGGAGCTTCCTTCAACAACTACCAAGCCTCCTGGGTACTGTAGGAAACATGGTCAGGTTCTTCTTACTTTTCAGTAACGTCCTGCTCACATTGGTCTGTCTTCATTTTGACTCCTCCCACTGCCACAATGACCAGCCTTTATACACTTGGTGACTGGGGCCCTGGTTGCTGCAGGCCTCAACACCAGCCTGTGGTTGTGAGCAGGGCAGAACAGAACTGACAGTATCTCACATGCAGGACCTGGGTCAGATCCTGGTGCCAGCTGGGGCACCGCTTTAACCTGGACCCCCTAGAAGATCTTCTCCAGGAAGTCGCCTTTTTGGTTCCATCAAGGCCTGTGAGGATGGTGAAGAGTGATCCACCACCAGGCAGCACAGTCAGCTGCAGCCATTTTGTTCCACTAGACTCAAATATGATAGTGAAAGACTGGTGAGTTCTTGCTAACTAACACTTCCTGTTTTTATTGCTATTCTTCCATGAATGTGCTCTTGTTGGCTTGTCCCCAACCACAGTTTCAAAGCCATGATGACATCTTTCATGAACAATCAGACTTATTTTTTCTCTATTTGGACAAATAAGGTTTCAACTGACACGGCTGGCCAACGTCCTGGAGTTAATTCAGCCTGTAGAACCAGGTGCTGGTTCCTTCTTTTACCAGGCAGGAACAGGCAGCAGATCCAAGATCAGTAGGTGCAGATGTCTGCTTTGACTGGTAGGAGGAAAGAGAGCAGGAGAGCTGGTCAGAGACAAAGACAGATAATGAAGAAGGACTGCTGTATTCTGCTAGCACATGCTAGTCACAGTCAGAGATAATGAGTCTCAGCAGGTACAGATTCATCATTTATTTCAGAAGATAATTGGACGTTCACTGGAAGACTATGAATGTTTGTGGGTCAGAGGTGAAAAGAGTACAAGTGCACCTGTTGTGTGTGATGGGGCACCAACATGCAAGAAGTTGTCAAACATTTCCAGCAAAACAGCATGAAACTTCAAGTAAAGAATTAAAATTATTGAATTCAGTGTTTAACTACCAGGCCTCTGGAATAAAACACCAGGAACAACTGACTACCTCACCATTGACTTCACACTGATAACCAGGAGGTAACGTGGTTGTCAGAGCAGCGATGCTCAGGTCTGTGGACTCAGAGGAGGATTCTTCTTCTGGTCCTGGGTTTGAAGACATCAGCAGCCTTGTTTGAGTCAACTGGGATGTTCCTCTCAATAGACAGCAGCATTAAATCAGAGAGCCTGTCTGCTCCATGTCTCCTCCTGGATCAGCTTCAGTTTGGAGAGTCACCGTTACACTGAAGCAGAGGTCACTGGCAGTGTTACATAAATTGGGAGGATGTGCCCATGTTGTTGGCTTGAAGGTAGCTCAGCATTACTGCACATTGTTGTTTTGGAGAGTTCAAGATGAAGAGAACTCTTCCAGTTCAGGACATTTTCTTCCCACGAGTGAATATAGCAGCCAACACCTCCCCCACAGAGAGGCTGTGAGAGACCTGCCACACCTCTCCAGTAACCTGGGATATGATGGCAGTGGTGGGATTTGAACTCACACCTCCTCAGACACTGGAGCCTTAATCCAGCCCCTTAAACCGCTCGGCCACACTACCTCAATTTGCTAGTTAGTGAGTTGGTCTGTGAAAGGCATGTTGAAGAGGAAGTAACATAATGATATAAAACTTACTCTGAAGGGGGACCCCTTTCCTCCCGCGGTCACAGGAAGTGACGACAGCGCCGCTAGAAGCACCCAGGAAAGAAATGGTAAAAGGACTCAATTTGTACAGCTCCTTTCTGCCTCAGCAGGCCATGCTAGCAAACCCCCTTTTGTTTGGTTTGGTTGTTGTTCAGTGACTGTGGATGAATACACAGGAGATGTTGAGCATGAATTTGTGTTCCCTGTTCACTTGAATATATGCAGGAGTATGAGGTGGAAATAATACTGTTTATTTTTTATTTTTTTATTTTTTTTTTAACCTGTCCTGTTCAGTAGCTGAGGCAAGCAGCATCAGTGTTCCTGGTGCCTTGTTGTACTGAAGCAGTTTTATTCTGCATAGGAGGAATCTGATAAACTCCTCCTATCGCCATTTATGTTTAATTTTATTAGGAATGGTATTGGTTCATTGATAAAGCTACCGGACTGAGGCTCAGGAGTGGACAGGAAGAGAGAACAGGGACAGGACAGCGAAGACAAGGGGGAGGGGGGAGACAAAAACAACAACAGCAATAGCAGAAAACAACAATAAAAAACACAAAACAAACAAACAAACAAAAACTAACAAAAAACAAACAAAAACCAAATAAACAAACAAAGAAAAAGTAACAACAACAAAAGAAAAAGAAAGAAAAAACATTGGTTGCAGAATTTCCGGTGCAGGCTTACCATTTGGTTTAATATAATTTTAAGATAAATTTCTGAGTGTGTGTTTATGGGTCAGTTGTGCGCTCCATGCATGTATGTGTGTATACACGTGTGTATACGCGTGTGTATATGCGTGTGTATGTGCATGTGTGTGTGCTACGGTTTGTCTTGGATGCTGTGTGTAGCTGGCTGTAGCTGATGTGAGGGGCCAGGACATTCGCACCCCCAGTCCAGGATAGCAGGTAGGTCAGGACCAGGTCACCAGAGCACCCAGAAACCCCCAGAACATGGGGAGCCCCCGGCCACCCCTTCCCCAGGAAACAGCCACAGGCCCAACCCATGCCAGGACCCATAGGAAAGCATAGGAGCAGCAACCCCCACTCAGAAGCAACCCACAGAGAGACGGGGCAGAGATGACCCTGTTCCCGCCGGGCACCCCCCCCACACACACACACAGCATGAGCAGAGCCCAGGGGCACAGGGCCCCTCTGGCCCGAGACCCGACCAGAGCCCCCCAAGAGGTCCGCCAGCGGCGAGGCCGACACCCACCCACACCCCACACCCAGGCGGGGCAGCCACAGCCCACCACAACGACCAGGCCCACCGCCTCCGAACAGAGGACCACCCCCCCCAAAGAGCCCCGGCCAGGCCCCCAGGCCTGCAATGGTGCAGTTAGCAAAGGAGGCAGCACTGGACCCACTCCCTGCCCCAGCTGCCCCCCCATCCCAACATGGTGCAGGGTGCGTGTTGTGCATGGGAATGTAGATGTGATGATGTGGATGACTAGAATGTAGTTAAAATTGGCGGAGGCACCCAGGGCATGGGAGCCCCGCCGGTTGCAGACGGCAGAGTTTCCCAGTACATCCTCATGCACTCCCCCAAGCCCTAAATGTCTACGATGTGATTAAAATTGGGGGGTCCAGCCCCTCAAGGCCTAGTGATACATAAGATGTGATGTGATGGGACAGAGAGGCAATGAGAGGAGCTGAGGAATGGGCCAGACCTGCAGGGGGCCAACTTCCAGACTGGCCCCGCTGACCACCCCGTCACCACTGCAACCAGCTGAAAGGGAGTCCAGCCTCCCTGGTCCAGGGGTCAGATTGGAGCACCAAGGGGCACTGTCCGGAGATCCGGGCAGAGGGCCCACCACCGTGCAGTGCAAGGGCAGGGAGGGCCCAGGCCCCCAGTGCACAGCAGAACCCCCAGCCAGCAGCCCGTGGTCAGTGCCCCCAGTTCGATCAGCATCAAGGAGGTCAGCCTCCATCCCTCAGACGTCCCCCAGCATCCTCCCTTTGTCCGGAGTGGCGGCAGTCGAGGACACCGCGCCAGGGCCCAGCCCGCCCGAGGATTGGCCGAGGTTAGCAAACCCCTCCCAAATGTGGGTGTGACCCCCCCCCCCCCCCCGGGGGAGCGGCAGGGCCCCAGGCCAGCAAGTCCCAGGCGCCAAGCAATCCACCTCTACCTCACTCTCCAGCCCCTTACCTCCCTCCCTCCCGACCCCCCTCCCCCTCCCCCCCTCCCCCCCTCCCAGTCAAACCCCACCTAACCTTCCTTCCCCACCCTCCTCCCATCGTCTGGGGGCAAATATGCCCCAGCCGCCAGGGCAGGCCCCAGCACGCCCCGCCAGTGCCCGGTGACCTGGCGACCACAGCCCCCCCACCGCAGGACCCCACCACAGGACCCCACCGGGGGACCGGCGCGAATCCCCGGCACCAGAGCCCAGGGCCCCCCCCCCCCTGCAGGGTCCCAATGTCACTGGTGACAATTCTTTTACCAGCTATGACCTTGGACAAGGACTTCTCAGGAGGAAACTTTTCATGGTGGCACAGTGAAGAAAACTAGACCTGAGCTGCCTGCTGAAATCTTGCAGGTGAAGGACAGAGCTCCACCTCTTTGATAGACACCACCACTGTTGGCTCATGTTGTCCAAAAAAAAGTGTGTCAGGTTTTGACACACACGCATCTAAACACACACACATACACATGCATGTTCTTACACACAGAGACTTTTCCTCTGTTTTTGTTTTTTACTGGTTTTGAACCAGTAGTTGGTTTCTGTTGGTTTGATTTGCTTGACTGGTTGTTGTTTGTTTGACCTTGCAAATCCATATTTTGGGTTCTGGCCTGTTCTGCTTTTCATTTTGTGTTTGTATTAAAATTCTGTTGCTGAAAAAGACACTTTTTTTCCTTTTTGTTGAAGTAAATATATGTGGGTCTAAACTGACCCATAACACCATGGATGTTACAATAGTTAATAATATTAAAATGAATAATAAATAAAACCAATCCATGTCAGAGATGTGTTCTAACACCCCTCAGTAATGATCAGCAAACACAACAACATTTGTATATTTCTATTATTTTCTTGAGGTTCATTTGATCATTTTTTAACTGAAAAAACTTGGGAAAAAACTTGGATGATAGAAAATTGTTTTTAGTTTATTTGACAGCTGATTGAAGATGTGGGTCAAAACTGACCTGTTAACATAAGAGATGGGAACAGAAAGCTAACACAAGAGGAAGGTTGAAGCTATGAAAAAGGAGTTTGATAAAAATCTTGAACTGACAGTAGAAATATCCTTTTGTGTGTTTACCTTTGTTGACAGAAGTCACTTTAGCTTGGCAGTGAAAAGAATCTCAGCTAGCTTGACAAATAAGTGGCACAAACTGGGTTCAAGCTGGACTTTGGACACTGGTATCTGCAACAACTCCCATCAACCTCTACATTGGAATCTACACTGTCATCCAGTCATGTGACTGAAGTCATCCATTCATGTCAGTGATGTCACTTGGCAGGACTGTCATTGCCTTCACATTCTAGAAAAGAATGCAGACTCCACATTTACTCCTATCTATTATTGTGTCCCACCCCAATCCTCTCTAAGTTCTAGTGAGAGTGGAAGAGATTATAAAATGAGAGAAGCAGGGCCCTCACTCAGAGCTGAAACAGCTCAGTTGGGAGAGCGTTAGACTGAAGATCTAAAGCTCCCTGGTCTGATCCCAGGTTTCAGCAGAGGAACAGCATTGACTTTACTTTCCAGTGGAGGAACTGCAGACATGAAGGAGACTAACATCTTGTCCTGTGCATTCTTATGACATTCAAGACATTTTTGGAGCCTCTTGTTGGATTTTGCCACAGAGAATCAGAGCCAATCAAGAGCATGTTGGAGTTTAACATGGAGGATTGAAGAAGTCAAGAAAGCAGCAGTTTGACCTTCACAGGTGTTTCTTTTCCTGTCTAAATGCTGTAGAAAGAGCCTGAGTAGCTCAGATGGTAGAGCATCAGACTTTTAATCTGAGGGTCCAGGGTTCAAGTCCCTGTTCAGGTGCTGTGGATGTTCCAGTGTTTGACAACATGGTACTGGATGAAGTTTAGTGTTGAACAAACTGTCATCATTAAAAGTAGAAGTGTTCTTGTCTTGCCACTGTGAGACTGTTGCTAGAAAAGTGACCAATAAGAATTTCATGTGGCATGAAATTAACAAAAGACCACAAATAACACTGGTCAAGTTAATTTTATTTATATTGTGCCAAATCACAAAAAAAGTTATCTCATGACTCTTTACAGGTAGAGCAGGTCCAGTACCAAACTCCTTCAATGAATCTACACCAACAATTCTCCATCAGCAAGCACATCCTGCAACAGTGGTGACAAAACCTTTTAACAGGCAGGAACATCAAGCATCAAGGTGATACCTTCCAGGGTACCGATCTCATGAGATAAACTTGTAAAGTGTCATGAGATAACTTCTGTTGTGATTTGGCACTTTATAAATAAAATTGACTTGACTTGACTTGGAAGTTAGAATTAAATTTAAAGTAGAAAAATCTTCCCTCTTCAATCCTGTCACTAAGTGTTGTAAACTGTTTCAAACAAATTCTACTGTTCAACAGTTCAAGAGTTTCTAATGAAGCTGAATGTGCTCTCTTATACTTTCCTCAATTGTGTTTCTTTCATGTCCACCTGAGATCAAAGACAGAATTCTAGGTACTGTCAAAGCCCTGATGACATCATCAGGAATTCTGACTTTGATCTGGAAACTCTTGCTTTAACCTGAATTTGATCTGACTAATGTTTTAGTTTAGGTTGCATGATACTGACCACCTCATTTCTCCTGATGGACTGGTGACCTGTCCAGGGTGAACCCTGCCTCTTGCCCAATGTCACCTGGGACCCCCCCCCCCCTCGTGACCCTTAAAGGATAAGAATAGAAAGAGGATGGAGGGATGGACTTAACACTGAAATCAGCTGATCTGATCCCCATTCTAATTCTTCCTTTCCCTCTTTAGGAGTCAATGAGAATAGTAGTGTATATAACAATGTATATACAACCTTGGAGTATCTTTCCAAAGCGTTTAGTATTTAATCTTGTTTCTACTTGTAGTTTTAGTGTCTGGATCTTTTCTTTTTATATCCTGCTGTCTGCTCTTTGCTTTTGGAGCTTCCTTCAACAACTACCAAGCCTCCTGGGTACTGTAGGAAACACGGTCAAGTTCTTCTTACTTTTGCAGTCACGTCCTGCTCACATTGGTCTGTCTTCATTTTGACTCCTCCCACTGCCACAATGACCAGCCTTTATACACTTGGTGACTGGGGCCCTGGTTGCTGCAGGCCTCAACACCAGCCTGTGGTTGTGAGCAGGGCAGAACAGAACTGACAGTATCTCACATGCAGGACCTGGGTCAGATCCTGGTGCCAGCTGGGGCACCGCTTTAACCTGGACGCCCTGGAAGATCTTCTCCAGGAACTCGCCTTTTTCAGTCGAAACAGCATGAAACTTCAAGTAAAGAATTAAAATTATTTAATTAACAATGAGGCCTCTGTCATAAAACAAAAGGAACAACTGACTACATCACCATTTCTACCTCTTTTTAACAGACTCACATTTCAAAACAATCAGGTTTATTTTGCTCCTTTCTTTCAGCAGAGGATGGTTTTGTTCCATCAACCTCTGGGTTCTGGGCCCAGCACGCTTCCTCTGCTCCACTCTGCTCTACCATTCATTGAACAGGCCTTAATTGAGGAGAGCAGGATTGTGACAAGAACAGGAATGTGAGTGTTGAAGGTTTCACAATTTGCTCTGAAGCAGGCCTCAGCAGGTAAAGATTCATCTCTTATTTCAGAGGAGGATTTGAAGAATTCATTGTTGCTGAACTGTTTATGCTTCAATTTCTGGACGTTCACTGGTGCAATGTTTGTGGGTCAGAGGTAAAAAGAGTACAAGTGCACCTGTTGTGTGTGATGGGGCACCAACATGCAAGAAGTTGTGTCTCCTCAGAGACTGGAGTCTTCATCCAGCACCTTAAACCACTCGGCCACACTACCTCACTGTGCTATTCAGGGAGTTGGTCTGCTAAAGGCATGTTGAAGAGGAAGTAACATAATGATATAAAACTTATTCTGAAGGGGGACCCCTTTCCTCCCACGGTCACAGGAAGTGACGACAGCGCTGCTAGAAGCAGCCAGGAAAGAAATGGTAAAAGGACTCAATTTGTACAGCGCCTTTCTACCTCAGCACGCCACGCTAGCAAACCCCCTTTTGTTTGGTTTGGTTGTTGTTTAGTGACTGTGGATGAACACACAGGAGAAGTTGTGCATGAATTGGTGTTCCCTGTTCACTTGAATATATGCAGGAGTATGAGGTGGAAATAATACTGTTTATTTTTGTTCTTATATCAGAACTGTTGACACAACGGTGTCAGATTAAAGCATCTTCACCTTCCAGATGCTGGTCTCCTTCTGGTGTCCTGACTGACACCCATCTTGTGTTCTGGATCCACCTGAACGAAGCAGCTCCAGATCCCTGAACTCCCTTACAGGTAAAGAAAATGGATGGCTGGATGGAAGTCCCCCAACTGTGGCTGTTCTGAAACTCTTCTCCTCAATCACTCCTGAGTTGACACTCTGAGATGGGAAACTCTGAGTATCTGGTTCCAGAACAGCTGATCTGAGTTGCTTCCATCAACTGTGAGTACGTTCACCTTGAGTTGCACACGTGCACAACCACGACAAAATGCCATCGTCAATGGAGCCCCAACACCACGAGTCACCATGACAACCACGAACAAAATAACAAGTTATTTCACACCAATTCATTGAAACAAGACCTTCCTATATTTATGGATCCATCACAAATATGAGCCTTCCCAGTCTGTCAGGTGGTAGAATTCAGTCAGCACCAACAACAGGAGAGTCAGAGTTTAGAAACCAAAGACAGACATTAAAGTCTCTCTGATAAAACAAAAATATAGTGTAATATACTGGAAAAGAATATTGCAATATATTAAATATGATATTTCCATGGAGGGGCAGTTTTACATTTTTATTCTTGGATGCATTTATATTTTAGAATCAGAAAGGCAGTTACAATGACATCATCAAGAAAAAACCTGGTGCTGACAAAGGTGAGGTGAACAATTTTCACAATCAATCCCAAATTTAGGCCTGAAGTTAGAAAATAATATTAGCTAGCTAGCTAACGTTAGCTAGTTAACGTTAGCAAGCTGGCAATATTTAGCACCATCAAATAGTTCAAACAAGGTCAACAGCTGTTAGAATGATGGTCACATGATTTAACCTTCCACCTGTGTGACCTGTTTGGAGGTTTTAAATGCATCAAAGAAGCACATCAATTTGTTTATTGCTTTTTGACTTTGTCAGGAACCTCCAGTTCAACAAAATAAAGCAAAAACATTTTTGTCACTAAATTATAAAAGAGTAAGTATCGGTTTTGACCCAGTGATCAAAATAAGACCACAAAGCAACAATTAGAGCCAAACCTGAAGTCAGAAGTGCACTGTCAGCAACCCACTGACAGCAGCTCCTCTCCCAGTCATGGGAGCTTCAGGGGATCCTCATTTGGCCTCGTTTTCCCATCGACCTGCACAACAACAAAACAAACAAAGACGGCCATGTCCAGTGTGGTCCTGGATATGACGACTGGACTGCAGGGTCCCAGTATCACTGTGACAATTCTTTTACCAGCTATGACCTTGGACAAGAACTTCTCAGGAGGAAACTTATCATGGTGGCACAGTGAAGAAAACTAGACCTGAGCTGCCTGCTGAAATCTTGCAGGTGAAGGACAGAGCTCCACCTCTTTGACAGACACCACCACTGTTGGCTCATGTTGTCAAAAAATGAAGTGTGTCAGTTTTTGACACACACACATCTAAACACACACACATCCACATGCATGTTCTTTCACACAGAGACTTTTCCTCTGTTTTTGTTTTTTACTGGTTTTGAACCAGTAGTTGGTTTCTGTTGGTTTGATTTGCTTGACTGGTTGTTGTTTGTTTGACCTTGCAAATCCATATTTTGGGTTCTGGCTTGTTCTGCTTTTCATTTTGTGTTTGTATTAAAGTTCATTTGCTGAAAAAGAGACTTTTTTCCTTTTTCTTGAAGTAAATATATGAGGGTCGAAACTGACCCATAACACCATGGATGTTACAATAGTTAATAATATTAAAATGAATAATAAATAAAACCAATCCATGTCAGAGATGTGTTCTAACACCCCTCAGTAATGGTCAGGAAACACAACAACCTTTTGTTTATTTCTATGATTTTCTTGAGGTTCATTTGATCATTTTTTTAACTGAAATCGAGGGTTTACTGACTAAAAAAAGGTCTCTCTATGTTGGCCCTGCGATGGACTGGCGACCTGTCCAGGGTGAACCACGCCTCTCGCCCGTTGACGCTGGGATAGGCTCCAGCCCCCCCGCTACCCTTAATGTGTAGGAATAAGTGGAAGATGACAGTGGATGGACTATACTATACTAATAAGTACTGACAACGAACATTAAAACAAAATCGCTGTTCACTATAAGCTGACGAGTAAAAACGTGATGAAAAGGATGACGGCGGCCGGCCGGACTCTCAGGGTTACAACCATCCTGAATGCCTTGATTTCTTTTCTTTTGAACCAATAAATCATCTCAAAACAAATTTGAACTCTCAGTCCGACTTTTTGATTGGCGGGCCCCGACCCCACACCCGCCCCGCCCTCCGCGGTGTTTCAGTGCACGTTGCAGAGACGCTGTGTAGACGAGCAGCAGACCTTCACCTGTGGCGGCAGCGTGGAAAGTTGGAAGAAAAAGACGAGCGGATTTATGGACGCATTTGTTATCATCCTGCTGAAAAGAAGACGGAGTGTGTTGTTCCTGACAAGGATGGGGAGCGTTGTGGATCTTAGATTAGTGGAAAAAACACGACCAGTTTGAAAAGACACATGAAGGCCCGCCATCCCGCAGCTGGAGCGTTACTCTTGTGGCTTGTCAGTCAAATACAGAAAATAAACAAGAACTTGCACTTTTTCTAACAGGCTTCTGACGTTTCATTATTATGATCATGATCCTTATTGACAAGAGCAATGTGCTTCAATCTCAGTTTAAATGACAGTTTCATGTTTGCTTTGTATGGAGGTTTATAGAACATCACATATCCCTTTGCAACATCTCAGGAAAATGAAACATTGCTTCAGACTAAAATGAGACTAAAACTTAAGACAAAAGACTAAATTTAAACTAAAACTTTTCTAAACTAAAAGGCTAAGATGGGAATTTAACTGAATCCAGTCTTCGATGACTGACGATAACTAAAACGAAAGGAAAAATTCTTGTCAAAAAGAATCTCTGCTAGCTTGACAAATAAGTGGCACAAACTGGGTTCAAGCTGGACTTTGGACACTGGTATCTGCAACAACTCCCATCAACTCCTAATCTAGCATCTCTGCTGTGGTCAAACTATTTTACAGAACATTTGACAGACCTCTGGAGCAGTGAGGACAGACATGAGTTGATCCACATGATCCACTGAAGCGCCATTTTCCCCTGCCACTGAGGTCACCAACATGAGCTGGAGTTGGGACTCTTGAACTGAACCTGGTATCACAGCGACACCTACTGCTGCAAAATGGAACAGCAACATTGAACCCAAGTACAGGATTAGAGGGAGACTGATGGTCGCTGTTTGGGTTTTTGAAAAACAAGGAGGGCGTTGGTTCAAGCTGGATTCTCAGAGACTATTTCCCCAACCTCTACATTGGCATCTACATTATCATCCAGTCATGTGACTGAAGTCATCCAGTCATGTGACTGAAGTCATCCAGTCATGTGACTGAAGTCATCCATTCATGTCAGTGATGTCACTTGGCAGGACTGTCATTGCCGTCACATTCTAGAAAAGAATCCAGACTCCACATGTGGCTCCCATGATAACTGATGGACCTCTGGTTGGAGGCTGGACGATGATGTTTGGACTTGAAGGAAAACTCCTTGTCCAAATTCCATTGTGTTCAAATTTAAAGTCCCACAACAAGAAGTAGCTGAATCTGACAGGTGAAGGTTTGGAACTCCAAGATGGTTGATGTTTTCTTGACTTGATGCCCTGACTGTCAGGGTAGATGACAGCTTCTTTCTGCTGCTGCATCTGATTGGCTATGATGTGAGGTTTTACCTCCCAAGGTTGTCTGGTTCCAGGGGAAATTTGTAAATTTCAGTCCCCAATCTTGGCTGTTCTGAAACTCTTCTCCTGAATCACTCCTGAGCTGCAGCAAGAAAAAATACCAGTGCCCAACCAGATCAACTTAATGGCTGCTAACAGCCTCAGACACTTGATTTCCATCAATCTGGAGCCAAGAAGGCCCTCACCTGTGGTTCTCCTCCAGGAGGGTCCAGGTTCTGCCATAGTGGCTCCTTGTGCCACTGCCAGAGAGCCTCAGCTGCACACTGCAACATTTCAACAGGAGATTTACATTCCTTCAAATGTCCTGACATCTTATTCCAATGGTTCTGTTCTATCTTTATATTTTAAAATCAATCACACAATGAAAGCTGCCACAGCTGGTTTAAGAGAGAGAACACACTAAGAGATTTGAAACCAGTAAAATATGCTTTTCTGTGTGCAAACTAGTGAGGGGCATGGAAGGATATTTTACCACCAATACAGAACCCAAACTTTAGTCATGTGATGAGATGGTGACTCTGATTATGAAATTAATGGACAAAATGTGAATTGAAAGAAAATGCATTTCTTCAGTAGACTTTGATCCAACATTTGTAGTTGGATTTTGGTGGCTGCTCCATGTTGGAGGAAACCAGGCCGATGTTGGAATGTCACAGGGAAACTCGTTTGCCTCCTCTGCTGCCAGTTCAACCCACTTTGGCAGACGACCACTCACTCCCATCAGTGGAGAGCAGCTTCAACTTGGTTTGGAAGTTTCCATTGTGGATGCATAGGAATGTGGAGAAAACATCCTTTGTTAAAAGTGGGATTTGAACCCACGCCGCCAGGAGAGACTGCGACCTGAACACAGCGCCTTAGACCGCTCGGCCATCCTGACAGAAACTTAAAGTTGCAGACTTCAATATCAAATGAATTAATTCATTGACAAAGTAGAATTTTTCCACAGGAGCTACTGGCTCCTGAGTTGTTGCATTTATTGTGAACATTAAACACACAGTCTGTGTTCATGGCAGTAAGAAATGAATTTCATTTTTCTAAAGGACAAGAAATGAACCAGAACATTAGAACCTCATAATATCTCTCTATCAGTTTGTTCCATGGGACACATTCCAGACAGGAAGGTCCCCCTGAGACTTGAACTCTGATCACTGATTCAGAGTCCAGAGTGCTCACCATTTCACCATGGAACCAAACACAAGGAAGAGTTTCCTCAAAATACAACTTGACATCACCTGCAATCCAAACTGTTGATATTTGGAGGTTCATCTTGCTTTTGTTCCAGACTACATTGCCAAAAGGAACATGAACCACAAGGAAATCATGGAACTCCAGATTAATTCAGGACCTTCTAACTACGTCGTATGACCTGTGAGCAAAGACTGGCCACGCCTTCCTTAATTTATCAGTTAATTACTGCTTCAACAAACATGCCACATAATTAAGTTACCTGAATTTCTCTCATTGAAAAACCCACCAGCCTGATTTCTTGACATGACATGAAAAATTCTCCAAAACTACACAGTTGGGGTCGATAGATACAAGGTTAACCAGGAGGAATCCTGCTCCTGAACCATGGATGGAACAAAATCCACTGGAAAACTCAGCAATTCCTGAGTGCCACATCCATCCAGGAGCTTGGGTCTCCACTTGACTGTGATGATCCATGAGATCCAAGGAGGACAGAGGAAAGAAGGATCCTGTTGGAGATCTCCTACCTTCTTCCTACAAGTCAGAGGTTCATAACCTCACTTGTTGGTGGTGCCCTCAACCTGCTGAGAGCATCACTTAGTTAACTACAGAGAAACATAGCAGCTCTTCTGAAGGCTGCAGGAAACCTGCTGGAACTGAGACTTGGACTCAGGTCACTGGATTCAAAGTCCAGGGTGCTAACAGGTCCACCATGGCATCTGGGCTTTACTTACCGTGTAAACAGGACCACAGTGGTCGTCTGGTTTTAATTTTCACAAACAAATATGGTTTAAAACTTGAAGACAGTGACACAGGGCTCTTATTTGAAGGGCCATGGGACGTGAAATATCCCAAACCTCTGAGATCAGAGCGCTCACTTTGATCTCAGGGTCCTGACTTTGGGGGTTCTTCCTTTGGTCTTCAAATACTTGTGGTTTTTATTGGCATAACTTTCAACTTGCATGCAAAAAGAGAATCACAGTCAACTTAAACCCAGCAGACAGTGTTTATTTCTAATGAATCAGACAATCGCACAAATGAGAATTAAAGGAAAAACAAAAAAAAAGGTTTAAAAAAATCATTCACCACTCTGAAGCTTTTGAAAGTTCATTTGAAGGTTTAAAGGTGGTGGTGAGGAGGACACCCTGATCCTCCCTGTCGTCACTGCCAGGATTCTTTCTTCTGGTGCTGTGGTTCTTCTGATGAAGGGCGGCATGATGTTTGCTGTCTCAGGCTCCACCAAATGTCCTCTTCAGGACGCCACAATGTGTCCTCTTCAGTGCTCCATCTTCCCTGCATCAGAGACACAAGGGTTTCTCCTGGTGCCGACCCTATCATCCTTCTACCGAATGGTGCGGCGATGGATCCTCAGAGGACGCTGGGATCCTTCTTCTCATCAGTGCCACAGTTTTTCATGGAGGGAACAACAGGAGCTTTTTAGTCATGTTTTGCTCGGTGTTTCCTGCTCAGAGCATCAGGATCTGTGACGCCATCTTGTGGTAGTGGGTCATCATCTTGTTGTGTGATAGTGGATTCACTCATCTGCTATTTCAACACATTCAAGTTCATTTTCCCTACATGTCAAAATACATTTGGTGTGGAGTTTTACTTTCTGGCCTCAATCATAATGTGTGCATTTATTCTTCATGAACATTTCTCAGCTTTGTAAGTTTATGATATTTTGTCTTCCTCTGTTTTCTATTCCATTGTTGTTGATGATTCTATTGCAGGTTTGAGTTCCCTGTTGACTGAAGCAGAAACAGGAACAAAAAGCTGGAGGTGGTCAGAGCTCCAAGTTGGGACGCTGATATTAAAGTAGGAGATGAACACATCCAGGTTAGCCATCACTCTCAGAACCTGCTACTTTACCTCTTCAGAATGTAGCAGCATAGCATAGCTTCATCTCACCAGTTAGTGGCCCACTTTGATGTCTGGGATATGAGGTTAAAGATTCTTTACAGCTCTGAATGAAGGGTTTATAAAGTGTTAACAATGCCATAAATAACACAAGCATTCAGTAATCCTTGATAAAGGGAGACTCACCATCAAGTTGGACAAGTTGAAGAACAAAAGGACTTCTCCACTATCACATTTATCCTCACTGGTCCATACTTGGGGACCTCTGTACTCAATGGAGAGTTGAGGAAATGGGCTTGTTGTGGCCCTGCGGTCCCCAGACCTCCTGTACAGTCACCAAGTGCTGGCAGACACAATCGTAATGGAACCAATTATTTTAAAATGACAGTAACAAGTAAGAAATAAGGCATTACAGCTTTGAAGGAACTTGTCCAGCACTGGTTTGTGAGTGGGTGTTGTCCTGTATTGGCAGGAAAAACTCCTTGAAATGTTTTTTTCTTCAAAAGAAATGTGTCCTTCTCATGTTGAGCTGTGGACATCAGCTGACTGCTTTTCTTGCCACTGCCTTGCTGGCAGGAAAAGCCTGAGCAGAAATGAAGAGTGAGTTCAAGGCAGTAGATTTCACTCCATAGTTTAGGCCTTCATCCAGCAAGGAACCATAAATGATGATGTCAGCACTCCTCCAGCACTGCGATGCAGCTTAGAGAGGTCGGAGAATCACATGACTTCTCTCACTGGTTATTGATGTTTATCTGTGTCTATATATAATTTATGTCATGTATATATTTGTATATTAATATGTTATTCATGTTACATAAAACATGTTAAACACGGAACGGCGTGGACAACAAATGAGCTGGTTCAGAGACACGAGGCAAAAAAAGCTGGATGAACTCTTCCTCATTCCAAAAATGACTTCACCCTTGAACACTGACGTCAGGTCATTTTATAGGGTCCTCCATTTTTTCATTTATGTGACGTTGCATATTGGGAAATAATTATAAAAAAAATATATATTTTGATGAAAACTATATTTGATCAGGAAAACTACATTGGGTCAAATAAATCCATCGTTCGTGACGGTGTTACTAATTTTAACTTTAGTGCTCTGGTGCTGATTGCCTCATTAAGATCTTCATGAAGAAATAAACTGAGATTTGTAAAAATGTTTTTTTTTTTTTTTACAGAGTTGGCAGTTTGAGCATTGAATCTTTCTTTGTGTTGAGAACAAACCCTCAAAGCCTTCATGTTTCAGTTTGCTTCACAGCGAACAGACAAACACCTCTTAGCCTGGTTCTGGTAGTCCAGGTTTAAACACCAACACAAGGATTTTATGCTGATTTCTTCACATGCAGCTGAAATCTAGACTTCAAGTGTTCATGTGAGGTTACAGCTTCACGCCTATTTAGTTTTCAACAAATATTACGTCACTTTTATGCATTGAGCTCACTAACGAACTTTAGTCTCAGTAGCTGAATCTGTTAGGGGGAAGGCAGTGTGGACCGGCAGGAGCCTCCTACAAAATGCAATGGAGAGAAGAAGAAATCCTGAGGAGTCGCTATGAGATTGAAGTGTTAAAGACGTGGCTCCTTTGGTGGTGATAGGATTTGAGCTATTGACTCTATTTTTAGTTTATTTCAATGTTATTGCAAACATCAGCTGCTCACTTATCAGCTAGCAAGTAAACAACAGTATTGTTCAGTGTGCTAGCTGAAGTAGACCGAGCGGGCAGTTGAGTCTTTATTTCCATGTGTGCTCATGGTAGCAGGGGTTTAGATTTCGAAATGTAACCCTTTTACCACCGGCTCCAATATTAAAACCCACCTTAGGCTTACAGGGAACACTAACTCATTTCAAATATCTTGTATGGTAAAAGTCCCATCTGGAATAATTAATATCAATCTAGGGCAATGTATGATTCTCACTCTTAAATATTCAAATGGAGGCTATGGGGAGTACACTTGACCTTTAAACTCTGCTGGAAAGCTTCAGTAACAACACACAAATTCAATGAAACAACACAAGATTTCAGTTTAGAAAATGTATTAAAGGCTTGCAGAAAAACACATTCAAACCTTGAATAAACAAGACTATAGAAAATAAAAAGAACCCCGGGGTATATTGTTTGTCTCTCTTTCAACTGTCTAATTTTATTTCCAGTGCACTCTTGTTTACTTTCGTTGGCGCGCTTTAGTTGGAGCTCATGATGGAAACCTTTACCAGATCCCCCCCGTGTGTCGGTGACGTCAACAATACCGGACCGCAGCCGATGAATCCCTCGCTCGTTGTGGCAGCAACCGTCCCGCTCGCAGCAGCCCGCAGCAACAGACCTCCGTGACTCGGCAGCAGCGGCACATCCTCCGGCTCCGTCGGCAGCAGTGACGCGTCCTCCCTTAACGACTCTCTCCCGAGGCGACTATCCGAAGCTCCTGTCCCGTCCTTGCAGCGGCGTCTCCCTTCAGCGTGGACAGCGTTAGCCTAGCTCCCGCTAGCTTCTGTAACTGGACTTGCCTGGTGCTCAACAAAACACAATCGGTGGCGGAGAATCCGACTCACGCACTCCGATCACGTCGGTCAATTACAGTTCACAGTCCGTTACCGATAAAAACTCCTCTCCGACGACACACAGTCTCCAAACTCCGATAACGTTACGCAATTCACACGATTCCTCGCGCGCGTTTCTCCCGGAAGTGTAAACACTAAAGGTCATGAACTCACGCACGTAACCTAACGTAATAGAATTACTTTAACATTTTTGAAAGACATTCACACCCCATGAAATGATGTTTTTTTTGAAAGTTACTAATTTTAAACAAATTTTATACATTTTCATATCTTCTTCATAACAAATACTAATTTATGTAAATTTTAGCTTAACCATGAACTGGCATTTTATTCTTAACTTATTCCTATGAAAATCATGAAATAAATACCACTGATTTATCGGAGTATTACATAAACCTAGGATTAAATTAAAGCTGCAGTCAGCGTTGTTTGGGCCTGAGCCTCCTCCCGCCCACCGGGGCCGAGCAGCAGGGGTCGTCCTGAATCCAGTGATGAATTTTATGAAAGTCTTGGGACTTGTACACTGCAAGCAATTGCTGTATGTTGGCCCTGCGATGGACTGTCGAACTGTCCAGGGTGAACCCCGCCTCTCGCCCGTTGATGCTGGGATAGTCTCCAGCCCCCCCGCGACCCTTACTAGTAAGGAATAAGCGGAAGACAACGATGGACGATAAAGCCTTAAGTAGCGAGTAAGGCGATTGTTAAAGGTACCTGAAGCTGGTAGACTTTAGCTGAAGTTAATGCTAATGCTACCTGACATTCTTCCTAGTTTATGAACTTTAATGGCAGGAGAATGAAGGGAACTATGTTCTTTTTCTGTACTGCATCAAACATGGAGGTGAGTTTACTCTCATTTTGTGTATAAAATACTATCACAACATACAGACACAAGGTTTGATGAAACTTCACTATTTGAGGACATTTTTTTTAATATATTTTTTCTTTTTTGGGGGGGGGGGGTGAATGTCCTGTATTATTTTGTTGAATTTGTGCTTTTCTTTTCCTGATAGTTCATGGTAGCATTATCAGCTTTAGTCAGTAGAGGGCAGTATGCCCCCTATTGTTGTTTCGTTTGACGTGTCAAATTAATTTGACCTTGTCTGCTGCCTCTTGCAGGTTTCAACTTGAATGAGAAAGTTTTTTATTATCCACCAGTAGCGGCTGGCTCATAGGGGGCGCTGGGGCGCCGCCCCACCAGATGTGGAGAGGAAAATCTCTACATGTATTTATACATATATATGTGCATATGTTTACAATTTGTATCGTCAATGTCAGCCTTACTTAATTGTGTGTGTCTACATGCAATATGGGTCATTTAAACAACATTTACGCCAACTGACTCATTCAATTAATAGTGAATTTACTCTGATAGACTGTATAATTTGTCTTTAGGGGCGCTCGTCAAAGCGCCCCAGACCTGCAATTAATTAGCCAATCCAGTATGGTTGCTAGGGAAAAATAATGACTAATTGGCCAATCAACATCGCCAAATTTAACGGCGTAGGGGCGCTGGAAAAGTCGCCCCAACGCCAACGTAAAATGCGTGAAGGTTTGGATTGCTAAAGCTAGCTGAGGAGCCCGCGATATTCTTTTTGCGTAGTGAGATTCCCAGATTTCCGATGCCCTACGAAAAAAAAATACCGCGAGAAGTGAGTGAGAGAGAAAATGGTGACAACAACGATCGAAGTTCAAGAGCAGCAGTTTCCACCGATTTCGGTGAGATCCCTTTTAAATTTCCCTTTTGCGAGGAGGACCATGGCGGAAAAAATCCGCGTTAAGGAGCTGGGACCGGACAAGCCTGAAATCAACATCCAGCAGCAGTCCAAGGAAAAGGCTAAATCCTACAACAGGACTTTTTGCCGGAGCTGGTTTCAGCGCAAGCCGTGGCTGACGGGTTGTGGAGCAGCCAACGCACTTTTTTGCTTCCCCTGCATCCCTTTCAGGAGTGACCGGTGTGATTCAGCATGGACACAGACAGGAATCACTGACCTGAAGCACCTCTCCGAGCGGATTAAGAAACACGAAAGAGCGAAAATTCACATGGAAAACTGCGTGAAGCTAGCGGTTCTTGGGAAGATTAGCATAGCAACGCAGCTCGATGACAGTCACCGCATCGCTGTAAGGAAGCACAATGATGACGTAGATAAGAACCGTAACATCTTATCTAAGATAATTAACTGTTAAATTCTGTGGTGCTTTTGAACTGGCTCTGCGGGGACATGACGAAAGTGATACCTCTGACAACGCTGGAATATTCAGAGGTCCAGTTGACTTGATGGCATCCATTGATCGGTACTTGAGGGAGCACCTTGAAAATGCAACCGTTTTTAAAGGCACCTCGAAGACAGTACGGAACGAGCTCCTGGACTGTATGCTGGCAGTTTTGAGAGAACAGATCCTGGATGAAGTTAAATCGGCAGACTTTTTAGCGATCCAGGCTGATGAAACTACTGACGTTTCAACACAGTGTCAGTTAGTCTTAGTTCTGAGATACATTGACGACCGCCACAATATTCAAGAGCGGTTCTTTGAATTTTTGAAGCTGCCCAACACCTGTGCGGATGCAATAGCCAGTGCCTTATTGGAGAGGCTGCACAGCATCCTTTCTGAGGGACAAGAAAAGAAGCTGATTGCCCAGGCCTGTGATGGGGCAGCTGTGATGAGGGGTGCCAAAGGAGGAGTGCAGCGAAAGGTACAAGACATCTATCCAAACGCTCACTATGTTCACTGCTATGCTCATCAGTTAAACCTGATACTGCAGCAAGCAACCTCCCACATCCCTTTGGATTTGCTTCTTTTTTCTCTAAGTCAAGCAAGAGAACTGCAGTGCTTGATGAGAAGTTTGCGCACCGACTTCCAAGTGCATCATCAACACGTTGGAACTTCAACAGTCGTGTTAACACAGTTTATGAGCACAAGAAGGATCTGGTGAATTGCTTTCAGGCTATCTGGAACAGTGAAGGGTTTGATAGCCAGACAAAGAGAGAAGCTGGTGGCTATGTGAGAATGCTGGAAGATGAAACTTTTTGTTTTTTACTGGCCCTGTTCCACAAAATCATGCCACATGTGGACATCCTTTACAACCAGCTGCAGAAGAGAAACATTGATGCTGTCTACATGGCAGGAGTCACCCAGACATTCATTGACCACATGCAGGCTATCAGGTATGCTAAATTAATTAATTTGTAGCCTAACCTAAATTTCTCTGTATATGTAGACTTAAATGCTTATATATCATCTTATTTAAAGCATTGATTTATCTGTATAATATAATTGACAGTAATGATATCCACCTTTGGTTTTGTTAATGTATCCCTAACCAGTTTTTAGAACTTACTCATGAAACTTATGTGTTGGGTCAGGGAGGATGTGCCTACTCTGGCTGAGGATGAGGAGTTCAGGGGACCTGCTCAGGAGCCACCCGCAAAGAGACGCAGAACCTTGGGAGAAGACACACTGCACCATTTGGCACTGGAGGTAAGAACTTGCTTCTTAGTGTGATTTGAATCACATTATTAAATAAAATCAAAATAAGATGTTGGCCATATGATACAGTGGTCCAGACTTAAATGTATATTCTTTTATGATGATATGAATCATTACAGTATGTTTATTACATAATATAGGCTAGCTCATCAGGTCAATGTATTAAGACAAGTGAAGATGCAATAATTCCTATTTTGTATAATTATATCATTGCATAGGTATGTGACACCATTGTGAGCCATGCCAAGGAGAGATTTAGTTTCACCAAGCATCTTGTCAGCGCCACACTCCTGCAAGGAGACCTGTTCCCACAGCACAGCCGAAAGTTCCCAGATTCAGCACTGAAAACCACAGTGGAAGCCTATCCCTCATTGGACAAGGCCAGACTTTAAACAGAGCTGTCTCTGATCTACGGGAACGAAGAGTTTCAGAGTTGCAGTGGTGCACTGGCTCTCTATCAGGTTTTGATGGAAAATAACCTTCAAGACACGTTCACTGAAACTGTAAGTCTGCTCAACATCCTCATCACCACACCAATGACAACGTCAGAATCTGAGAGGTGCTTCTCCACTTTGAAGAGGATAAAAACTTTTCTTACAAATACCATGGCACAAGATCGGCTCAACGCTCTGGCTATGCTCTCCACTGAGAAAAAACTGACACGAAACATTCCTGGTTTCAACACCAGGGTCATTGAGAAATTTGCCTCCCAGAAAGAGAGACGAGCAAAGTTCCTGTACAAATGACTGCTGAATTCGAACACACACCCAGAAAGACTGAAACAAATAGACAGAGAGACAGAGGGAGAGAGACAGGTAGACGAAGAGAGAAAGAGAGACGGACACAAAGAGAGAGAGACAGAGAGAGACAGACACACTAAGAGACAAACAAACAGAGATAGAGACACAGAGAAAAGGACACAAAGACGGAGACACAGAGAAGGAGACAGAGACAGACACAGATGAACAAAGAGAGAGACAGAGAGAGAGAGACACACACATTGTTGATTTGTATCGTATAGATTAAGCTCAAATCACCTTCTGTAAAGTTAACATCATTGTATAATATTTGATCTCATAAAATTGACTGTAGTTGTAAATTGTTGTTGTTTTTTTTGTCTTTGAAACTGTCGATTTTAAGAAGGAAAGTAAATACTATTTTAAAACATTTAATAATTGTCCGGCTGCTCTTTTTGAATGATTATACTAGACTAGGCACGGAAATGTTTTTGGCACACCAGCCCCACCAAGAATTTTTTTCACCAGCCGCCACTGGCTTCTGTCATTTAGTTTACAGGAAATGTTGATGACACACTGGGATTTTTTGTTCTCCTGCTGTCACTGTCAAGTGCCAGCTTAACATGTGAGAGGTAGCAGGATCCATGCATGTGTTCATGTTTACAGCAGACAAGGAGGAAACCTTGGAGGATTTCAGGGACTTTTAGCAGTGGTTCACACTTCAGGTGTGAAAGCTTCTCAGTATAAAATTTTAAGTGAGCGAGCCAGGAGTTGAACCTAGAATCTTCTGACAGTAGTCAGTCATGCTAGCCATTGCACCACCAGCCCTGTGAAAACCTCTTCATGTTCATGTGTACTTGATTTTATAGACAATCCAAACGATCTGGTGGCATTTTCAGGGGACACAATGGTGCAGTGGTCAGCACTGTGGCCTCACAGCAAGAAGGTTCCAGATTCGAGCCCCAGCTGTGTGGAGTCTGCATGTTCTCCCTGTGTCTGTGTGGGTTCTCTCTGGTACTCCAGCTTCCTCCCACAGTCCAAAGACATCAAGAGGGGACGAGGCTGATTGATACTCTAAATTGACCGTAGGTGTGGCTGTGAGTGTGAATGGTTGTCTGCCTGTATGTGTTGGCCCTGTGATGGACTGGTGACATGTCCAGGATGAACCCCGCCTCTTGTCCGAAGGCTGCTGGGATAGGCT
This sequence comes from Aulostomus chinensis, assembly GCF_037954235.1. Taxonomy (NCBI): domain Eukaryota; kingdom Metazoa; phylum Chordata; class Actinopteri; order Syngnathiformes; family Aulostomidae; genus Aulostomus; species Aulostomus chinensis. The sequence continues at coordinate 27,246,771 of NC_141323.1, forward strand.
CCACCCCCACACACAAACCTTGACATATAATCAGTGGAGAAAAGGAAATTTATCAACACTCATGACTTCATCTGTTTTGAGGACTGAACTGGATATAAACTCTGAGAATTCAGAGTAAGGACCAGGAGGGTGGGACACAATAATAGATAGGAGGAAATGTGGAGTCTGGGTTCTTTTCTAGAATGTGAAGGCAATGACAGTCCTGCCAAGTGACATCACTGACATGAATGGATGACTTCAGTCACATGACTGGATGACTTCAGTCACATGACTGGATGACAGTGTAGATGCCAATGTAGAGGTTGGGGAAATAGTCTCTGAGAATCCAGCTTGAACCAACGCCCTCCTTGTTCTTCAAAAACCCAAACAGCGACCATCAGTCTCCCTCCAATCCTGTACTTGGGTTCAATGTTGCTGTTCCATTTTGCAGCAGTAGGTGTCGCTGTGATCCCAGGTTCAGTTCAAGAGTCCCAACTCCAGCTCATGTTGGTGACCTCAGTGGCAGGGGAAAATGGCGCTTCAGTGGATCATGTGCATCAACTCATGTCTGTCCTCACTGCTCCACAGGTCTGTCAAATGTTCTGTAAAATAGTTTGACCACAGCAGAGATGCTAGATTAGGAGTTGATGGGAGTTATTGCAGATACCAGTGTCCAAAGTCCAGCTTGAACCTAGTTTGTGCACTTATTTGTCAAGCTAGCAGAGATTCTTTTCACTGCCAAGCTAAAGTGACTTCTGTCAACAAAGGTAAACACACAAAAGGATATTTCTACTGTCAGTTCAAGATTTTTATCAAACTCCTTTTTCATAGCTTCAACCTTCCTCTTGTGTTAGCTTTCTGTTCCCATCTCTGATGTTAACAGGTCAGTTTTGACCCTCGTCTTCAATCAGCTGTAAAATAAACTAAAAACAATTTTCTATCATCCAAGTTGTTTCCCATCTCCCGGTTACCTTGTTAGGCTTCCTTATCCATGGAAATATTGATTGGAATATTTTTTTCTGGGCCTCTGGACCTTTTTTTAGTCAGTAAACCCTCGATTTCAGTTAAAAAAATGATCAAATGAACCTCCAGAAAATCATAGAAATAAACAAAATGTTGTTGTGTTTCCTGACCATTACTGAGGGGTGTTAGAACACATCTCTGACATGGATTGGTTTGATTTATTATTCATTTTAATATTATTAACTATTGTAACATCCATGGTGTTATGGGTCAGTTTCGACCCTCATATATTTACTTCAACAAAAAGGCAAAAAATTCTCTTTTTTTTCAGCAATAGAACTTTAATACAAACACAAAATGAAAAGCAGAAATGGAGTGACTGCAGGAACAGGAGCTCCATGGAGCTCAAAGGAGTGATCACTCTCAACTTTGAGCAGTCCTGTTCAGAGTTTTCCAACAGGGCTTTGAGAGACCAAGAGTTCCCCAGAGCTGCAAGGAGGAACAAGAAGGAGACTTGGAAAAAGAAGGGAGGGAAACCTGCTGATGTGTTATGAACTTAAGTCACATAAAGTTCTCCATTTATTGAGTTTGTATTTTAAAACTTAAATGTGCAGTTCAGTGTTGAACAATAAAGAATGTGTTTATTGGTGATAAAGCATTTCAAGCTTTAAGTAGGAGGAATTGCTTTCTTGATCACCCCTTGACTAAAAACACCTACAAAATAAAACACACCACTGCTGTGGGCACCCACCTCATGGGAGTCAGGCCCCTGGTGGTCATGGCCCCCAGGAGCCGTGGTGGGCGTCCCTGATTTTCATTTCTAAAAGGTGGCAACCTGACAGCAAACAAACCCATCCTCTGAACCAGGAGTCTCAGTTGAGGCTGCATCTGAAACCAAAGACTGTGTATGAATAACTGTCAACCCACATTCTTTGTCTGGACTAAAAGTTAATTAGTTAACAGTTGGCTAAGCTACCTGTGGTCAACTACTGATTTAAAAAAGGTCCAGAGGCCCACAACAAAATTTTCAAATCATCCAGTCATGTGACTGAAGTCATCCAGTCACGTGACGAAAGCCATCCAGTCACGTGACTGAAGCCATCCATTCATGTGACTGAAGTCATCCATTCATGTGACTGAAGTCATCCATTCATGTCAGTGATGTCACTTGGCAGGACTGTCATTGCCGTCACATTCTAGAAAAGAATCCAGACTCCACATGTGGCTCCCATGATAACTGATGGACCTCTGGTTGGAGGCTGGACGATGATGTTCTGACTTGAAGGAAAACTCCTTGTCCAAATTCCATTGTGTTCAAATTTAAAGTCCCACAATAAGAAGTAGCTGAATCTGACAGGTGAAGGTTTGGAACTACAAGATGGTTGATGTTTTCTTGACTTGATGCTCTGACTGTCAGGGTAGATGACAGCTTCTTTCTGCTGCTGCATCTGAGTGGCTATGATTGGAGGTTTTACCTCCCAAGTTTGTCTGGTTCCAGGGGAAATTTTAAAATTCCAGTCCCAACCTTGGCTGTTCTGAAACTCTTCTCCTGAATCACTCCTGAGCTGCAGAAAGAAAAAATACCAGTGCCCAACCAGATCAACTTAATGGCTGCTAACAGCCTCAGACACTTGATTTCCATCAATCTGGAGCCAAGAAGGCCCTCACCTGTGGTTCTCCTCCAGGAGGGTCCAGGTTCTGCCATTGTGGCTCCTTGTGCCACTGCCAGAGAGCCTCAGCTGCACACTGCAACATTTCAACAGGAGATTTACATTCCTTCAAATGTCCTGACATCTTCTTCCAATGGTTCTGTTCCATATTTATATTTTAAAATCAATCACACAATGAAAGCTGCCACAGCTGGTTTAACAGAGAGAACACACTAAGAGATTTGAAACCAGTAAAATATGCTTTTCTGTGTGCAAACTAGTGAGGGGCATGGAAGGATATTTTACCACCAATACAGAACCCAAACTTTAGTCATGTGATGAGATGGCGACTGTGAAGAGTGATTATGAAGTTAATGGACAAAATGTGAATTGAAAGAAAATACATTAAAAAATACTAAATAAACAAATAAATAAAAGAAGGAGCACAAATGACATTTTTCTGCACAAATTTACTGGTATTAGACTGCATTTTTGGTTCATGAGTAGATGAAAGAGTATCACATATACATTATATACATGTGATACATGCACGTGGCTTTGGACGAAAGCTGAAAGAAATTGTAGAATTATTTAAATGTACCAAGTGGACTGTTTCAGGTTTCTTGAAGATGCTTCAGCTCTCATCCAAGAGGCGTCTTCAGTTTTCTTCACTGATGGGAGGATTTATAGCTCTGTGGGGGCGGGACCTTCTACAGAGGTGATTGACACATGTGAGCTCTGGGTGTCTGAGTTGTTTTGGTCAGGTTGTGAAAGGGAAGTTGACTCAACTGGTATCTGTGTCAGTTAAAAGCCTCACAGTAATTCCATAATGTTGGAGTAGAAACCAGAGTCGCTCACAATGAGGATGGGATTCAAACCCACGCGTGCAGAGCACAATGGATTAGCAGTCCATCGCCTTAACCACTCGGCCACCTTGTCTGCTGACAGCAACCCTGAGCTTTTAAACACCTGAACTCTTTGGAGCCTATTTGTCAGAAATGGACCCAGCAGGAGCCACTGAACACAACTCTGACATAATCAGGCTTCTTCCCAGCAGCATCGTGCTACAGAAGGCAGAATACAGACCATCGACACATCATCAGAGTGAACACCAGCTGATGTTTACAAGTTTAATTCACCTTTTACTACAAAATGACATCCAAGCTCAGATTCTCTTGTCCTGATTGAACAAGTAAATGTTTAAGAAGATGAGAGTACCAGACTTTTTCATCCAAGGAAACAAGCATCCTATCACTGTCCTATGCAGAGTTTCTTTAAAAAAAAAAAGTGAGACAACCTCAAGATTTTCTGTTTCCTCTTGTTGGATTTTGCCACAGAGAATCAGAGACAATCAAAAGCTTGTTGGACTTTAACGTTGGAGGACTGAACAAGTCATGACATCATCAGTTTTACCTTCACAGGTGCTTCATTTACTTTACTTTCAATTTTACAGAGGTAGAACCTGAAATCAAAGCTGTCCATCAAAAGAAGTGAAAGCTTCCCAGGCTGTGATGTTCTTGTCTACAAACTGTCTTGTATGGAGCTTCAATCTTTAATAAAAAGAATAAAAAGAAGATAACACTTGTTGTGATTTGGCGCTTTAAAAATAAAACTTACGACTTACATGGAAACTGTCTGGGGGGGGGGTGGAGCCTCCATCAGGTATGTGTTTGATGTCTGAATTCTTTCTCTGATGTCTGAATTCTGTCTTTGATCTCTGGGTTCTGAGCATTGATCTCCTGCTTCAGTCTTTGATCTCTGACTGATCCTAAACTAATCAAAGGATCACATCAGCATATTGGTCCAGTCTACAGATGGTGATTTTACCTATTTGAAGCCTTATTTTGTGTTTGATGGACATTTTTAAAATCATTAATGACTTTTTGACTGAACATCCTGGACACTGTGGTGCCTGATGAGGAGACAACTTGGGTACAAAGTTGAAGAGGAGGGTTTTTGGAGAGGGGATATTTTTGCAGTGTTCCAAGTCAATAATAACTGTGGCAAATATCATCATTTTTCAAAATGTCCTCACGAAGATGGTTTGAAATTCTGTCTCTCCCTCATCCTCAGCTGCTGCAGCACTTTAAAGAAAACCTTTGACTCGTGGATCTAAAAAGATCAGATGTTGTCTCCTCCAGAACATCAACACTTTAACGTTGTTGGCAGGACTCCAACCTGAGCAGGGAGACCCCAATGGATTTCTAGTCCATCGCCTTCACCACTCGGCCACAACAACCACATTCACACACACATTTGTAAAAGATTCACATTGACACAACTCTTTAAAATTGTGTCACAAGCCCATTTGTTTGAGGTCCTATTTTCTCTTTTTCCGCATTCCTTTGTTTCCAGGTCTCTAATAAGTGCAGAATTACAAAGACAAGCAAGCTGGATCCATCCTGGGCAGGTGATAGGAGCCATTGACCACTGGCCAGAGACCCTGGCACAGACTTTGGGGAGTGGTGAGAGAGAGCATTTCTACAATTATATTATACATTTATAGAATTCTACAATCCTACAATTTCATTGAGCAGACGCTTTTGTCCAAAGCCACTTGCATATTTTTTCGGTGAGTTTGGCTCCTGAGCTCAAGACAGTTGTGACTCATAAAGGACAGCTTCAAATGCAGCTGTGAAGCCTCATTGTCAGCTGGGAGGAACGACAGGTGTCTCCCTCTAGTGGCTCCTCACAGCAACACGAGCCTCATTTCATTCACATGCATCCACCACCTCACGACCAAAGGCCAGTTGGGCCTCCACAGACAGGTGAGTTTCAAGTGTTGGACAAAGGTCTTTAAGATGTTCTTATTAATTCTATAACATCTGAGATTAAAATCTATGGAATTACAACCAACAAGCAGTCAAACACCTGATCAGATGCTCCTTCATGAGGCTGAGAAGAATCAATCTAAACTGGGATGAAGAAAATTAATTGAGAAGAGAAACCTACTGATTGGATGACATGGACCCACCTGATCCATGTCAGCCTTGTTGGAGCAGAAAGAGGTGGATCAGAGGAATCAGTGGATCAAGACTCAGGTGTCAGATGAAGAATCTCTTTATTCACAATTGAGTCAGAGAAATCTTCCAACGTGAACGTGACAGACCATTTTATACCAAAGACAGGCTGTGTGTGTGTGTGTGTGTGTGTGTGTGTGTGCGTGTGTCCCTACTGACTGGAAACTGAATAATAACCAGACTTATTTTTGTTATTGACCAAGTCTGGGTGACTCACTAAATTCATAACTGAAGTGATTATTTGATTAATAAACAAGACATTTGTCCAAAAGTCATGATCAAATTCATGTAAAATCTGAGCAACGAGGGTTTGAAAATGTTCAAATGAGCCAAAACAATGTCCTGGGATCCAACCAGGGACCTTTAGATCCACACCAATCTTCCCTGACCTCATAGAAACTGGAACATTTCAACAAATAAATTCAAATTCAACTAAGCAGCAACTCTAGAACAGTCAGAGCACTTGCTAATTCCCCTGTTAGCTCCAGATCAGACAATGCAGGCTCACCTTCACACTTGGTTGTACGACCGTCACCAGTTGAAGCTTCTCTGGTTCAACAAACTCTGGGGACTCAAGACACAAATCAGCACCGGTGCAGGTCCAGATCCAGATGTTAGCTGATGGGGACAATGGCTTAAGGGAGCTCCAGGTAGCTGGTTTGAACTGGTCCCTCATCTCTGTGAGTAGAAACCATCTGAGGTGGAGGGTGAAGATCTGCTTTGACCTCCTGATCTCCCAGTAAAGCCAGTATAGATGTTGAGCTTGGAGGAGTTGATGGCCTCCTTCATCTTCTTGTTGGAGATGTTTGCTAAACTCAGCACCACCACAGATCAGAGGAAAGTCCACTTGTCAGCTGGACACTGGAGTTTCTAGTGACCTGCAGGATCTTAGTTGTGGTGGCAGCAGGCCTGTTCTAAGAGCTTTGCTCACATTCATAATCAGGCTTCATAATGGTTCTGGACCACTGTGTGATAGGAGCTGATCCTGGAGCAGCAGAAGACAAATATAGAGAAGAAAAGACAAAAGACAGAGAGAAATGAGGGAGAGAATGACAAAAAGATGGGAACAAGATGAGGGTGAAAGACAAGCAGAGAGAAAGACAGGGGGACAGGGGGATGGAAGACAGACACACAACCAACAACAGCAACAGCAGCAATAATAGTTTTGATATTGTCCTGTTATTGATGTTTTCATGTGAAAGTGGCATATTTAAGATAAAAGACACTGTTAGAACAGAAAGATCCATAATACCCACCAACCAGAGGTGTGTCTGGTACAGATGTGGAATTATTGGCTCACACAATGTTGAGGCAACTGGGAAGAAGACAAACAAAAGAGGCTTGTTTGATTCAGACATTCATCAAAAATGGTCCTGTCGAACTGTTCAATGTGTCATGACTTCAGAAGCTCAAATCCTCTCTAAGTTCTAGTGAGAGTGGAAGAGATTATAAAATGAGAGAAGCAGGGCCCTCCCTCAGAGCTGAAATAGCTCAGTTGGGAGAGCGTTAGACTGAAGATCTAAAGGTCCCTGGTCCGATCCCAGGTTTCAGCAGAGGAACAGCATTGACTTTACTTTCCAGTGGAGGAACTGCAGACATGAAGGAAACGAACATCTTGTCCTGTGCATTCTTATGACATTCAAGACATTTTTGGAGCCTCTTGTTGGATTTTGCCACAGAGAATCAGAACCAATCAAAAGCATGGTGGACTTGAACATGGAGGATTGAACAAGTCAAGAAAGCAGCAGTTTGACCTTCACAGGTGTTTCTTTTCCTGTCTAAATGCTGAAGGAAGAGCCTGAGTAGCTCAGACGGTAGAGCATCAGACTTTTAATCTGAGGGTCCAGGGTTAAAGTCCCTGTTCAGGTGCTATGCTGGTGTTCCAGTGTTTAACAACATGGTACTGGATGAAGTTCATTGTTGAACAAACTGTTATCATCAGAAGTAGAAGTGTTCTCGTCTTGCCACTGTGAGACTGTAGCTGCAGGTCAAATGTGAGATAAAAGTGACTAATAATAATTTCATGTGGCATGCAATTAACGAAAGACCACAAATGACACTGGTCAAGTTAATTTTATTTATATTGCACCAAATCACAAAAAAACTTATCTCATGACACTTTACAGGTAGAGCAGGTCCAGTACCAAACTGCTTCAATGAATCTACACCCAACAATTCTCCATCAGCAAGCACATCCTGCAAAAGCGGCGACAAAAACCTTCCTTTTAACAGGCAGGAACATCGAGCAGATCCAGGCTCAATGGGGACGGCCTTCTGCTTTGACCGATTGGGGGGAAAGAGAACAGGAACAAAACAGATAATGGAGGAAGACGGATATGTAGAAGGAAAGAGAGGGACAGAGATAAAGAGAGAGAGAGACTGATGGAAAGACGGTGATGTGAGTAGGTGGAGCTACGGGTGGCAGCTTGAGCCTCTTCAGCTCTGCAGCCTCCTCCAGCAGCACCCAGATCTGGAATGAGAGGAGCCAAAAAGGCTCCAGAAAAGGAGACAAGTTAGTAATACCTATGAGTATAATTAATGTATGACACATATAGGAGGAGAGAGAGGAGTAGAGAGAAGCCCAGTACACTGCATCTGCCATCTTTCTACTTCAAATTAAATAGGTGTCCTGTCAATAAAAGAAAAGAAAGTTGATGTCATCGAGAGAAAAGTACTGCATCTGCCATCTGTCTACTTCAAATTAACCACTGCATGAAATTCCATTCCAAAGCTGCAGAGGGCGCTTCAAGAAAAGGTGTGTGAGGGAAGCTCGCTCATGCTGGTCCCCAAAGACTCAAAGCGGCCCTTTCCTCACAATGAAACAAAAAAGCTTACAGCACCTGGTATTCCCAGGCGGTCTTCCATCCAAGTACTAACTAGGCCCGACCCTGCTAAGCTTCCGAGATCAGACGAGATCGGGCGTGTTCAGAGTGGTATGGCCGTAAGCCCTTGACTCTCACACACATGGGCTCTATATCCATTTCACTCACTTTACAACCTCAAAAAAAATGTGATGTGCAACAGCCTCACGGTCTTTTTACACACCAAATAGTTGTCCTGTCAATAAAACAAAAGAATGTTGATGTCATTGAGAGAAAAGTACTGCATCTGCAATCTGTCTACTTCAAATTACACACTGCATGACATTCCATCCGAAAGCTGTGTAGGGCGCTTCAAGAAAAGGTGTGTGAGGGAAGCTCGCTCATGCTGGTCCCCAAACACTCAAAGCTGCCCTTTCCTCACAATGAAACAAAAAAGCTTACAGCACCTGGTATTCCCAGGCGGTCTCCCATCCAAGTACTAACCAGGCCCGACCCTGCTTAGCTTCCGAGATCAGACGAGATCGGGCGTGTTCAGAGTGGTATGGCCGTAAGCCCTTGACTCTGACACACATGGGCTCTATATCCATTTCACACAATTTACAACCTCAGAAAAAAAGTGAAGCGCAACAGCCTCAGGGTCTTTTCACACGCCAAATAGGTGTCCTGTCAATAAAAGAAAAGAATGTTGATGTCATCTAGAGAAAAGTACTGCATCTGCCATCTGTCTACTTCAAATTAACCACTGCATGACATTCCATTCCAAAGCTGTGGAGGGCGCTTCAAGAAAAGGTGTGTGAGGGAAGCTCGCTCATGCTGGTCCCCAAAGACTCAAAGCGGCCCTTTCCTCACAATGAAACAAAAAAGCTTACAGCACCTGGTATTCCCAGGCGCTCTTCCATCCAAGTACTAACCAGGCCCGACCCTGCTAAGCTTCCGAGATCAGACGAGATCGGGCGTGTTCCGAGTGGTATGGCCGTAAGCCCTTGACTCTCACACACATGGGCTCTATATCCATTTCTCTCACTTTACAACCTCAAAAAAAATGTGATGTGCAACAGCCTCACGGCCTTTTTACACACCAAATAGTTGTCCTGTCAATACAAAGAAAAAAATGTTGATGTCATCTAGAGAAAAGTACTGCATCTGCAATCTGTCTACTTCAAATTACACACTGCATGACATTCCATTCGAAAGCTGTGGAGGGCACTTCAAGAAAAGGTGTGTGAGGGAAGCTCGCTCATGCTGGTCCCCAAAGACTCAAAGCTGCCCTTTCCTCACAAAGAAATAAAAAAGCTTACAGCACCTGGTATTCCCAGGCGGTCTTCCATCCAAGTACTAACCAGGCCCGACCCTGCTTAGCTTCCGAGATCAGAAGGGATCGGGCGTGTTCAGAGTAGTATGGCCATAAGCCTTTGACTCTGACAAACATGGGCTCTATATCCATTTCACACAATTTACAACCTCAGAAAAAAAGTGATGCGCAACAGCCTCAGGGTCTTTTCACACGCCAAATCGGTGTCCTGTCAATAAAAGAAAAGAATGTTGATGTCATCTAGAGAAAAGTACTGCATCTGCCATCTGTCTACTTCAAATTAACCACTGCATGACATTCCATTCCAAAGCTGTGGAGGGCGCTTCAAGAAAAGGTGTGTGAGGGAAGCTCGCTCATGCTGGTCCCAAAACACTCAAAGCTGCCCTTTCCTCACAATGAAACAAAAAAGCTTACAGCACCTGGTATTCCCAGGCGGTCTCCCATCCAAGTACTAACCAGGCCCGACCCTGCTAAGCTTCCGAGATCAGACGAGATCGGGCGTGTTCAGAGTGGTATGGCCGTAAGCCCTTGACTCTCACACACATGGGCTCTATATCCATTTCACTCACTTTACAACCTCAAAAAAAATGTGATGTGCAACAGCCTCACGGCCTTTTTACACACCAAATAGTTGTCCTGTCAATACAAAGAAAAGAATGTTGATGTCATCGAGAGAAAAGTACTGCATCTGCAATCTGTCTACTTCAAATTACACACTGCATGACATTCCATTCGAAAGCTGTGGAGGGCGCTTCAAGAAAAGGTGTGTGAGGGAAGTTCGCTCATGCTGGTCCCCAAACACTCAAAGCTGCCCTTTCCTCACAATGAAACAAAAAAGCTTACAGCACCTGGTATTCCCAGGCGGTCTCCCATCCAAGTACTAACCAGGCCCGACCCTGCTTAGCTTCCGAGATCAGACGAGATCGGGCGTGTTCAGAGTGGTATGGCCGTAAGCCCTTGACTCTTACACACATGGGCTCTATATCCATTTCACTCACTTTACAACCTCAGAAAAAAAGTGAAGCGCAAAAGCCTCAGGGTCTTTTCACACGCCAAATAGGTGTCCTGTCAATAAAAGAAAAAAATGTTGATGTCATCTAGAGAAAAGTACTGCATCTGCCATCTGTCTACTTCAAATTACACACTGCATGACATTCCATTCGAAAGCTGTGGAGGGCACTTCAAGAAAAGGTGTGTGAGGGAAGCTCGCTCATGCTGGTCCCCAAAGTCTCAAAGCGGCCCTTTCCTCACAATGAAATAAAAAAGCTTACAGCACGTGGTATTCCCAGGCGGTCTTCCATCCAAGTACTAACCAGGCCCGACCCTGCTTAGCTTCCGAGATCAGACGAGATCGGGCGTGTTCAGAGTAGTATGGCCATAAGCCTTTGACTCTGACACACATGGGCTCTATATCCATTTCACACAATTTACAACCTCAGAAAAAAAGTGATGCGCAACAGCCTCAGGGTCTTTTCACACGCCAAATCGGTGTCCTGTCAATAAAAGAAAAGAATGTTGATGTCATTGAGAGAAAAGTACTGCATCTGCAATCTGTCTACTTCAAATTACACACTGCATGACATTCCATCCGAAAGCTGTGTAGGGCGCTTCAAGAAAAGGTGTGTGAGGGAAGCTCGCTCATGCTGGTCCCCAAACACTCAAAGCTGCCCTTTCCTCACAATGAAACAAAAAAGCTTACAGCACCTGGTATTCCCAGGCGGTCTCCCATCCAAGTACTAACCAGGCCCGACCCTGCTTAGCTTCCGAGATCAGACGAGATCGGGCGTGTTCAGAGTGGTATGGCCGTAAGCCCTTGACTCTGACACACATGGGCTCTATATCCATTTCACACAATTTACAACCTCAGAAAAAAAGTGAAGCGCAACAGCCTCAGGGTCTTTTCACACGCCAAATAGGTGTCCTGTCAATAAAAGAAAAGAATGTTGATGTCATCTAGAGAAAAGTACTGCATCTGCCATCTGTCTACTTCAAATTAACCACTGCATGACATTCCATTCCAAAGCTGTGGAGGGCGCTTCAAGAAAAGGTGTGTGAGGGAAGCTCGCTCATGCTGGTCCCCAAAGACTCAAAGCGGCCCTTTCCTCACAATGAAAAAAAAAAGCTTACAGCACCTGGTATTCCCAGGTGGTCTTCCATCCAAGTACTAACCAGGCCCGACCCTGCTAAGCTTCCGAGATCAGACGAGATCGGGCGTGTTCAGAGTGGTATGGCCGTAAGCCCTTGACTCTCACACACATGGGCTCTATATCCATTTCACTCACTTTACAACCTCAAAAAAAATGTGATGTGCAAAAGCCTCACGGTCTTTTTACACACCAAATAGTTGTCCTGTCAATACAAAGAAAAAAATGTTGATGTCATCTAGAGAAAAGTACTGCATCTGCAATCTGTCTACTTCAAATTACACACTGCATGACATTCCATTCGAAAGCTGTGGAGGGCGCTTCAAGAAAATGTGTGTGAGGGAAGCTCGCTCATGCTGGTCCCCAAACACTCAAAGCTGCACTTTCCTCACAATGAAACAAAAAAGCTTACAGCACCTGGTATTCCCAGGCGGTCTCCCATCCAAGTACTACCCAGGCCCAACCCTGTTTAGCTTCCGAGATCAGACGAGATCGGGCGTGTTCAGAGTGGTATGGCCGTAAGCTCTTGACTCTCACACACATGGGCTCTATATCCATTTCACACACTTTACAACCTCAGAAAAAAAGTGATGCGCAACAGCCTCAGGGTCTTTTCACACGCCAAATCGGTGTCCTGTCAATAAAACAAAAGAATGTTGATGTCATTGAGAGAAAAGTACTGCATCTGCCATCTGTCTTCTTCAAATTAACCACTGCATGAAATTCCATTCCAAAGCTGCAGAGGGCCCTTCAAGAAAAGGTGTGTGAGGGAAGCTCGCTCATGCTGGTCCCCAAAGTGTCAAAGCGGCCCTTTCCTCACAATGAAACAAAAAAGCTTACAGCACCTGGTATTCCCAGGCGGTCTTCCATCCAAGTACTAACCAGGCCCGACCCTGCTAAGCTTCCGAGATCAGACGAGATCGGGCGTGTTCAGAGTGGTATGGCCGTAAGCCCTTGACTCTCACACACATGGGCTCTATATCCATTTCACTCACTTTACAACCTCAAAAAAAATGTGATGTGCAACAGCCTCACAGTCTTTTTACACACCAAATAGTTGTCCTGTCAATACAAAGAAAAGAATGTTGATGTCATCTAGAGAAAAGTACTGCATCTGCAATCTGTCTACTTCAAATTACACACTGCATGACATTCCATCCGAAAGCTGTGTCGAGCGCTTCAAGAAAAGGTGTGTGAGGGAAGCTCGCTCATGCTGGTCCCCAAACACTCAAAGCGGCCCTTTCCTCACAATGAAACAAAAAAGCTTACAGCACCTGGTATTCCCAGGCGGTCTCCCATCCAAGTACTAACCAGGCCCGACCCTGCTTAGCTTCCGAGATCAGACGAGATCGGGCGTGTTCAGAGTGGTATGGCCGTAAGCCCTTGACTCTTACACACATGGGCTCTATATCCATTTCACTCACTTTACAACCTCAGAAAAAAAGTGAAGCGCAACAGCCTCAGGGTCTTTTCACACGCCAAATAGGTGTCCTGTCAATAAAAGAAAAGAATGTTGATGTCATCGAGAGAAAAGTACTGCATCTGCCATCTGTCTACTTCAAATTAACCACTGCATGACATTCCATTCCAAAGCTGTGGAGGGCGCTTCAAGAAAAGGTGTGTGAGGGAAGCTCGCTCATGCTGGTCCCCAAAGACTCAAAGCTGCCCTTTCCTCACAAAGAAATAAAAAAGCTTACAGCACCTGGTATTCCCAGGCGGTCTTCCATCCAAGTACTAACCAGGCCCGACCCTGCTTAGCTTCCAAGATCAGACGAGATCGGGCGTGTTCAGAGTGGTATGACCGTAAGCCCTTGACTCTGACACACATGGGCTCTATATCCATTTCACACAATTTACAACCTCAGAAAAACAGTGATGCGCAACAGCCTCAGGGTCTTTTCACACGCCAAATACGTGTCCTGTCAATAAAAGAAAAGAATGTTGATGTCATCGAGAGAAAAGTACTGCATCTGCCATCTGTCTTCTTCAAATTAACCACTGCATGAAATTCCATTCCAAAGCTGCAGAGGGCGCTTCAAGAAAAGGTGTGTGAGGGAAGCTCGCTCATGCTGGTCCCCAAAGACTCAAAGCGGCCCTTTCCTCACAATGAAACAAAAAAGCTTACAGCACCTGGTATTCCCAGGTGGTCTTCCATCCAAGTACTAACCAGGCCCGACCCTGCTAAGCTTCCGAGATCAGACGAGATCGGGCGTGTTCAGAGTGGGATGGCCGTAAGCCCTTGACTCTCACACACATGGGCTCTATATCCATTTCACTCACTTTACAACCTCAAAAAAAATGTGATGTGCAAAAGCCTCACGGTCTTTTTACACACCAAATAGTTGTCCTGTCAATACAAAGAAAAAAATGTTGATGTCATCTAGAGAAAAGTACTGCATCTGCAATCTGTCTACTTCAAATTACACACTGCATGACATTCCATTCGAAAGCTGTGGAGGGCGCTTCAAGAAAATGTGTGTGAGGGAAGCTCGCTCATGCTGGTCCCCAAACACTCAAAGCGGCCCTTTCCTCACAATGAAACAAAAAAGCTTACAGCACCTGGTATTCCCAGGCGGTCTTCCATCCAAGTACTAACCAGGCCCGACCCTGCTAAGCTTCCGAGATCAGACGAGATCGGGCGTGTTCAGAGTGGGATGGCCGTAAGCCCTTGACTCTCACACACATGGGCTCTATATCCATTTCACTCACTTTACAACCTCAAAAAAAATGTGATGTGCAACAGCCTCACGGCCTTTTTACACACCAAATAGTTGTCCTGTCAATACAAAGAAAAGAATGTTGATGTCATCTCGAGAAAAGTACTGCATCTGCAATCTGTCTACTTCAAATTACACACTGCATGACATTCCATTCGAAAGCTGTGGAGGGCGCTTCAAGAAAAGGTGTGTGAGGGAAGTTCGCTCATGCTGGTCCCCAAACACTCAAAGCTGCCCTTTCCTCACAAAGAAATAAAAAAGCTTACAGCACCTGGTATTCCCAGGCGGTCTTCCATCCAAGTACTAACCAGGCCCGACCCTGCTTAGCTTCCGAGATCAGACGAGATCGGGCGTGTTCAGAGTGGTATGACCGTAAGCCCTTGACTCTGACACACATGGGCTCTATATCCATTTCACACAATTTACAACCTCAGAAAAAAAGTGATGCGCAACAGCCTCAGGGTCTTTTCACACGCCAAATACGTGTCCTGTCAATAAAAGAAAAGAATGTTGATGTCATCGAGAGAAAAGTACTGCATCTGC
>NC_141323.1:27266919-27476919 GCF_037954235.1 Aulostomus chinensis
GGTAATCCTTTCTGCACGGTGTCCCTGTTTTTTTGAGTTGGGTTGTGACTTTCCTGAGACTGAACAGACCCCTTTCCCCCACCACTTGACCGACCCTTGTTATATTATGTTGCTGAAGTGCCCTGCATTTAAGTGTCCTACCATTGTGTGTGAAAAAGGTGCTTTCGAGAAAAGGTAACTGCAGCACATGACTTTTCTGACTGCACTTAGGCCTGAGGTGGGGCAGGAATTTGCCCCATGCCTCTAGCACCTCCTGGTAGAACATCGGTAGCGAGCCATGGCTTTTCCCAGGAAGGAGGTGATAAAGAGGGAGTTTCTCCCCCTCCCCGTACTCAGCCAGGTAGCCCGCCATTGTGTCCTCCCAGGGGTACTGCCTGTTCCAATCGAGAAAATTTCTAACTAATTTGGCCCTGAGTGCATCTTTTTTTGCACTGATGTCAATTAGTCCTAATCCCCCCTCCCTTTTATTCGCAATTATCACCCGATGAGCGATCGAATTTCCCTTTCCCCTCCAAAGGAAGGAGGAGATCGCTTCATTGAGCGAATTTAGTGCCCACTGCGGTAGCTCACAGGCCCCCAAAACATGATTAATTTTTGACAGTATTAAGGCATTGATGACAATTACCTTTCCTCTCAGGCTTAAACCCCTACTTCTCCATAAATTAAGTGTATTTTCTACCTTTTTTACAAGTTCTCTCCACCCTAAGTCCCTGGCTTCCCCTTCATTTTTACCAATGTATACACCCAGTATTTTCCTGTATTCTTTAGTGCTAAAACCCCAATTATTTTTTAAACTATTTTTACCGAATTCCATCATTTCTGACTTATGTCTGTTAACCTTAGCTCCTGATGCTTTTTCATATCTTTCTAGATGTTTTATAATATAATTTAAATTTTCTTCATTTTTAAACATTATATTGATATCATCCGCAAATTGTGCTATTTTAACGACTTTGTCTCTATATGTTTTTATACCTATAATATTCTTATCATTCATTATACTTAAAGCTAGTGGCTCAGCAACAATACTGTATAAAAGAGCTGAAAGCGGGCATCCTTGCCTTACCGATCTTTTTAATTTGATCTTTTCTGTTAGTTGTCCATTTATCTTTATTTGACTGTATGCGTTATCGTATAATAATTTAATCCATCTAATAAAGCCTTCACCGTATCCAAATCTTTTTAAAGTTTTATATAAGAAAAGATGTTCTACTCTGTCGAATGCTTTCTCCAAATCAATTCCGAGCAGATACCCCCCCTGTGCTGCCATTGTCCTGACGGTATCCTTTATTGTAAGGATCGTATCTATGATGTCTCTATCTGGTATGCCGTATGCCTGTGTATTACCAATAATGGTTCCTATTGTAAGTTTAAGCCTGTTTGCCAGTGTTTTGGTCAGTATCTTGTAATCTGTATTGAGTAAACTTATTGGTCTATAGTTTGTTATATCCTGTTTTGAACCTTTATTTTTGTAGATAAGTGAAATTATTCCTGCAGTGAATGTATTGGATGTTCTCTGTTCCCGTTCCATTGAGTGGTACAATGACAGCAACAGGGGAGCTATCTGCTCTTTGAAACAAATATAAAATTCTGCTGTTAAACCATCTACCCCTGGACTTTTGTTTTTATTTAAGCTATCTATTGCCGTCTTTATCTCATTAATAGTAATTTGTGCATCAGACCATTCCTTATCCTCCACTGAAATACTACTTTGGATATTTGATAACAACTTGTCTACCTCTTCGCTATTGCTATATCCATTATCAAATAATTCTTTATAAAACTCTGTAGTTACTCTTAGTATATTTTCTTGATCGTCATATTCTTTTCCAGTTATATCGTTGATTTTTTCTATTATAGTTTTGTTTTGTTTTTGCTTTTCGAGCCCCAAAAAATATGCGGTGCATTTTTCTCCTTCTACTAAATTTTTAACTCTGCTTCTTATCATTGCACCTCTGCATTTTATTTTTTCTATGTTTCCTAGTTTTGCTTTATATAATTCATAGTTTTCTGTGTTTCTGTTAGGTTCTTTATCAAATAATGCTATTTCATGATTGATTAATTTTCTTAGTCGATTTTCCTCCAGCTCCTCTCTCCACTTTTTCTCTTTACTATAATTTATACTACTTCTTTTAATTCTTTGCTTTAGAATTTCCCACTTTTCTATAAAATTATTTTCTATTTTCATTTCAATTTTTGCATAATCAAGCAGTTTTGTGATTTTTTTAACGTAAGTTGAATCTGCCAGGAGGCTGGAGTTGAGGCACCAGGTACCTCCCCCCCTGAAACCTCCTGCAGCACCCAAGTAACACTCAATTGTTGCGTGATCACTCCATGCGTTATAATTATATTGTATTTTATTGATCTGTTTTGTTGCTTCAGGGGCCGCTAGACATAAATCTATTCTGGCTTGTTTCATTTTTCCCTGCACAACCTGTCTTCTGGAGTACTCTTTCTTGAATGGGTTGTGAATTCTCCATACATCTGTCAAATTGTGAATATTCATTAAATTATATAGCTCAGTTCTGCTTGTGTCATTCTTGTATACATTGTTAATTGATATATCATCCTTAGTTAATGCGATATTGAAATCTCCTATTATTATGGTTCTATGATCTATCCATCTGCTTATACTATTTAGAAACATTTTCCTTTCCTTTTCACAGTTACTGGCATATATGTTAACAATTCTGTATGTTCTATTGTTTATGCAAACATCTATAATAAGTATTCTACCTTTCTTGTCATGATATATTAACTTGCTATTGGTACTTATAGTCTTTTTTACTAAAATAGCTACGCCACAAGATTTACTTGTGCCGTTGCTAAAAAAGACATCTCCTTCCCACATTTTGCTTGCTGCCGCCACGCTATCCCCTTCCCACCTTGTCTCCTGTAAGCAGAGAATGTCACACTTGCTTTTAAGTAAAATGGCGGTCATCCTGCCATAAGTGCGGAGTCCACTGACATTAAGGGAGTGCAGCAGAAACATGGTCAGACCAAAAAAACCTTTAAACAGCCAATTTTCCCTCAAGATTTTGTACCTCTCCCTCCTTCTTTCTTCTGTTTTTTCTTCATCGCAGCATCTTTTATTGAGGTGTGCTTTTTCCGAATATTTTTTATTGTGGCAAAGTCCATTTCCGAGTCACTGTTTGATCTACTCTGAGGAGGGAAGGTGGAGGGCACATTTAAGGTAGGTACCCTGGTGGATGTGGCTGCCGCCGGCTGCAATTCTCTTGGGGTATCCCCCACCTCCATTGATTCCAGGAGTTGAGAAGGCTCCGGCTCCTTTTCGGACCCGTTTCCTCCTCCATCCTTTCCTCTCTGCTGTGGGCCTGAGTCAGTGCTCATGTCATTCAGACTTGAACCAAGCCTTGTGCCTGGGCTCTGCACCACTTTAGGAGGGCTCTGGGTTCTCTGAGGGGCGTAACCCTCACCGGCAGCCTGCTTGGCGGCGCCACTACCCACCTCGTCATCTTCCTCCTCATCCTCCGTTCCTCCCTCACTTAAACCTTCCATCTCACTGTACAGCTCCTCAGATCCAGATTCCACCACAATATCCTCATCACTATAATTACAATTACATTCATCAATTTTGTTCCAACACACCTCACATTTCTGTATCTTATTAGGTTTCCTGTTGCACTCCCTTGCATAATGCCCCTGGACACCACACTTATGGCAGGAGAACTCAGGACAGTCCCTTAGGATGTGCCCCGGCTGGAGGCACATCCTACACACCCTAGCCTGCCTATCATGTATGACCCTGAAATATTCCGGTCCCATTGCTGTGTCAAACCGTGCTGAATAAGGCAGAGATTGGACTTTATCTGTAAACTTTACTTTGAGAAACCGCGTCCCATCAGCAATTTGCGTACCCGGCCACATCCTCCTCCTTATAGTTGATGCAGCTGAGACTCCCCACCCTTCTAGCTTTTGTAAAATTTCCTCATCTCTGATGTAAGCTGGTAAGCTTAAAAAAGAAACCATGAGTTCATCATTACACAGATCTTTGACATGCACTGTGTTGTCCCCAATTTTGAAACCATCTAGGATTCTCTCTTTCCCTTTGATGTGTGACATGGTAATTTCATATTTCTGCGGCCCTGTCGCCCTACAGGCTATTAAACCTCCACACAGTGCTCTTATGCATCTCATTAATTCGAGAACTGGGACTTCATCCTGCCCAGTTACCTCGACACTGACCGTCAGTTCTCTGTCATACTTGTGGTCGCCACCCGCAGATTTCGCCGCTCCATGTCGCTGCTGCAGCTGCCTTTCCCCACCAGACGCCGCATCTCTTTCCGCCGCCAATTCTCTCTCACTCTCCGTCGCCTCTCCAGTAGCTCCTCGCTGCCCAGGTCTTCTCGGAACCACGTCTTCAGCTCTGTTCTTCAGGCCACCAGCTCTCGTTGCCTGTGGACCGGCTCCAGCGCTCCTTCCACACATCTCCTCTGAATCAGCCGCTGCTCGCCGTCTTTCCCCCGCTGTCGCTGCGGAAGCCGCTCTCGCATTTCCCTCCGGCAGTTTTCCTTCCGACTTCTTCATGTTTCGTTTCTGATTGTTTCTTTTAACAAGCAACCATTTTTCATTTTCTTCACCTGTTTGTGCGTTTATGTCAAGTCCGTTTTCCATGCTCGTAATCTGAAATCCGTTTGCAGAGTTCAAATCCATTTGGTCCGTCCGAAAGTTTTCCATTAGGAAAAAAAAAAACTCAAATTGACCTCCCCCGATCAGTATAAAAACTGTCGGGGGGAAAAAATGTTCACTCTAAAAACGAACCAAAAATGCACGGAAAATAAGGAAGAACAATGAAAAAGGCTGAAAAAAACGAAAGAAATGGGAAAAGCGGAGTCCGCGACCTCCGTGTGTCGTGCTGTCAGCGTACCGTCTGATTGGCGCATGCGTGTTCAGAGTGGTATGGCCGTAAGCCCTTGACTCTGACACACATGGGCTCTATATCCATTTCACACACTTTACAACCTCAGAAAAAAAGTGATGCGCAACAGCCTCACGGTCTTTTCACACGCCAAATACGTGTCCTGTCAATAAAAGAAAAGAATGTTGATGTCATCGAGAGAAAAGTACTGCATCTGCCATCTGTCTTCTTCAAATTAACCACTGCATGACATTCCATTCCAAAGCTGCGGAGGGCGCTTCAAGAAAAGGTGTGTGTGGGAAGCTCGCTCATGCTGGTCCCCAAAGACTCAAAGCGGCCCTTTCCTCACAATGAAACAAAAAAGCTTACAGCATCTGGTATTCCCAGGCGGTCTTCCATCCAAGTACTAACCAGTCCCGACCCTGCTTAGCTTCCGAGATCAGACGAGATCGGGCGTGTTCAGAGTGGTATGGCCGTAAGCCCTTGACTCTGACACACATGGGCTCTATATCCATTTCACACACTTTACAAGCTCAGAAAAAAAGTGATGCGCAACAGCCTCAGGGTCTTTTCACACGCCAAATCGGTGTCCTGTCAATAAAACAAAAGAATGTTGATGTCATCGAGAGAAAAGTACTGCATCTGCCATCTGTCTTCTTCAAATTAACCACTGCAAGAAATTCCTTTCCAAAGCTGCAGAGGGCGCTTCAAGAAAAGGTGTGTGAGGGAAGCTCGCTCATACTGGTACCCAAAGACTCAAAGCGGCCCTTTCCTCACAATGAAACAAAAAAGCTTACAGCACCTGGTATTCCCAGGCGGCCTTCCATCCAAGTACTAACCAGGCCCGACCCTGCTAAGCTTCCGAGATCAGACGAGATCGGGCGTGTTCAGAGTGGTATGGCCGTAAGCCCTTGACTCTCACACACATGGGCTCTATATCCATTTCACTCACTTTACAACCTCAAAAAAAATGTGATGTGCAACAGCCTCACGGTCTTTTTACACACCAAATAGTTGTCCTGTCAATGCAAAGAAAAGAATGTTGATGTCATCTAGAGAAAAGTACTGCATCTGCAATCTGTCTACTTCAAATTACACACTGCATGACATTCCATTCGAAAGCTGCAGAGGGCGCTTCAAGAAAAGGTGTGTGAGGGAAGCTCGCTCATGCTGGTCCCCAAACACTCAAAGCGGCCCTTTCCTCACAATGAAACAAAAAAGCTTACAGCACCTGGTATTCCCAGGCGGTCTCCCATCCAAGTACTAACCAGGCCCGACCCTGCTTAGCTTCCGAGATCAGACGAGATCGGGCGTGTTCAGAGTGGTATGGCCGTAAGCCCTTGACTCTCACACACATGGGCTCTATATCCATTTCACACACTTTACAACCTCAGAAAAAAAGTGATGCGCAACAGCCTCAGGGTCTTTTCACACGCCAAATCGGTGTCCTGTCAATAAAACAAAAGAATGTTGATGTCATCGAGAGAAAAGAACTTCATCTGCCATCTGTCTTCTTCAAATTAACCACTGCATGAAATTCCATTCCAAAGCTGCGGAGGGCGCTTCAAGAAAAGGTGTGTGAGGGAAGCTCGCTCATGCTGGTCCCCAAAGTCTCAAAGCGGCCCTTTCCTCACAATGAAACAAAAAAGCTTACAGGACCTGGTATTCCCAGGCGGTCTTCCATCCAAGTACTAACCAGGCCCGACCCTGCTAAGCTTCCGAGATCAGACGAGATCGGGCTTGTTCAGAGTGGTACGGCCGTAAGCCCTTGACTCTCACACACATGGGCTCTATATCCATTTCACTCACTTTACAACCTCAAAAAAAATGTGATGTGCAACAGCCTCACGGTCTTTTTACACACCAAATAGTTGTCCTGTCAATACAAAGAAAAGAATGTTGATGTCATCCAGAGAAAAGTACTGCATCTGCCATCTGTCTACTTCAAATTACACGCTGCATGACATTCAATTTCAAAGCTGCAGAAAGGCGCTTCAAGAAAAGGTGTGTGAGGGAAGCTCGCTCATGCTGGTCCCCAAACACTCAAAGCTGCCCTTTCCTCACAAAGAAACAAAATAGCTTACA
This sequence comes from Aulostomus chinensis, assembly GCF_037954235.1. Classification (NCBI taxonomy): domain Eukaryota; kingdom Metazoa; phylum Chordata; class Actinopteri; order Syngnathiformes; family Aulostomidae; genus Aulostomus; species Aulostomus chinensis. The sequence goes on from NC_141323.1 coordinate 27,273,884, forward strand.
GCACCTGGTATTCCCAGGCTGTCTTCCATCCAAGTACTAACCAGGTACAACCCTGCTTAGCTTCCGAGATCAGACGAGATCGGGCGTGTCCAGAGTGGTATGGCCGTAAGCCCTTGACCCTGACACACATGGGCTCTATATCCATTTCACACACTTTACAACCTCAGAAAAAAAGTGATGCGCAAAAGCCTCAGGGTCTTTTCACACGCCAAATACGTGTCCTATCAATAAAAGAAAAGAATGTTGATGTCATCGAGAGAAAAGTACTGCATCTGCCATCTGTCTTCTTCAAATTAACCACTGCATGACATTCCATTCCAAAGCTGCGGAGGGCGCTTCAAGAAAAGGTGTGTGAGGGAAGCTCGCTCATGCTGGTCCCCAAAGACTCAAAGCTGCCCTTTCCTCACAATGAAACAAAAAAGCTTACAGCACCTGGTATTCCCAGGCGGTCTCCCATCCAAGTACTAACCAGGCCCGACCCTGCTAAGCTTCCGAGATCAGACGAGATCGGGCGTGTTCAGAGTGGTATGGCCGTAAGCCCTTGACTCTCACACACATGGGCTCTATATCCATTTCACTCACTTTACAACCTCAAAAAAATGTGATGTGCAACAGCCTCACGGTCTTTTTACACACCAAATAGTTGTCCTGTCAATACAAAGAAAAGAATGTTGATGTCATCTAGAGAAAAGTACTGCATCTGCAATCTGTCTACTTCAAATTACACACTGCATGACATTCCATTCGAAAGCTGTGGAGGGCGCTTCAAGAAAAGGTGTGTGAGGGAAGCTCGCTCATGCTGGTCCCCAAACACTCAAATCTGCCCTTTCCTCACAATGAAACAAAAAATCATACAGCACCTGGTATTCCCAGGCGGTCTTCCATCCAAGTACTAACCAGGACCGACCCTGCTAAGCTTCCGAGATCAGACGAGATCGGGCGTGTTCAGAGTGGTATGGCCGTAAGCCCTTGACTCTCACACACATGGGCTCTATATCCATTTCACTCACTTTACAACCTCAAAAAAAATGTGATGTGCAACAGCCTCACGGTCTTTTTGCACACCAAATAGTTGTCCTGTCAATACAAAGAAAAGAATGTTGATGTCATCTAGAGAAAAGTACTGCATCTGCAATCTGTCTACTTCAAATTACACACTGCATGACATTCCATTCGAAAGCTGTGGAGGGCGCTTCAAGAAAAGGTGTGTGAGGGAAGCTCGCTCATGCTGGTCCCCAAAGACTCAAAGTGGCCGTTTCCTCACAATGAAACAAAAAAGCTTACAGCACCTGGTATTCCCAGGCGGTCTTCCATCCAAGTACTAACCAGGACCGACCCTGCTAAGCTTCCGAGATCAGACGAGATCGGGCGTGTTCAGAGTGGTATGGCCGTAAGCCCTTGACTCTCACACACATGGGCTCTATATCCATTTCACTCACTTTACAACCTCAAAAAAAATGTGATGTGCAACAGCCTCACGGTCTTTTTGCACACCAAATAGTTGTCCTGTCAATACAAAGAAAAGAATGTTGATGTCATCTAGAGAAAAGTACTGCATCTGCAATCTGTCTACTTCAAATTACACACTGCATGACATTCCATTCGAAAGCTGTGGAGGGCGCTTCAAGAAAAGGTGTGTGAGGGAAGCTCGCTCATGCTGGTCCCCAAAGACTCAAAGTGGCCGTTTCCTCACAATGAAACAAAAAAGCTTACAGCACCTGGTATTCCCAGGCGGTCTCCCATCCAAGTACTAACCAGGCCCGACCCTGCTTAGCTTCCGAGATCAAACGAGATCGGGCGTGTTCAGAGTGGTATGGCCGTAAGCCCTTGACTCTCACACACATGGGCTCTATATCAATTTCACACACTTTACAACCTCAGAAAAAAAGTGATGCGCAAAAGCCTCAGGGTCTTTTCACACGCCAAATCGGTGTCCTGTCAATAAAACAAAAGAATGTTGATGTCATCGAGAGAAAAGAACTGCATCTGCCATCTGTCTTCTTCAAATTAACCACTGCATGAAATTCCATTCCAAAGCTGCAGAGGGCGCTTCAAGAAAAGGTGTGTGAGGGAAGCTCGCTCATGCTGGTCCCCAAAGTCTCAAAGCGGCCCTTTCCTCACAATGAAACAAAAAAGCTTACAGCACCTGGTATTCCCAGGCGGTCTTCCATCCAAGTACTAACCAGGCCCGACCCTGCTAAGCTTCTGAGATCAGACGAGATCGGGCGTGTTCAGAGTGGTACGGCCGTAAGCCCTTGACTCTCACACACATGGGCTCTATATCCATTTCACTCACTTTACAACCTCAAAAAAAATGTGATGTGCAACAGCCTCACGGTCTTTTTACACACCAAATAGTTGTCCTGTCAATACAAAGAAAAGGATGTTGATGTCATCCAGAGAAAAGAACTGCATCTGCCATCTGTCTACTTCAAATTACACACTGCATGACATTCCATTCAAAAGCTGTGGAGGGCGCTTCAAGAAAAGGTGTGTGAGGGAAGCTCGCTCATGCTGGTCCCCAAAGACTCAAAGCGGCCGTTTCCTCACAATGAAACAAAAAAGCTTACAGCACCTGGTATTCCCAGGCGGTCTTCCATCCAAGTACAAACCAGGCCCGACCCTGCTAAGCTTCCGAGATCAGACGAGATCGGGCGTGTTCAGAGTGGTATGGCCGTAAGCCCTTGACTCTCACACACATGGGCTCTATATCCATTTCACTCACTTTACAACCTCAAAAAAAATGTGATGTGCAACAGCCTCACGGTCTTTTTACACACCAAATAGTTGTCCTGTCAATACAAAGAAAAGAATGTTGATGTCATCTAGAGAAAAGTACTGCATCTGCAATCTGTCTACTTCAAATTACACACTGCATGACATTCCATTCGAAAGCAGTGGAGGGCGCTTCAAGAAAAGGTGTGTGAGGGAAGCTCGCTCATGCTGGTCCCCAAACACTCAAATCTGCCCTTTCCTCACAATGAAACAAAATAGCTTACAGCACCTGGTATTCCCAGGCGGTCTTCCATCCAAGTACTAACCAGGCCCGACCCTGCTAAGCTTCCGAGATCAGACGAGATCGGGCGTGTTCAGAGTGGTATGGCCGTAAGCCCTTGACTCTCACACACATGGGCTCTATATCCATTTCACTCACTTTACAACCTCAAAAAAAATGTGATGTGCAACAGCCTCACGGTCTTTTTGCACACCAAATAGTTGTCCTGTCAATACAAAGAAAAGAATGTTGATGTCATCTAGAGAAAAGTACTGCATCTGCAATCTGTCTACTTCAAATTACACACTGCATGACATTCCATTCGAAAGCTGTGGAGGGCGCTTCAAGAAAAGGTGTGTGAGGGAAGCTCGCTCATGCTGGTCCCCAAAGACTCAAAGTGGCCGTTTCCTCACAATGAAACAAAAAAGCTTACAGCACCTGGTATTCCCAGGCGGTCTCCCATCCAAGTACTAACCAGGCCCGACCCTGCTTAGCTTCCGAGATCAAACGAGATCGGGCGTGTTCAGAGTGGTATGGCCGTAAGCCCTTGACTCTCACACACATGGGCTCTATATCAATTTCACACACTTTACAACCTCAGAAAAAAAGTGATGCGCAAAAGCCTCAGGGTCTTTTCACACGCCAAATCGGTGTCCTGTCAATAAAAGAAAAGAATGTTGATGTCATCGAGAGAAAAGAACTGCATCTGCCATCTGTCTTCTTCAAATTAACCACTGCATGAAATTCCATTCCAAAGCTGCGGAGGGCGCTTCAAGAAAAGGTGTGTGAGGGAAGCTCGCTCATGCTGGTCCCCAAAGTCTCAAAGCGGCCCTTTCCTCACAATGAAACAAAAAAGCTTACAGGACCTGGTATTCCCAGGCGGTCTTCCATCCAAGTACTAACCAGGCCCGACCCTGCTAAGCTTCCGAGATCAGACGAGATCGGGCTTGTTCAGAGTGGTACGGCCGTAAGCCCTTGACTCTCACACACATGGGCTCTATATCCATTTCACTCACTTTACAACCTCAAAAAAAATGTGATGTGCAACAGCCTCACGGTCTTTTTACACACCAAATAGTTGTCCTGTCAATACAAAGAAAAGAATGTTGATGTCATCCAGAGAAAAGTACTGCATCTGCCATCTGTCTACTTCAAATTACACGCTGCATGACATTCAATTTCAAAGCTGCAGAAAGGCGCTTCAAGAAAAGGTGTGTGAGGGAAGCTCGCTCATGCTGGTCCCCAAACACTCAAAGCTGCCCTTTCCTCACAAAGAAACAAAATAGCTTACAGCACCTGGTATTCCCAGGCTGTCTTCCATCCAAGTACTAACCAGGTACAACCCTGCTTAGCTTCCGAGATCAGACGAGATCGGGCGTGTCCAGAGTGGTATGGCCGTAAGCCCTTGACCCTGACACACATGGGCTCTATATCCATTTCACACACTTTACAACCTCAGAAAAAAAGTGATGCGCAAAAGCCTCAGGGTCTTTTCACACGCCAAATACGTGTCCTATCAATAAAAGAAAAGAATGTTGATGTCATCGAGAGAAAAGTACTGCATCTGCCATCTGTCTTCTTCAAATTAACCACTGCATGACATTCCATTCCAAAGCTGCGGAGGGCGCTTCAAGAAAAGGTGTGTGAGGGAAGCTCGCTCATGCTGGTCCCCAAAGACTCAAAGCTGCCCTTTCCTCACAATGAAACAAAAAAGCTTACAGCACCTGGTATTCCCAGGCGGTCTTCCATCCAAGTACAAACCAGGCCCGACCCTGCTAAGCTTCCGAGATCAGACGAGATCGGGCGTGTTCAGAGTGGTATGGCCGTAAGCCCTAGACTCTCACACACATGGGCTCTATATCCATTTCACTCACTTTACAACCTCAAAAAAAATGTGATGTGCAACAGCCTCACGGTCTTTTTACACACCAAATAGTTGTCCTGTCAATACAAAGAAAAGAATGTTGATGTCATCTAGAGAAAAGTACTGCATCTGCAATCTGTCTACTTCAAATTACACACTGCATGACATTCCATTCGAAAGCTGTGGAGGGCGCTTCAAGAAAAGGTGTGTGAGGGAAGCTCGCTCATGCTGGTCCCCAAAGTCTCAAAGCGGCCCTTTCCTCACAATGAAACAAAAAAGCTTACAGGACCTGGTATTCCCAGGCGGTCTTCCATCCAAGTACTAACCAGGCCCGACCCTGCTAAGCTTCTGAGATCAGACGAGATCGGGCGTGTTCAGAGTGGTACGGCCGTAAGCCCTTGACTCTCACACACATGGGCTCTATATCCATTTCACTCACTTTACAACCTCAAAAAAAATGTGATGTGCAACAGCCTCACGGTCTTTTTACACACCAAATAGTTGTCCTGTCAATACAAAGAAAAGGATGTTGATGTCATCCAGAGAAAAGTACTGCATCTGCCATCTGTCTACTTCAAATTACACACTGCATGACATTCCATTCAAAAGCTGTGGAGGGCGCTTCAAGAAAAGGTGTGTGAGGGAAGCTCGCTCATGCTGGTCCCCAAAGACTCAAAGCGGCCGTTTCCTCACAATGAAACAAAAAAGCTTACAGCACCTGGTATTCCCAGGCGGTCTTCCATCCAAGTACAAACCAGGCCCGACCCTGCTAAGCTTCCGAGATCAGACGAGATCGGGCGTGTTCAGAGTGGTATGGCCGTTAGCCCTTGACTCTCACACACATGGGCTCTATATCCATTTCACTCACTTTACAACCTCAAAAAAAATGTGATGTGCAACAGCCTCACGGTCTTTTTACACACCAAATAGTTGTCCTGTCAATACAAAGAAAAGAATGTTGATGTCATCTAGAGAAAAGTACTGCATCTGCAATCTGTCTACTTCAAATTACACACTGCATGACATTCCATTCGAAAGCTGTGGAGGGCGCTTCAAGAAAAGGTGTGTGAGGGAAGCTCGCTCATGCTGGTCCCCAAAGACTCAAAGTGGCCGTTTCCTCACAATGAAACAAAAAAGCTTACAGCACCTGGTATTCCCAGGCGGTCTCCCATCCAAGTACTAACCAGGCCCGACCCTGCTTAGCTTCCGAGATCAAACGAGATCGGGCGTGTTCAGAGTGGTATGGCCGTAAGCCCTTGACTCTCACACACATGGGCTCTATATCAATTTCACACACTTTACAACCTCAGAAAAAAAGTGATGCGCAAAAGCCTCAGGGTCTTTTCACACGCCAAATCGGTGTCCTGTCAATAAAACAAAAGAATGTTGATGTCATCGAGAGAAAAGAACTGCATCTGCCATCTGTCTTCTTCAAATTAACCACTGCATGAAATTCCATTCCAAAGCTGCAGAGGGCGCTTCAAGAAAAGGTGTGTGAGGGAAGCTCGCTCATACTGGTACCCAAACACTCAAAGCGGCCCTTTCCTCACAATGAAACAAAAAAGCTTACAGCACCTGGTATTCCCAGGCGGCCTTCCATCCAAGTACTAACCAGGCCCGACCCTGCTAAGCTTCCGAGATCAGACGAGATCGGGCGTGTTCAGAGTGGTACGGCCGTAAGCCCTTGACTCTCACACACATGGGCTCTATATGCATTTCACTCACTTTACAACCTCAAAAAAAATGTGATGTGCAACAGCCTCACGGTCTTTTTACACACCAAATAGTTGTCCTGTCAATACAAAGAAAAGAATGTTGATGTCATCCAGAGAAAAGTACTGCATCTGCCATCTGTCTTCTTCAAATTAACCACTGCATGACATTCCATTCCAAAGCTGCGGAGGGCGCTTCAAGAAAAGGTGTGTGAGGGAAGCTCGCTCATGCTGGTCCCCAAAGACTCAAAGCGGCCCTTTCCTCACAAAGAAACAAAAAAGCTTACAGCATCTGGTATTCCCAGGCGGTCTTCCATCCAAGTACTAACCAGTCCCGACCCTGCTTAGCTTCCGAGATCAGACGAGATCGGGCGTGTTCAGAGTGGTATGGCCGTAAGCCCTTGACTCTGACACACATGGGCTCTATATCCATTTCACACACTTTACAACCTCAGAAAAAAAGTGATGCGCAACAGCCTCAGGGTCTTTTCACACGCCAAATCGGTGTCCTGTCAATAAAACAAAAGAATGTTGATGTCATCGAGAGAAAAGTACTGCATCTGCCATCTGTCTTCTTCAAATTAACCACTGCATGAAATTCCTTTCCAAAGCTGCAGAGGGCGCTTCAAGAAAAGGTGTGTGAGGGAAGCTCGCTCATACTGGTACCCAAACACTCAAAGCGGCCCTTTCCTCACAATGAAACAAAAAAGCTTACAGCACCTGGTATTCCCAGGCGGCCTTCCATCCAAGTACTAACCAGGCCCGACCCTGCTAAGCTTCCGAGATCAGACGAGATCGGGCGTGTTCAGAGTGGTATGGCCGTAAGCCCTTGACTCTCAGACACATGGGCTCTATATCCATTTCACTCACTTTACAACCTCAAAAAAAATGTGATGTGCAAAAGCCTCACGGTCTTTTTACACACCAAATAGTTGTCCTGTCAATGCAAAGAAAAGAATGTTGATGTCATCTAGAGAAAAGTACTGCATCTGCAATCTGTCTACTTCAAATTACACACTGCATGACATTCCATTCGAAAGCTGCAGAGGGCGCTTCAAGAAAAGGTGTGTGAGGGAAGCTCGCTCATGCTGGTCCCCAAACACTCAAAGCGGCCCTTTCCTCACAATGAAACAAAAAAGCTTACAGCACCTGGTATTCCCAGGCGGTCTCCCATCCAAGTACTAACCAGCCCCGACCCTGCGTAGCTTCCGAGATCAGACGAGATCGGGCGTGTTCAGAGTGGTATGGCCGTAAGCCCTTGACTCTGACACACATGGGCTCTATATCCATTTCACACACTTTACAACCTCAGAAAAAAAGTGATGCGCAACAGCCTCACGGTCTTTTCACACGCCAAATAGTTGTCCTGTCAATAAAAGAAAAGAATGTTGATGTCATCGAGAGAAAAGTACTGCATCTGCCATCTGTCTTCTTCAAATTAACCACTGCATGACATTCCATTCCAAAGCTGCGGAGGGCGCTTCAAGAAAAGGTGTGTGAGGGAAGCTCGCTCATGCTGGTCCCCAAAGACTCAAAGCGGCCCTTTCCTCACAAAGAAACAAAAAAGCTTACAGCATCTGGTATTCCCAGGCGGTCTTCCATCCAAGTACTAACCAGGCCCGACCCTGCTTAGCTTCCGAGATCAGACGAGATCGGGCGTGTTCAGAGTGGTATGGCCGTAAGCCCTTGACTCTGACACACATGGGCTCTATATCCATTTCACACACTTTACAACCTCAGAAAAAAAGTGATGCGCAACAGCCTCAGGGTCTTTTCACACGCCAAATCGGTGTCCTGTCAATAAAACAAAAGAATGTTGATGTCATCGAGAGAAAAGTACTGCATCTGCCATCTGTCTTCTTCAAATTAACCACTGCATGAAATTCCTTTCCAAAGCTGCAGAGGGCGCTTCAAGAAAAGGTGTGTGAGGGAAGCTCGCTCATACTGGTACCCAAACACTCAAAGCGGCCCTTTCCTCACAATGAAACAAAAAAGCTTACAGCACCTGGTATTCCCAGGCGGCCTTCCATCCAAGTACTAACCAGGCCCGACCCTGCTAAGCTTCCGAGATCAGACGAGATCGGGCGTGTTCAGAGTGGTATGGCCGTAAGCCCTTGACTCTCAGACACATGGGCTCTATATCCATTTCACTCACTTTACAACCTCAAAAAAAATGTGATGTGCAACAGCCTCACGGTCTTTTTACACACCAAATAGTTGTCCTGTCAATGCAAAGAAAAGAATGTTGATGTCATCTAGAGAAAAGTACTGCATCTGCAATCTGTCTTCTTCAAATTAACCACTGCATGAAATTCCATTCCAAAGCTGCAGAGGGCGCTTCAAGAAAAGGTGTGTGAGGGAAGCTCGCTCATGCTGGTCCCCAAAGACTCAAAGCTGCCCTTTCCTCACAAAGAAAAAAATAGCTTACAGCACCTGGTATTCCCAGGCGGTCTTCCATCCAAGTACTAACCAGGCCCGACCCTGCTAAGCTTCCGAGATCAGACGAGATCGGGCGTGTTCAGAGTGGTACGGCCGTAAGCCCTTGACTCTCACACACATGGGCTCTATATCCATTTCACTCACTTTACAACCTCAAAAAAAATGTGATGTGCAACAGCCTCACGGTCTTTTTACACACCAAATAGTTGTCCTGTCAATACAAAGAAAAGAATGTTGATGTCATCCAGAGAAAAGTACTGCATCTGCAATCTGTCTACTTCAAATTACACACTGCATGACATTCCATTCGAAAGCTGTGGAGGGCGCTTCAAGAAAAGGTGTGTGAGGGAAGCTCGCTCATGCTGGTCCCCAAACACTCAAAGCTGCCCTTTCCTCACAATGAAACAAAAAAGCTTCCAGCACCTGGTATTCCCAGGCGGTCTCCCATCCAAGTACTAACCAGGCCCGACCCTGCTTAGCTTCCGAGATCAGACGAGATCGGGCGTGTTCAGAGTGGTATGGCCGTAAGCCCTATACTCTTACACACATGGGCTCTATATCCATTTCACACACTTTACAACCTCAGAAAAAAAGTGATGCCCAACAGCCTCAGGGTCTTTTCACACGCCAAATCGGTGTCCTGTCAATAAAAGAAAAGAATGTTGATGTCATTGAGAGAAAAGTACTGCATCTGCCATCTGTCTTCTTCAAATTAACCACTGCATGAAATTCCATTCCAAAGCTGCAGAGGGCGCTTCAAGGCAAGGCAAGGCAAGGCAAGGCAATTTTATTTGTAGAGCCCGTTTTCACAAACAGTTTGTCTCAAAGGGCTTCACATGGCATCATAACAACATCCTCTGCCCTTAGACCCTCACATCGACTGAGGAAAAACTCCATAGAAAACCCTTTTAACAGGGAAAAATCTGAGAAACCTCAGGGTGAGCAACAGAGGAGGGATCCCTCACCCAGGACGGACAGACGTGCAGTAGATGTTGTTACAGACAAGAAAACAGATTACAATACAAAATGTGGGAAACACGGAAATGTTAATAACAGCTGAAGAAGGAAGCTTCTGGTAGGGGAGGCAGGGAGAGCAAGCCAGCTTGATGGGGGACTGGATGGCAGACTTGTTCATGGAAGGGGAGCGCAGGCCGGTGTAACAGTAGGGAATAAGGGGGGGGGGGGGCGATGCAGGCGGCGGTTGGGGCTCCGGTGGATCTGTGGAAACACAGAGAGACTGCGAGACACCAAGGCCAAACTACAAAGTGCAACAAGTAAAATGTGCAGGGAGGAGAGGAGGAGAGAGGGGGAGAGGAGAGGAGAGGAGGGAAGGGCTCAATGTAACCTGATGTGTCCCCCAGCAGTCTAAGCCTATAGCAGCATAGCTATCAATGGTTCAGAGCTACCTGAACCAGTCCTAACTGAAGGCTCTGTCATAGAGGAAGGTCTTAAGCCTGGACTTAAACGTAGTTAAAGTGTCTGCCTCTCTGACCCATGGAGAGAGCTGGTTCCACAGTAAAGGAGCCCGGTAACTAAAAGCTCTACCTCCCAGTCTGTTTTTATTGATACTGGGAGTCACTAAAAGACCTGCATTCTGGGAGCGGAGTGCTCTGGTCGGACAGTAGGGACTAATGAGCTCTTTCAAATAGGATGGAGCTTTATCATTGAGAGCCTTATAAGTTAGCAGAAGGACTTTGAAGTCGATTCTAGATCCTACAGGAAGCCAGTGGAGAGAAGCTAAAGTGGGAGAGATGTGTTCTCTCTTCTTAACTCCCGTCAAAACCCTCGCTGCAGCGTTCTGGACCAGCTGGAGACTCTTTAGAGAGTATTTAGGACATCCTGACAAGAGAGAGTTGCAGTAGTCCAGCCGAGAAGTGATAAATGCATGCACCAGTTTTTCAGCATCACTCTGGGAAAGGATATTCCTAATCTTAGCGATACTTCGAAGATGGAAGAAGGCGGTCCTAGTCACATGCTTTATGTGGGAGCTGAAGGAAAGGTCCTGGTCAAAAATGACCCCAAGGTTCCTTGCAGTTGTACTCGAAGTTAGGGTGATGCCATCTAGAGTAGAGATCCGATTCAAGAGTGTGTCCCTGTGGTGTTTAGGTCCAAAAATGATTACCTCAGTTTTATCTGAATTGAGCATTAAGAAGTTAGAAGACATCCAGGATTTAATGTCTTTCAGGCAGTCTTGCAGATGAGTAAACTGGCTTGTGTCGTCTGGCTCCATCGACAAGTAAAGTTGTGTGTCATCTGCATAACAGTGGAAGTTGATCGAGTGCTTCCGGATTATGTCACCTAATGGGAGCATGTAAAGAGTGAAGAGAATCGGTCCTAAAACTGAACCCTGTGGTACACCATATGTAACTCTGCTATACTCCGAATGGTCATTATTAACATTAACAAACTGAAACCTGTCAGATAAGTAGGACTTAAACCATTTTAGGGCAGTTCCTTTAATCCCAATGTCATGGTCTAGTCTCTGTAGCAGGATGCTGTGGTCGATGGTGTCAAATGCAGCACTGAGGTCCAAAAGGACAAGCACAGAGACAAGACCTCTGTCTGAAGCTATAAGAAGATCATTCGAGACTCTGACCAGTGCTGTTTCAGTGCTATGGTGTTCCCTGAATCCAGACTGGAAGGCTTCAAAGAGCTCGTTGCTGTGCAGATGTTCATGTAACTGCTCCAGGACAACCTTCTCAAGGATCTTGGAGATGTAGGGGAGGTTGGATATTGGCCTATAGTTGGCTAACACATCTGGGTCAAGAGAAGGTTTTTTAAGTAAAGGGTTGATGACAGCCACCTTAAAGGCCTGTGGCACATAACCTGTGACTAAGGAAAGATTAATTTGATTTAATATAGAAGTGTTGACAAGAGGGAAGGCATCCTTAAGGAGGCTTGTTGGGATGGGATCCAGCAGACAAGTGGCTGACTTGGAGGAACCGACTGCAGAAGTTAATTCTGACAGGTCAATGGGGGCGAAGCTGTCCAAGTATGCACCAAGTCTGGGAGGTGCTTCTATGGGGACTGTAGTCTGTCCTCCATTACTGGCAATCTTCGTTCTAATATTCACAATCTTTTCAGTAAAGAAAGAAAGGAAGTCGTTACTGCTGAGAGTTGGGGGGATGCATGGCTCAACAGCACTATGGTTCTTGGTGAGCCTGCCCACGGTGCTGAAGAGGAACCTGGGGTTGTTCTTATTCTTTTCTATCAGGGACGAGTAGTAAGCGCTTCTGGCATTACGGAGTTCTTTTTTATATATTAATAAACTCTCCTTCCAGGCTTGGCGGACTTCCTTGTGCTGGCTGGAATGTGTCTTCCTTTCCAGTTGTCTGGTCTTCTGTTTTAAGGCACGCAGCTCTGGGCTGTACCAGGGAACTATTCTTTTCTGGTTGATAACCTTCTTCTTCAGGGGAGCTACGGCATCAAGTGTCCCAAGGAGTGCTGCTGCAGTGCTGTCCACAAGATAGTCTACCTGCCAGGGGGTGAAATCAGCATAACTGCCCAATATATTATTACAAGATGTGGCAGCAAGCTCTGCTGGAATAAGCTCCTTAAATCTAGAAACAGCAGTGTCAGATAGACATCTACTGAAGCGGCACTTTTTCCCAGGTAGAATATAATTTGTTAAAGTAAATTCAAATGTAATTAAGGAGTGATCAGACAAGACGGGGTTCTGAGGAAGAACTGTGATTCGGTCAGCTTCTATTCCATAAGTGAGTACTAAATCAAGGATGTGATTAAAAGTGTGAGTGGGTTTGTTTACCCTCTGACAGAAGCCAACAGAATCAAGAAGCGACTTAAACGCAGTGGCCAGAGAATCATCATTGACGTCCACATGGATGTTAAAGTCACCCACTATAATGACTTTGTCTGAGTTCAATGCCAAGTTAGACAGAAAGTCAGGGAATTCTTCTAAGAACTCAGAATAAGGTCCAGGAGGACGGTACACCACAGCAAGTAAGAGTGGTTTCTCTGCTTTCCAGTCTGGGTGGGAAAAGCTGACAATAAGGCTCTCAAATGAGTTAAATGAACTGTTAGGTCGAGGGTTAAGCACCAAATTTGACTGATAGATTGCAGCTACTCCTCCTCCTCTGCCAGTGGTGCGAGGTACATGGTAGTTAATGTAACCAGGAGGGGAAGATTCATTTAAACTAACATACTCATCTTGCTGCACCCAGGTTTCAGTGAGTGCTAATACACCAATCTGATAATTAGTAATTAAATCGTTCACGAGGAGAGACTTGGATGCAAGAGATCGAATATTAAGCAAACCACATTTAATAGTTTTACTGGGTTGGTTTGCTGGAGCAGTGGTTTTAATTTTAACTAAGTTGCTATAAGTTACTCCTCCAGATTTGGGTGCAGGCTTATAAAGCCTCGGGGCAGACACAGTTTCTATAGGCTGGGTGGGTGACAACACGAAGGAACCAGCAGAGGGGCGTGTTAAACTGCAGCTCTGCCTGCTGGTCTGAACTCTGGTTGCTTGTCAGGGATTAGTATTGCTAATAAATTGGCCTATGTTCCTAGATAAGAGAGATGCACCATCCAAAGTGGGATGGACGCCATCTCTCCGAATCAGACCAGGCTTTCCCCAGAAGGAGCTCCAATTGTCTATGTAAGCCACGTTGTTATCAAGAAAAGGTGTGTGATGGAAGCTCGCTCATGCTGGTCCCCAAAGACTCAAAGCGGCCCTTTCCTCACAATGAAACAAAAAAGCTTAGAGCACCTGGTATTCCCAGGCGGTCTTCCATCCAAGTACTAACAAGGCCCGACCCTGCTAAGCTTCCGAGATCAGACGAGATCGGGCGTGTTCAGAGTGGGATGGCCGTAAGCCCTTGACTCTTATACACATGGGCTCTATATCCATTTCACTCACTTTACAACCTCAGAAAAAAAGTGACGTGCAACAGCCTCACGGTCTTTTCAAACGCCAAATAGGTGTCCTGTCAATACAAAGAAAAGAATGTTGATGTCATCTAGAGAAAAGTACTGCATCTGCCATCTGTCTACTTCAAATTACACACTGCATGACATTCCATTCGAAAGCTGTGGAGGGCGCTTCAAGAAAAGGTGTGTGAGGGAAGCTCGCTCATGCTGGTCCCCAAAGTCTCAAAGCGGCCCTTTCCTCACAATGAAACAAAAAAGCTTACAGGACCTGGTATTCCCAGGCGGTCTTCCATCCAAGTACTAACCAGGCCCGACCCTGCTAAGCTTCTGAGATCAGACGAGATCGGGCGTGTTCAGAGTGGTACGGCCGTAAGCCCTTGACTCTCACACACATGGGCTCTATATCCATTTCACTCACTTTACAACCTCAAAAAAAATGTGATGTGCAACAGCCTCACGGTCTTTTTACACACCAAATAGTTGTCCTGTCAATACAAAGAAAAGGATGTTGATGTCATCCAGAGAAAAGTACTGCATCTGCCATCTGTCTACTTCAAATTACACACTGCATGACATTCCATTCAAAAGCTGTGGAGGGCGCTTCAAGAAAAGGTGTGTGAGGGAAGCTCGCTCATGCTGGTCCCCAAAGACTCAAAGCGGCCGTTTCCTCACAATGAAACAAAAAAGCTTACAGCACCTGGTATTCCCAGGCGGTCTTCCATCCAAGTACAAACCAGGCCCGACCCTGCTAAGCTTCCGAGATCAGACGAGATCGGGCGTGTTCAGAGTGGTATGGCCGTAAGCCCTTGACTCTCACACACATGGGCTCTATATCCATTTCACTCACTTTACAACCTCAAAAAAAATGTGATGTGCAACAGCCTCACGGTCTTTTTACACACCAAATAGTTGTCCTGTCAATACAAAGAAAAGAATGTTGATGTCATCTAGAGAAAAGTACTGCATCTGCAATCTGTCTACTTCAAATTACACACTGCATGACATTCCATTCGAAAGCTGTGGAGGGCGCTTCAAGAAAAGGTGTGTGAGGGAAGCTCGCTCATGCTGGTCCCCAAAGACTCAAAGTGGCCGTTTCCTCAAAATGAAACAAAAAAGCTTACAGCACCTGGTATTCCCAGGCGGTCTCCCATCCAAGTACTAACCAGGCCCGACCCTGCTTAGCTTCCGAGATCAAACGAGATCGGGCGTGTTCAGAGTGGTATGGCCGTAAGCCCTTGACTCTCACACACATGGGCTCTATATCAATTTCACACACTTTACAACCTCAGAAAAAAAGTGATGCGCAAAAGCCTCAGGGTCTTTTCACACGCCAAATCGGTGTCCTGTCAATAAAACAAAAGAATGTTGATGTCATCGAGAGAAAAGAACTGCATCTGCCATCTGTCTTCTTCAAATTAACCACTGCATGAAATTCCATTCCAAAGCTGCAGAGGGCGCTTCAAGAAAAGGTGTGTGAGGGAAGCTCGCTCATACTGGTACCCAAACACTCAAAGCGGCCCTTTCCTCACAATGAAACAAAAAAGCTTACAGCACCTGGTATTCCCAGGCGGCCTTCCATCCAAGTACTAACCAGGCCCGACCCTGCTAAGCTTCCGAGATCAGACGAGATCGGGCGTGTTCAGAGTGGTACGGCCGTAAGCCCTTGACTCTCACACACATGGGCTCTATATGCATTTCACTCACTTTACAACCTCAAAAAAAATGTGATGTGCAACAGCCTCACGGTCTTTTTACACACCAAATAGTTGTCCTGTCAATACAAAGAAAAGAATGTTGATGTCATCCAGAGAAAAGTACTGCATCTGCCATCTGTCTTCTTCAAATTAACCACTGCATGACATTCCATTCCAAAGCTGCGGAGGGCGCTTCAAGAAAAGGTGTGTGAGGGAAGCTCGCTCATGCTGGTCCCCAAAGACTCAAAGCGGCCCTTTCCTCACAAAGAAACAAAAAAGCTTACAGCATCTGGTATTCCCAGGCGGTCTTCCATCCAAGTACTAACCAGTCCCGACCCTGCTTAGCTTCCGAGATCAGACGAGATCGGGCGTGTTCAGAGTGGTATGGCCGTAAGCCCTTGACTCTGACACACATGGGCTCTACATCCATTTCACACACTTTACAACCTCAGAAAAAAAGTGATGCGCAACAGCCTCAGGGTCTTTTCACACGCCAAATCGGTGTCCTGTCAATAAAACAAAAGAATGTTGATGTCATCGAGAGAAAAGTACTGCATCTGCCATCTGTCTTCTTCAAATTAACCACTGCATGAAATTCCTTTCCAAAGCTGCAGAGGGCGCTTCAAGAAAAGGTGTGTGAGGGAAGCTCGCTCATACTGGTACCCAAACACTCAAAGCGGCCCTTTCCTCACAATGAAACAAAAAAGCTTACAGCACCTGGTATTCCCAGGCGGCCTTCCATCCAAGTACTAACCAGGCCCGACCCTGCTAAGCTTCCGAGATCAGACGAGATCGGGCGTGTTCAGAGTGGTATGGCCGTAAGCCCTTGACTCTCAGACACATGGGCTCTATATCCATTTCACTCACTTTACAACCTCAAAAAAAATGTGATGTGCAAAAGCCTCACGGTCTTTTTACACACCAAATAGTTGTCCTGTCAATGCAAAGAAAAGAATGTTGATGTCATCTAGAGAAAAGTACTGCATCTGCAATCTGTCTACTTCAAATTACACACTGCATGACATTCCATTCGAAAGCTGCAGAGGGCGCTTCAAGAAAAGGTGTGTGAGGGAAGCTCGCTCATGCTGGTCCCCAAACACTCAAAGCGGCCCTTTCCTCACAATGAAACAAAAAAGCTTACAGCACCTGGTATTCCCAGGCGGTCTCCCATCCAAGTACTAACCAGCCCCGACCCTGCGTAGCTTCCGAGATCAGACGAGATCGGGCGTGTTCAGAGTGGTATGGCCGTAAGCCCTTGACTCTGACACACATGGGCTCTATATCCATTTCACACACTTTACAACCTCAGAAAAAAAGTGATGCGCAACAGCCTCACGGTCTTTTCACACGCCAAATACGTGTCCTGTCAATAAAAGAAAAGAATGTTGATGTCATCGAGAGAAAAGTACTGCATCTGCCATCTGTCTTCTTCAAATTAACCACTGCATGACATTCCATTCCAAAGCTGCGGAGGGCGCTTCAAGAAAAGGTGTGTGAGGGAAGCTCGCTCATGCTGGTCCCCAAAGACTCAAAGCGGCCCTTTCCTCACAAAGAAACAAAAAAGCTTACAGCATCTGGTATTCCCAGGCGGTCTTCCATCCAAGTACTAACCAGGCCCGACCCTGCTTAGCTTCCGAGATCAGACGAGATCGGGCGTGTTCAGAGTGGTATGGCCGTAAGCCCTTGACTCTGACACACATGGGCTCTATATCCATTTCACACACTTTACAACCTCAGAAAAAAAGTGATGCGCAACAGCCTCAGGGTCTTTTCACACGCCAAATCGGTGTCCTGTCAATAAAACAAAAGAATGTTGATGTCATCGAGAGAAAAGTACTGCATCTGCCATCTGTCTTCTTCAAATTAACCACTGCATGAAATTCCTTTCCAAAGCTGCAGAGGGCGCTTCAAGAAAAGGTGTGTGAGGGAAGCTCGCTCATACTGGTACCCAAACACTCAAAGCGGCCCTTTCCTCACAATGAAACAAAAAAGCTTACAGCACCTGGTATTCCCAGGCGGCCTTCTATCCAAGTACTAACCAGGCCCGACCCTGCTAAGCTTCCGAGATCAGACGAGATCGGGCGTGTTCAGAGTGGTATGGCCGTAAGCCCTTGACTCTCAGACACATGGGCTCTATATCCATTTCACTCACTTTACAACCTCAAAAAAAATGTGATGTGCAACAGCCTCACGGTCTTTTTACACACCAATTAGTTGTCCTGTCAATGCAAAGAAAAGAATGTTGATGTCATCTAGAGAAAAGTACTGCATCTGCAATCTGTCTTCTTCAAATTAACCACTGCATGAAATTCCATTCCAAAGCTGCAGAGGGCGCTTCAAGAAAAGGTGTGTGAGGGAAGCTCGCTCATGCTGGTCCCCAAAGACTCAAAGCTGCCCTTTCCTCACAAAGAAACAAAATAGCTTACAGCACCTGGTATTCCCAGGCGGTCTTCCATCCAAGTACTAACCAGGCCCGACCCTGCTAAGCTTCCGAGATCAGACGAGATCGGGCGTGTTCAGAGTGGTACGGCCGTAAGCCCTTGACTCTCACACACATGGGCTCTATATCCATTTCACTCACTTTACAACCTCAAAAAAAATGTGATGTGCAACAGCCTCACGGTCTTTTTACACACCAAATAGTTGTCCTGTCAATACAAAGAAAAGAATGTTGATGTCATCCAGAGAAAAGTACTGCATCTGCAATCTGTCTACTTCAAATTACACACTGCATGACATTCCATTCGAAAGCTGTGGAGGGCGCTTCAAGAAAAGGTGTGTGAGGGAAGCTCGCTCATGCTGGTCCCCAAACACTCAAAGCTGCCCTTTCCTCACAATGAAACAAAAAAGCTTCCAGCACCTGGTATTCCCAGGCGGTCTCCCATCCAAGTACTAACCAGGCCCGACCCTGCTTAGCTTCCGAGATCAGACGAGATCGGGCGTGTTCAGAGTGGTATGGCCGTAAGCCCTATACTCTTACACACATGGGCTCTATATCCATTTCACACACTTTACAACCTCAGAAAAAAAGTGATGCCCAACAGCCTCAGGGTCTTTTCACACGCCAAATCGGTGTCCTGTCAATAAAAGAAAAGAATGTTGATGTCATTGAGAGAAAAGTACTGCATCTGCCATCTGTCTTCTTCAAATTAACCACTGCATGAAATTCCATTCCAAAGCTGCAGAGGGCGCTTCAAGAAAAGGTGTGTGATGGAAGCTCGCTCATGCTGGTCCCCAAAGACTCAAAGCGGCCCTTTCCTCACAATGAAACAAAAAAGCTTAGAGCACCTGGTATTCCCAGGCGGCCTTCCATCCAAGTACTAACCAGGCCCGACCCTGCTAAGCTTCCGAGATCAGACGAGATCGGGCGTGTTCAGAGTGGTATGGCCGTAAGCCCTTGACTCTCAGACACATGGGCTCTATATCCATTTCACTCACTTTACAACCTCAAAAAAAATGTGATGTGCAAAAGCCTCACGGTCTTTTTACACACCAAATAGTTGTCCTGTCAATGCAAAGAAAAGAATGTTGATGTCATCTAGAGAAAAGTACTGCATCTGCAATCTGTCTACTTCAAATTACACACTGCATGACATTCCATTCGAAAGCTGCAGAGGGCGCTTCAAGAAAAGGTGTGTGAGGGAAGCTCGCTCATGCTGGTCCCCAAACACTCAAAGCGGCCCTTTCCTCACAATGAAACAAAAAAGCTTACAGCACCTGGTATTCCCAGGCGGTCTCCCATCCAAGTACTAACCAGCCCCGACCCTGCGTAGCTTCCGAGATCAGACGAGATCGGGCGTGTTCAGAGTGGTATGGCCGTAAGCCCTTGACTCTGACACACATGGGCTCTATATCCATTTCACACACTTTACAACCTCAGAAAAAAAGTGATGCGCAACAGCCTCACGGTCTTTTCACACGCCAAATACGTGTCCTGTCAATAAAAGAAAAGAATGTTGATGTCATCGAGAGAAAAGTACTGCATCTGCCATCTGTCTACTTCAAATTACACGCTGCATGACATTCCATTCCAAAGCTGCGGAGGGCGCTTCAAGAAAAGGTGTGTGAGGGAAGCTCGCTCATGCTGGTCCCCAAAGACTCAAAGCGGCCCTTTCCTCACAATGAAACAAAAAAGCTTACAGCATCTGGTATTCCCAGGCGGTCTTCCATCCAAGTACTAACCAGGCCCGACCCTGCTTAGCTTCCGAGATCAGACGAGATCGGGCGTGTTCAGAGTGGTATGGCCGTAAGCCCTTGACTCTGACACACATGGGCTCTATATCCATTTCACACACTTTACAACCTCAGAAAAAAAGTGATGCGCAACAGCCTCAGGGTCTTTTCACACGCCAAATCGGTGTCCTGTCAATAAAACAAAAGAATGTTGATGTCATCGAGAGAAAAGTACTGCATCTGCCATCTGTCTTCTTCAAATTAACCACTGCATGAAATTCCTTTCCAAAGCTGCAGAGGGCGCTTCAAGAAAAGGTGTGTGAGGGAAGCTCGCTCATACTGGTACCCAAACACTCAAAGCGGCCCTTTCCTCACAATGAAACAAAAAAGCTTACAGCACCTGGTATTCCCAGGCGGCCTTCCATCCAAGTACTAACCAGGCCCGACCCTGCTAAGCTTCCGAGATCAGACGAGATCGGGCGTGTTCAGAGTGGTATGGCCGTAAGCCCTTGACTCTCAGACACATGGGCTCTATATCCATTTCACTCACTTTACAACCTCAAAAAAAATGTGATGTGCAACAGCCTCACGGTCTTTTTACACACCAATTAGTTGTCCTGTCAATGCAAAGAAAAGAATGTTGATGTCATCTAGAGAAAAGTACTGCATCTGCAATCTGTCTTCTTCAAATTAACCACTGCATGAAATTCCATTCCAAAGCTGCAGAGGGCGCTTCAAGAAAAGGTGTGTGAGGGAAGCTCGCTCATGCTGGTCCCCAAAGACTCAAAGCTGCCCTTTCCTCACAAAGAAACAAAATAGCTTACAGCACCTGGTATTCCCAGGCGGTCTTCCATCCAAGTACTAACCAGGCCCGACCCTGCTAAGCTTCCGAGATCAGACGAGATCGGGCGTGTTCAGAGTGGTACGGCCGTAAGCCCTTGACTCTCACACACATGGGCTCTATATCCATTTCACTCACTTTACAACCTCAAAAAAAATGTGATGTGCAACAGCCTCACGGTCTTTTTACACACCAAATAGTTGTCCTGTCAATACAAAGAAAAGAATGTTGATGTCATCCAGAGAAAAGTACTGCATCTGCAATCTGTCTACTTCAAATTACACACTGCATGACATTCCATTCGAAAGCTGTGGAGGGCGCTTCAAGAAAAGGTGTGTGAGGGAAGCTCGCTCATGCTGGTCCCCAAACACTCAAAGCTGCCCTTTCCTCACAATGAAACAAAAAAGCTTCCAGCACCTGGTATTCCCAGGCGGTCTCCCATCCAAGTACTAACCAGGCCCGACCCTGCTTAGCTTCCGAGATCAGACGAGATCGGGCGTGTTCAGAGTGGTATGGCCGTAAGCCCTATACTCTTACACACATGGGCTCTATATCCATTTCACACACTTTACAACCTCAGAAAAAAAGTGATGCGCAACAGCCTCAGGGTCTTTTCACACGCCAAATCGGTGTCCTGTCAATAAAAGAAAAGAATGTTGATGTCATTGAGAGAAAAGTACTGCATCTGCCATCTGTCTTCTTCAAATTAACCACTGCATGAAATTCCATTCCAAAGCTGCAGAGGGCGCTTCAAGAAAAGGTGTGTGATGGAAGCTCGCTCATGCTGGTCCCCAAAGACTCAATGCGGCCCTTTCCTCACAATGAAACAAAAAAGCTTAGAGCACCTGGTATTCCCAGGCGGTCTTCCATCCAAGTACTAACAAGGCCCGACCCTGCTAAGCTTCCGAGATCAGACGAGATCGGGCGTGTTCAGAGTGGGATGGCCGTAAGCCCTTGACTCTTATACACATGGGCTCTATATCCATTTCACTCACTTTACAACCTCAGAAAAAAAGTGACGTGCAACAGCCTCACGGTCTTTTCAAACGCCAAATAGGTGTCCTGTCAATACAAAGAAAAGAATGTTGATGTCATCTAGAGAAAAGTACTGCATCTGCCATCTGTCTACTTCAAATTACACGCTGCATGACATTCAATTTCAAAGCTGCAGAAAGGCGCTTCAAGAAAAGGTGTGTGAGGGAAGCTCGCTCATTCTGGTCCCCAAAGACTCAAAGCTGCCCTTTCCTCACAAAGAAACAAAATAGCTGACAGCACCTGGTATTCCCAGGCGGTCTTCCATCCAAGTACTAACCAGGCCACACCCTGCTTAGCTTCCGAGATCAGGCGAGATCGGGCGTGTTCAGAGTGGTATGGCCGTAAGCCCTTGACTCTGACACACATGGGCTCTATATCCATTTCACACACTTTACAACCTCAGAAAAAAAGTGACGCGCAACAGCCTCAGGGTCTTTTCACACGCCAAATACGTGTCCTGTCAAGAAAACAAAAGAATGTTGATGTCATCGAGAGAAAAGAACTTCATCTGCCATCTGTCTTCTTCAAATTAACCACTGCATGAAATTCCATTCCAAAGCTGCAGAGGGCGCTTCAAGAAAAGGTGTGTGAGGGAAGCTCGCTCATGCTGGTCCCCAAAGACTCAAAGCTGCCCTTTCCTCACAAAGAAAAAAAATAGCTTACAGCACCTGGTATTCCCAGGCGGTCTTCCATCCAAGTACTAACCAGGCCCGACCCTGCTAAGCTTCCGAGATCAGACGAGATCGGGCGTGTTCAGAGTGGTACGGCCGTAAGCCCTTGACTCTCACACACATGGGCTCTATATCCATTTCACTCACTTTACAACCTCAAAAAAAATGTGATGTGCAACAGCCTCACGGTCTTTTTACACACCAAATAGTTGTCCTGTCAATACAAAGAAAAGAATGTTGATGTCATCTAGAGAAAAGTACTGCATCTGCAATCTGTCTACTTCAAATTACACACTGCATGACATTCCATTCGAAAGCTGTGGAGGGCGCTTCAAGAAAAGGTGTGTGAGGGAAGCTCGCTCATGCTGGTCCCCAAACACTCAAAGCTGCCCTTTCCTCACAATGAAACAAAAAAGCTTACAGCACCTGGTATTCCCAGGCGGTCTCCCATCCAAGTACTAACCAGGCCCGACCCTGCTTAGCTTCCGAGATCAGATGAGATCGGGCGTGTTCAGAGTGGTATGGCCGTAAGCCCTTAACTCTTACACACATGGGCTCTATATCCATTTCACACACTTTACAACCTCAGAAAAAAAGTGATGCCCAACAGCCTCAGGGTCTTTTCACACGCCAAATCGGTGTCCTGTCAATAAAAGAAAAGAATGTTGATGTCATCTAGAGAAAAGTACTGCATCTGCCATCTGTCTACTTCAAATTACACGCTGCATGACATTCCATTCCAAAGCTGCGGAGGGCGCTTCAAGAAAAGGTGTGTGAGGGAAGCTCGCTCATGCTGGTCCCCAAAGACTCAAAGCGGCCCTTTCCTCACAATGAAACAAAAAAGCTTACAGCACCTGGTATTCCCAGGCGGTCTCCCATCCAAGTACTAAACAGGCCCGACCCTGCTAAGCTTCCGAGATCAGACGAGATCGGGCGTGTTCAGAGTGGTATGGCCGTAAGCCCTTGACTCTCACACACATGGGCTCTATATCCATTTCACTCACTTTACAACCTCAGAAAAAAAGTGATGCCCAACAGCCTCAGGGTCTTTTCACACGCCAAATCGGTGTCCTGTCAATAAAAGAAAAGAATGTTGATGTCATTGAGAGAAAAGTACTGCATCTGCCATCTGTCTTCTTCAAATTAACCACTGCATGAAATTCCATTCCAAAGCTGCAGAGGGCGCTTCAAGAAAAGGTGTGTGATGGAAGCTCGCTCATGCTGGTCCCCAAAGACTCAAAGCGGCCCTTTCCTCACAATGAAACAAAAAAGCTTAGAGCACCTGGTATTCCCAGGCGGTCTTCCATCCAAGTACTAACAAGGCCCGACCCTGCTAAGCTTCCGAGATCAGACGAGATCGGGCGTGTTCAGAGTGGGATGGCCGTAAGCCCTTGACTCTTATACACATGGGCTCTATATCCATTTCACTCACTTTACAACCTCAGAAAAAAAGTGACGTGCAACAGCCTCACGGTCTTTTCAAACGCCAAATAGGTGTCCTGTCAATACAAAGAAAAGAATGTTGATGTCATCTAGAGAAAAGTACTGCATCTGCCATCTGTCTACTTCAAATTACACGCTGCATGACATTCAATTTCAAAGCTGCAGAAAGCCGCTTCAAGAAAAGGTGTGTGAGGGAAGCTCGCTCATGCTGGTCCCCAAACACTCAAAGCTGCCCTTTCCTCACAATGAAACAAAAAAGCTTCCAGCACCTGGTATTCCCAGGCGGTCTCCCATCCAAGTACTAACCAGGCCCGACCCTGCTTAGCTTCCGAGATCAGACGAGATCGGGCGTGTTCAGAGTGGTATGGCCGTAAGCCCTTTACTCTTACACACATGGGCTCTATATCCATTTCACACACTTTACAACCTCAGAAAAAAAGTGATGCCCAACAGCCTCAGGGTCTTTTCACACGCCAAATCGGTGTCCTGTCAATAAAAGAAAAGAATGTTGATGTCATCTAGAGAAAAGTACTGCATCTGCCATCTGTCTACTTCAAATTACACGCTGCATGACATTCCATTCCAAAGCTGCGGAGGGCGCTTCAAGAAAAGGTGTGTGAGGGAAGCTCGCTCATGCTGGTCCCCAAAGACTCAAAGCGGCCCTTTCCTCACAATGAAACAAAAAAGCTTACAGCACCTGGTATTCCCAGGCGGTCTCCCATCCAAGTACTAAACAGGCCCGACCCTGCTAAGCTTCCGAGATCAGACGAGATCGGGCGTGTTCAGAGTGGTATGGCCGTAAGCCCTTGACTCTCACACACATGGGCTCTATATCCATTTCACTCACTTTACAACCTCAAAAAAATGTGATGTGCAACAGCCTCACGGTCTTTTTACACACCAAATAGTTGTCCTGTCAATACAAAGAAAAGAATGTTGATGTCATCTAGAGAAAAGTACTGCATCTGCAATCTGTCTACTTCAAATTACACGCTGCATGACATTCAATTTCAAAGCTGCGAAAGGCGCTTCAAGAAAAGGTGTGTGAGGGAAGCTCGCTCATGCTGGTCCCCAAAGACTCAAAGCTGCCCTTTCCTCACAATGAAACAAAAAAGCTTACAGCACCTGGTATTCCCAGGCGGTCTCCCATCCAAGTACTAACCAGGCCCGACCCTGCTTAGCTTCCGAGATCCGGCGTGTTCAGAGTGGTAAGGCCGTAAGCCCTTGACTCTGACATACATGGGCTCTATATCCATTTCACTCACTTTACAACCTCAAAAAAAACGTGATGCGCAACAGCCTCAGGGACTTTTCACACGCCAAATAGGTGTCCTGTCAATATAAAGAAAAGAATGTTGATGTCATCTAGAGAAAAGTACTGCATCTGCCATCTGTCTTCTTCAAATTACACGCTGCATGACATTCAATTTCAAAGCTGCGGAAAGGCGCTTCAAGAAGAAGTGCGTGAGGGAAGCTCGCTCATGCTGGTCCCCAAAGACTCAAAGCTGCCCTTTCCTCAAGCTGAAGTTAAAAGAATTGCAAATTAATCCTTCACAGGTACTTGTTCACAGAGATGGATGAAATAAAAATTGAATATATTCTAGTATTATAAAAATACAATGAACTAAATTATTAACAATGAGTAAGAGGATTTTCAAAACAAAACAAACAGTGTCTTTCTTGGTTCTGAACTTTCGTTTCACTGAAAATAAAAATCTTTTTTAGTTGGATAGTTTCACATAAAATACCCTCAAGTCATCCTTTGCACCTCAATTGTAAGGAAAAAAAGTTTCCTCTACAAAAGATAACCCTTTTGTTTTATAAAAATATACATCATATTTAATCCCTTTCAGAATCCTTAAGTTACCTTCTAAACCGGTATTCTTTAATTTACAACAACTAAAACTCAATATTTTACCTGTGGGCACACACACATTCATATGAAACACCTTAAATTAAATTTTTACCTGTTTCAGGCCTGTTTATTGAAGCTCGTGTGCGGTCGGGGCTTCACAACTGTAATGGCCGCTTCACTCGCAGCTGAGCACACAATAAAAGCAAGTGCATGTGTATGTTAGTCCTCACAAATCCAGGGTTTTATTAGAAGGGGGAGAACGGGAATGGAGGATGAGAGTCTGAATGGTAATGGCAATGGCGGTGGAAGTCACAATCCAAACACTCACACGCAATGGCGGGACAGCGAAAGTCACGAAGAAGAAAACACAGCAGGACAAGGCACAGCAGAACAGCAGAGCCATCGGATGGAAACCCGTCTCTCTCTCTCTCCAATGTCCGTCTCCTTCAAGCATATTATCTTAATTTAGTCACAATTATCAAACATTATCTCGTGTCGAATTCGCATTACCTTTCCTTTCGCTCCAAAAATATTACAACGCTAAAGCTACGATCTGCAGGCACATTAGCACGGAATGCTATCCCTAGCTAGCACGTCGCTAACCATGTACACATCCAGTCTCTTTTCACTATAACAGTTAGATAAAGCGCAAATACAGGCATAAATATTCACCTCTCGAAGGTCACACAGAAGTTTATATCAGGACCACCAGTCGTCGACCTCCAAAATAAACTTAAATGCTCTCCACACAAACGATGCCTCCCCTCTCAACTCTCTGATCATTGCCTCTGTGTCTCTCCCCATGCGCGCTAACTACTCACCTCACAAACCTGCGCCACTAGTCCCACCCCTTACACAGTAACTTTCCTCTCATTGGCTTTTGCGGTCTTAATACACCCAAAGATAAGACAGGAATGAAATGATTGACAGGTAACAATTGAGGTTACATATAAACACGGCTTCTTCCCCTCTCCTTATTCTCAGATCACTGATCTTTTACAGACTCAGAGAACTTAAAGACCTTTATATGAATTTATTTTTTAACTGTAAATAGTTTTACTTTTTAAATGTTACATATTATATTTATGCTTTTAACCTGCTCACATTATAACCAATTTTAAAGATCATGAACTCTATTTATTTTTGAACTTTTTAACACATCTCTTTATGCTTTTTATGCGATGTAATTTATTTGATTTTTGTACAGGGCTACGTGTTGTATGATAACAAGAGTGTATATTGTTTACAATGTGTTACAGTCAATGGGTGGCACGGTGGTACCGTTGTTAACAGTGTCGCCTCAAAGCAAGTTCAAGTCCTGGCTCGAGCACAGGTTCTTTCTGTGTGGTGTGTGCATGTTCTCTCCGTGCCTGCGTGGGTATTCTGTCTGCAATGGACTGGCTACCTGTCCAGGGTGAAACCTGCCTCTCACCTGAAAGCCACTGGGAAAGGCTCCAGCCTCCCCCTGCAACCCTTAACAGAAATAAGCTGGGATGCATGGAAGTATAGAAAGCGGATACAATGAAGTGCATACAAATTTTTCGAATGCATGAAAAAGTCTCACCTTTTGTTTTTTTCATATTGGTTAGTTTGGAAGCATGGAATTTCTGACAAAGCCTAAGTTTGTATTGTTTATTCACTGATTTTTCTGACAATTTACAAACAAAGCTTTCAAAACTGAGAGGACAAGCAGTGGTGTTTAAGATCAACACCCAACATGGGGCTTGAACCAACAACCCTGAGACTAAGAGTCTCATGCTCAACTGACTGAGCTAATCAGGTTACGTCAGTGTAAGTCCCATAGCATGAAGCGGTCAGAGTGAGAGACTCACAGTCCTGTGAGTGATCACCCACCCATCTATCCATCCATCCATCCATCCATCCATCCGTCCATCCATCCATCCATCCATCCATCCATTTTTCCGCTTATCCTGTTAAGTGTCACAGGGTGGGGCTGGAGCCTATCCCAGAGGGGACATTACCTTGGACAGGTCAGTGGTCCATCGCAGTCCACCGCAGCCAACAAATATTGACAGACAACCATTCACACTCACAGCCATACCGACGGTCAATTTAGAGTTGCATTTCCATTTGCATGTCTTTGGACTGTGGAAGGAAGCTGGAGTACCTGGAGAGAACCAGCACAGGGAAAACATGCAGACACTCTCAGGATTTATTCCAATGAAGCGCCTAAAAAAGGAGTGTTGGAACTCACTCAGATGAATGAGACATTATAAGCCATCAAATATATACATGTAGATATAGTGTTGGAGATCCAAAAAAACAGGGAGAAAAGAGAAGAGAAGAAGAAGAAGAAAAAAACAGCTTCTTTGACCAGATAACATAGTTGTCTATTTCAATTTTTGAGGTCTGAAAAAATAACTGATTAACTGTGAAATGTGATGGACAGGCAAGTACTTACTAGGATCAGGGCAGCTGGAAAATAGGCTCCTGCATCTGTAGGCAATATCAGAGACAAAGAAAAATCAACACAAATGAGCAGGCACTTGAACGATGCTAAAACCACTCTTTTTTAAACAAATACAACCACAGCTCCTGATCTATGGCCTTAAGTACACTGTAATCATGCCATCAGACAGACTCATGCCAGAGCAGTAGCCTAGCACAAGATGGAGGAACGTAATTGCATGTAAACACAGTCAGTGTGCACTCATCTTAATATGAACCGACTTAACTGTTGTGTGACACGTATATTGTGTGTACTGTAAAATGGTTCAGACTATCAGAAAGCTTCATGAATTCACAGGCAAAATACAGATGTCGCACAAATTAATTTGTGGAGGCTCGAGATGTAAAAAGTAAAGTCAACTCTCTGTGTTTTTAGGACTAATTTGCAAGCATTTTCAACATTTTGGCTAGCTGCTAAATCTGGCTAGCATGATGTGCACCGAGTGTAATTATCAATGCAAATGTGGCAGGATGAGAGGTCCCATCCTAGCAGTGAGACTGGTTGGTGATGCCTGACTTGGCTTGTACCATCATTAGCCAACCAGTGTGAGGCGCTGCTCTATAAATAGGGGCAGCATCTACCTGGTCAATCTCTTGCTCTTGGGGTCCGCGGTCCTCCCACTTCCTGGTCACCTCGCTTCCGCCTCTGATCGCCTCACGTCTGCCTTCTCGCCACCGTCTGTGCTGGTATGTAGCAGTAGCTCCCTGTAGCTCGTGTTGCATGCTGATCATGCACGTTTTTCATATTCACGTGTTTAATTGTAGGCGTCCGGCTTTTGGGACACGGTCCCTTAATCTCCGCTAGTGGGGAAACACCCCCCCCCCCCGCCGATCTGACGTGCAGAGGCTGTTTGCCACAGCATACTAGCTGTGAAACCCTTTGCTCTGCATGCGTGCGATCTACACCTGATTGGCACAGCTGGTGAGCCGTGACACTGAGGAAGAACTAGCTGCTGCTTTGCTACCGGGCGCTGTCTTGCCAGACTATCCTGCTTTGCCAGATGCTCCTGCTTTGCTCTGGCTGCTGTTTGCTACAGACTACCCTGCTTTGCTCTGGCTGCTGTTTTGCTACAGACTACCCTGCTTTGCTCTGGCTGCTGTTTTGCTACAGACTACCCTGCTTTGCTCTGGCTGCTGTTTTGCTACAGACTACCCTGCTTTGCTCTGGCTGCTGTTTTGCTACAGACTACCCTGCTTTGCTCTGGCTGCTGTTTTGCTACAGACTACCCTGCTTTGCTCTGGCTGCTGTTTTGCTACAGACTACCCTGCTTTGCTCTGGCTGCTGTTTTGCTACAGACTACCCTGCTTTGCTCTGGCTGCTGTTTTGCTACAGACTACCCTGCTTTGCTCTGGCTGCTGTTTTGCTACAGACTACCCTGCTTTGCTCTGGCTGCTGTTTTGCTACAGACTACCCTGCTTTGCTCTGGCTGTTTGGCTACAGACTACCCTGCTTTGTTACAGGCTCCTGCTCTATTAGCCTGCTCTGCTACTAGCCTGTTCTGCGACCTACTGGCCATCTACACATGTTTTGCTTGTTTGTTTGTTCACTGTTTACTGTGTTCACTGGAGTGCTCTGCTTCTGTGTTAATGAATTGGAATCCGCTGTGTTGAACTGGAGGTTGTTGCAGTAATTCACCTTGTTTAACCAGGGTCTGCCAGATCCTGATGTCCACCGTGTGGCGCCACTGAACTGTACTTCATGGTGCTCTGAAGGTTTGGATCTGCATTGTTTCCCATTCCTCCGCTTGGGCTTCAGGGTGTAGCAAGCTGCTGGACGGCTATCCGTTAGCTCCCTGGTCTAGCAATGGAGAAATGAACTCGTTTCTGGTTATTTTGGGTTGTATTATTTTTCCTTGCTAATTTGTTTTTAATAATTAAATCTTGTTTCTCGAATTAATTTTTAAATTGTGGTTTGAGTTTGGTTCTGGTTTGTGTTTTTTTTTTTTTTTTTTTAGTTTTGGTGTTAAATTATAATTCTTGTCATTTCGTTTCAGGTACTGGGAGCTCACGGTCCTGGCGTCGCTTTTCCTCTTGTGTGCTGTGCACCCCTGTTTTGCTTTAATCATGTGTTTTTAAATGTGATGTCCAATTGATCAGGGTGTCTTCTGCCTTGGGATCCCTCACCCCCACTGGTAAGCTCCAGACTTGTTTAGATTCATTCTTGTTCTCTTTTTAATCTGCTGGCCTGTTTACAATAAAATATTTTTGTCATGGAACCACGTCTCCTGCCAATTAGTAAATGAACCTGTGAGTGCGTTTTGGTCAGTACGTTAACTATTTCCTTGGGCGAAATTCCCAAGGTGGCGTTGTCCGGCTTTGGTCACTATTATATTTTAATAAGTGCACCCCCCACTCGTGTGTCGCCACACAAACTGGAAACTTCACTTAGCCTCCACTGGCCTACAGACTTTGCGCCAGTGTCTACAATAAATGCAATCGCTACTCACCAAATGACTGTGATTGAGATGGATGATGAAAACCAAGGCTCTGGCCTCACGTGCAGATCAGGAGATTCTCCTTGCGTCCATCAGGCAAAGATACTGCATGATACTGTTTTATTTACAGTGAAGTACTGTATTTTAGCATTACAGCATAGTTCTGTTAAACAGTCATGGGGTGTAATTTAACAGATTCCTATTAGAATTAACAGCAAAGTACTGTATTTTTATAAACAGGGTGATACTGTTGAAATCTTGTAGTACACTGCAAGCAATTGCTGTAAATGTACAAGTCCCACCGCTTTCATAAAATTCATCACTGGATTCAGGACGACCCCTGCTACTCGGCTGCGGTGGGCGGGAGGAGGCTCAGGCCCAAACAACACTGACTGCAGCTTTAATTTAATCCGAGGTTGATGTAATACTCTGAGAAATCAGTGGTATTTATTTCATGATTTTCATAGGAATAAGTTAAGAATAAAATGCCAGTTCATGGTTAAGCTAAAATTTACATTATTATGAAGAAGATATTAAAATATTGGTTTAAAATTTAACTTTCAAAAAAACATCATTTCATGGGGTGTGAATGTCTTTCAAAAATGTTAAAGTAATTCTATTACGTTAGGTTACGTGCGTGAGTTCATGACCTTTAGTGTTTACACTTCCGGGAGAAACGAGCGCGAGGAAGGAGCATCGTGTGAATGGCGTAACGTTATCGGAGTTTGGAGACTGTGTGTTGTCGGAGAGGAGTTTTTATCGGTAACGGACTGTGAACTGTAATTGACCGACGTGATCGGAGTGCGTGAGTCGGATTCTCCGCCACCGATTGTGTTTTGAGCACCAGGCAAGTCCAGTTACAGAAGCTAGCGGGAGCTAGGCTAACGCTGTCCACGCTGAATGGAGACGCCGCTGCACGGACGGGACAGGAGCTTCGGATAGTCGCCTCGGGAGAGAGTCGTTAACGGAGGACGCGTCACTGCTGCCGACGGAGTCAGAGGATGTGCCGCTGCTGCCGAATCACGGAGGTCTGTTGCTGCGGGCTGCTGCGAGCGGGACGGTTGCTGCCACAACGAGCGAGGGATTCATCGGCTGCGGTCCGGTATTGTTGACTTCACCGACACACGGGGGGATCTGGTAAAGGTTTCCATCATGAGCTCCAATTAAAGCGGGCCAACGAAAGTAAACAAGAGTGCACTCGAAATAAAATTAGACAGTTGAAAAAAAGACAAACAATATACCCCGGGGTTCTTTTTATTTTCTATAGTCTTGTTTATTCAAGGTTTGAATGCTTTTTTCTGCAAGCTTTTAATACATTTTCTAAACTGAAATCTTGTGTTGGTTTCATTGAATTTGTGTGTTGTTACTGAAGCTTTTCAGCAGAGTTTAAAGGTCAAGTGTACTCCCCATAGCCTCCATTTGAATATTTAAGAGTGAGAATCATACATTGCCCTAGATTGATATTAATTATTCCAGATGGGACTTTTACCATACAAGATATTTGAAATGAGTTAGTGTTCCCTGTAAGCCTAAGGTGGGTTTTAATATTGGAGCCGGTGGTAAAAGGGTTACATTTAGAAATCTAAACCCCTGCT
The DNA here is from genome assembly GCF_037954235.1 of Aulostomus chinensis. NCBI lineage: Eukaryota > Metazoa > Chordata > Actinopteri > Syngnathiformes > Aulostomidae > Aulostomus > Aulostomus chinensis. The sequence goes on from NC_141323.1 coordinate 27,305,995, forward strand.
ACCATGAGCACACATGGAAATAAAGACTCAACTGACCGCTCGGTCTACTTCAGCTAGCACACTGAACAATACTGTTGTTTACTTGCTAGCTGATAAGTGAGCAGCTGATGTTTGCAATAACATTGAAATAAACTAAAAATAGAGTCAATAACTCAAATCCTATCACCACCAAAGGAGCCACGTCTTTAACACTTCAATCTCATAGCGACTCCTCAGGATTTCTTCTTCTCTCCATTGCATTTTGTAGGAGGCTCCTGCCGGTCCACACTGCCTTCCCCCTAACAGATTCAGCTACTGAGACTAAAGTTCGTTAGTGAGCTCAATGCATAAAAGTGACGTAATATTTGTTGAAAACTAAATAGGCGTGAAGCTGTAACCTCACATGAACACTTGAAGTCTAGATTTCAGCTGCATGTGAAGAAATCAGCATAAAATCCTTGTATTGGTGTTTAAACCTGGACTACCAGAACCAGGCTAAGAGGTGTTTGTCTGTTAGCTGTGAAGCAAACTGAAACATGAAGGCTTTGAGGGTTTGTTCTCAACACAAAGAAAGATTCAATGCTCAAACTGCCAACTCTGTAAAAACAAAACATTTTTACAAATCTCAGTTTATTTCTTCATGAAGATCTTAATGAGGCAATCAGCACCAGAGCACTAAAGTTAAAATTAGTAACACCGTCACGAACGATGGATTTATTTGACCCAATGTAGTTTTCCTGATCAAATATAGTTTTCATCAAAATATATATTTTTTTATAATTATTTCCCAATATGCAACGTCACATAAATAAAAAATGGAGGACCCTATAAAATGACCTGACGTCAGTGTTCAAGGGTGAAGTCATTTTTGGAATGAAGAAGAGTTCATCCAGCTTTTTTTGCCTCGTGTCTCTGAACCAGTTCATTTGTTGTGTCCACGCTGTTCCGTGTTTAACATGTTTTATGTAACATGAATAACATATTAATATACAAATATATACATGACATAAATTATATATAGACACAGATAAACATCAATAACCAGTGAGAGAAGTCATGTGATTCTCCGACCTCTCTAAGCTGCATCGCAGTGCTGGAGGAGTGCTGACATCATCATTTATGGTTCCTTGCTGGATGAAGGCCTAAACTATGGAGTGAAATCTACTGCCTTGAACTCACTCTTCATTTCTGCTCAGGCTTTTCCTGCCAGCAAGGCAGTGGCAAGAAAAGCAGTCAGCTGATGTCCACAGCTCAACATGAGAAGGACACATTTCTTTTGAAGAAAAAACATTTCAAGGAGTTTTTCCTGCCAATACAGGACAACACCCACTCACAAACCAGTGCTGGACAAGTTCCTTCAAAGCTGTAATGCCTTATTTCTTACTTGTTACTGTCATTTTAAAATAATTGGTTCCATTACGATTGTGTCTGCCAGCACTTGGTGACTGTACAGGAGGTCTGGGGACCGCAGGGCCACAACAAGCCCATTTCCTCAACTCTCCATTGAGTACAGAGGTCCCCAAGTATGGACCAGTGAGGATAAATGTGATAGTGTAGAAGTCCTTTTGTTCTTCAACTTGTCCAACTTGATGGTGAGTCTCCTTTTATCAAGGATTACTGAATGCTTGTGTTATTCATGGCATTGTTAACACTTTATAAACCCTTCATTCAGAGCTGTAAAGAACCTTTAACCTCATATCCCAGACATCAAAGTGGGCCACTAACCGGTGAGATGAAGCTATGCTATGCTGCTACATTCTGAAGAGGTAAAGTAGCAGGTTCTGAGAGTGATGGCTAACCTGGATGTGTTCATCTCCTACTTTAATATCAGCGTCCCAACTTGGAGCTCTGACCACCTCCAGCTTTTTGTTCCTGTTTCTGCTTCAGTCAACAGGGAACTCAAACCTGCAATAGAATCATCAACAACAATGGAATAGAAAACAGAGGAAGACAAAATATCATAAACTTACAAAGCTGAGAAATGTTCATGAAGAATAAATGCACACATTATGATTGAGGCCAGAAAGTAAAACTCCACACCAAATGTATTTTGACATGTAGGGATAATGAACTTGAATGTGTTGAAATAGCAGATGAATGAATCCACTATCACAAGATGGCGTCACAGATCTCACCATCAAGTTGGACCAGTTGAAGAACAGACTTCTCCACGATCACATTTATCCTCACTGGTCCGTACTTGGGGACCTCTGTACTAAATGGAGAGTTGAGGAAATGGGCTTGTTGTGGCCCTGCGGTCCCCAGACCTCCTGTACAGTCACCAAGCGCTGGCAGACACAATCGTAATGGAACCAATTATTTTAAAATGACAGTAACAAGTAAGAAATAAGGCATTACAGCTTTGAAGGAACTTGTCCAGCACTGGTTTGTGAGTGGGTGTTGTCCTGTATTGGCAGGAAAAACTCCTTGAAATGTCATGCAAGTTTTTTCTTAAAAAGAATTGTGTAAAACATTCATTAACATCCAGGCCCAAAGACAAGAGAGGGCAACGCTCCAGGAGCCTTTGATCTCTGAATGCTGAGCATTGATCTCCTGCTTCAGTCTTTGATCTCTGACTGATCCGAAACTAATCAAAGGATCACATCAGCATATTGGTCCAGTCTACAGATGGTGATTTTACCAAGTGCACTACAGCAGTCCTTGTTGCTGTCTGCTGTTGTGTCACAGCAAAGTAAGGAAACAGCCTGACGGTCCTCAGGAGGAAATTCAACAACCTCCAAAGATGGAGGTGAATCTAGACCTGCTCATGTTTACTGTCCTTGATGAACTTGACAAACACACCACATGTCACACACTCTACAGTTTCAATCTGTTGAGAACATGAAACGTGTGGCCCCAGTGACCCTGCATGAAATTTTTGTCCAATTCAAATTTTGATTCATGACCCAGAACCACTCAAAACCCCTGAAAAATAAAGGTTTGGGTGCATTAAAGACATAAATAATAACATCATCATGTTTCAAGGGGGCTGCAGGATGGTGCAGTGGTTAGCACTGTGGCCTCACAGCAAGAAAGTTCTGGGTTCGAGTACCGGCTCGGGCGCAGTATCTTCTTGTGTAGAGTCTGCAAGTTCTCCCCGTGCCTGTGTGGGTTCTCTCTGGTATTCCGGCTTCCTCCCACAGTCTAAAGACGTGCAATTTGGGGACAAGGCTGATTGGATTCTCTAAATTGACTGTAGGTATGAATGTGAGTGTGAATGGTTGTTTGTCCCTGTATGTTGTCCCTGTGATGGACTGGTGACTGGTCCAGGGTGAACGCTGCCTTTTGCCCGTAGACACTGGGATAGGCTCCAGCTCCCCCCGAGACCCTGAACAGGAATAAGTGGAAGAAGATGAATGAATGTTTCAAGGTTTTCTTCCCTCAAATCTCAAGGTCAAGCTGCATTATTTGCAGTGCTCATTAGCAGGGGAATTAGCTCCAATGGTAGAGTGCTAGCTTAGCATGTGAGAGGTAGAGGGATCCATGCCCTCATTCTCCAGAATACTTCAGCTTGTTCTGTTGATCAGAGGAGCTGCTGTGTGATGAATGCTGATGTTTGTCCACTGCTGTGATAAAGTGTCACCCTGTTACTGATACTGACCATTTCAGCTAATTCCCCTGCTAATGAGCACAGCAGATAATGCAGCTTGACCTTCATGCATGGTTGGATGAGCGTCACCAGGTGAAGCTTCTCTGGTTGACCAACATGTGGAATCTCTTTCAATACTCCAGTGGTGGTTTAAGTGATGAAAATATGGATTAGTCACTGGAAGTGTGTGTGTGTGTGTTTAAAAAGGCAAAAAAACCTTTTTTCAGCAATAGAACTTTAATACAAACACAAAATGAAAAGCAGAAAAGGCCAGAATCCAAAATATGGATTTACAGAGGAAGCGTGCTGGGCCCAGAACCCAGAGGTTGATGGATCAAAACCATCCTCTACTAAAAGAAGGGAATAAAATAAACTTGGTTGTTTTGAAATGTGAATCTGTTAAAGAGGGGTGGAAATGGTGAGGTAGTCATTGTCCCTTCTGTTTTATTACAGAGACCTCATTGTTACTTAAATAATTTTAATTCTTTACTTGAAGATTCACGCTTTTTCGCTCAAAATGTATAAAACTTCTTGCATGTTGGTGCCCCATCACACACAACAGGTGCACTTGTACTCTTTTCACCTCTGACCCACAAACATTCATAATCTTCCAGTGAACGTCCAATTATCTTCTGAAATCAGTGATGAATCTTTACCTGCTGAGACTCATTATCTCTGACTGTGACTAGCATGTGCTAGCAGAATACAGCACTCCTTCTTCATTGTTTGTCTTTGTCTCTGACCAGCTCTCCTGCTCTCTTTCCTCCTACCAGTCAAAGCAGACATCTTCGCCTACTGATCTTGGATCTGCTGCCTGTTCCTGCCTGGTAAAAGAAGGATCCAGCACCTGGTTCTACAGGCTGAATTAACTCCAGGACGTTGGCCAGCCGTGTCAGTTGAAACCTTATTTGTCCAAATAGAGAAAAAATAAGTCTGATTGTGAATGAAAGATGTCATCATGGCTTTGAAACTGTGGTTGGGGACAAACCAACATGAGCACATTCATGGAAGAATAGCAATAAAAACAGGAAGTGTTAGTTAGCAAGTACTCACCAGTCTTTCACTATCATACTTGATTCTAGTGGAACAAAATGGCTGCTGCTGACTGTGCTGCCTGGTGGTGGATCACTCTTCACCATCCTCACAGGCCTTGATGGAACCAAAAAGGCGACTTCCTGAAGAAGATCTTCCAGGGCGTCGAGGTTAAAGCGGTGCCCCAGCTGGCACCAGGCACTGACCCAGGTCCTGCATGTGAGATACTGTCAGTTCTGTTCTGCCCTGCTCACAACCACAGGCTGGTGTTGAGGCCTGCAGCAACCAGGGCCCCAGTCACCAAGTGTATAAAGGCTTGTCATTGTGGCAGTGGGAGGAGTCAAAATGAAGACAGGATATAAAAAGAAAAGATCCAGACACTAAAACTACAAGTAGAAACAAGAAGAAATACTAAAAGCTTTGGAAAGATACTCCAAGTTTGTATATACATTATTATATACACTACTATTCTCATTGACTCCTAAAGAGGGAAAGGAAGAATTAGAATGTGGATCAGATCAGCTGATTTCAGTGTTAAGTCCATCCCTCCATCCACTTTCTATTCTTATCCTTTAAGGGTCACGGGGGGGGGGGGGGGGGGCATCAGTCTCATGCAACCTAAACTAAAACTTCAGTCAGATCAAATTCAAATTAAAGCAAGAGTTTCCATATCAAAGTCAGAATTCCTGATGATGTCATCAGGGCTTTGACAGTACCTAGAATTCTGTCTTTGATCTCAGGAGGACATGAAAGAAACACAATTGAGGAAAGTATAAGAGAGCACATTCAGCTTCATTAGAAACACTTGAACTGTTGAACAGTAGAATTTGTTTGAAACAGTTTACAACACTGAGTGACAGGATTGAAGAGAGAAGATTTTTCTACTTAACATTTAAATCTAACTTAAAACTGGGGATGAACATTCTCAGTAGTTCATATACTAATATACAGAGTAAGTCATGTCATTCCCTTTTGGAAAAAAAAACAAGAGAAAAAACATGTGAAGCTCCTCCCCCCAGCTCCAGATGGTACAGACAGATATGAGAGTGGCAAGGAAGCAAAGAAGTGTTGTGCTCCTCTCCAGTGCTCTTGTGTTGTTGTGTTCTTCTCAGCTCCATCATGAAGACGTGCTGGCAGTGGGCGCTGGTGGAAGTTTGCAGCTCTCACTGGAAAGTCCTGAGGCTCCTCCCATTCTGAAGCAGGCAGTTGCTCCCAGCCAGCCGACACTTTCCCTCTCTTGTGTAGGAGTGAAGAACAAAATCAAAATAAAGAATCATCACTCTTTCATTGGGGGACATTTTTTTCTCATTCCAAAAATTCAACAGCTTCTATCATTTCTTTTACAGAATATGTCAGTGATATACTAGGATTTTCTGTTGTGCTGTCAAATTAACTTTTATCGATGCTTCACACTTCAGGTGTGAAAGTTTTTCAGTGGGAAAGACATGAGAATGAGGACGAGGCTGATTGATACTCTAAACTGACTCTAGGTGTGACTGTGAGTGTGAATGGTTGTCTGTCTTTATGTGTTGGCCCTGCAATGGACTGGCGACCCCTCCAGGGTGAACCCACTTCACGCTGAAAGCTGGGGAGACAGGTCCCCCCACCCCACAACCCTTAACAGGATAAGTGGAAGAGAATGGATGGATGGATGAATGAATGAATGGATGAATGGATGGATGGATGGATGGATGGATGAATGAATGGATGGATGGATGGATGGGCTACAGTTCAGTCACTGTGTCTCTTGTTCCCACAGTGATTTGATGCATCCTACCAACACAGCAGGACTCACCAGGAGACAATGGATTGTCAATCATTTTTCACTGACAGCGCTGGAGCCGGAGCCCACAAGGTCACAACTGGCATTGGTGGACTCCAGGATATGTTTGGACCTACAGAAATGCACAACCTGTTAATGACAACACTTTCATATATTTAGCCCTGCTCACAGATCTCTGATACAATTTTCATGTCATACAACAGGTTCAATGTTGACCCTTCGACCACCGTTACACTGAAGCAGAGTTCAATGGCAGTGTTGCATATGTTGGGAGGAGCCTGTGGCTCTCGGTTCAGAGGATGATTTGAAGAATTTGTTGTTGCTGAACTGTTTATGCTTCAATTTCTGGACGTTCACTGGTGGAATGTTTGTGGGTCAGAGGTGAAAAGAGTACAACTGCACCTTTTTTGTGTGATGGGGCACCAACATGCAAGAAGTTGTCAAACATTTCCAGCAAAACAGCATGAAAATTCAAGTTAAGAATTAAAATTATTGAATTCAGCGTTTAACTACCAGGCCTCTGGAATAAAACACAAGGAACAACTGACTACCTCACCATTGACTTCACACTGATAACCAGGAGGTAACGTGGTAGTCAGAGCAGCGATGCTCAGGTCTGTGGACTGAACAATGTCCTCTCATTCACACACACACCACTCTTTCATTGAGGGTCCTTTCTCCTTGTTCTGATACAGAAATTCAACAGCTTCTATCATTTAGTTTACAATAAGTTTACGTACCGTAGTTTAAAACTTACGTCCAGTTGACCAGATTTTACTTCGCTTCGATTTTCCAAAGTTGCTCTCACCTTCTTTCAAACACCTGGAACGATTTCCTCCAAATCAAAAGAAACTGGTGAAAAAACAACAACAAAAAACTCCTGGAGAATCAAACTCCACCCTCTGCTCCAACTGGACTTGGGACTTCAAATGACCTCCATTAAAAGCCTGCCTGTATCCCCATTCACTGACTGTTGTGCTGTGGGTCTCCTGGACAAACATGGCAGGGATCCTCTAGATCTCCAGCAGTTTAAAAAGAGCAGCTCTTTTAAAATGGGTTCTGGCTCCATTCAGGTTTAGAGAGCTGAGATTAAAATCACACATGAATAAAAGAGGGAACCCAAGAAAACAAGTCAGCGTGAAAGAGGAGCAGATTTTAAAACTCCTCATCATTTCCACCTCCAGGAGTGAAGCCTCCCGGGACCCAAGAGGCTCCAGCTGGCAGAGCTCTCACTCATTTCTCCACCACCTCGCTAACCTGAGCTGTAGCATCTGAGAACAAATCAGTGACCCCCTTCAGTCCAGAGCCAACTCCACAAACTCTGAGCCCCACTTTACCCACAGCCAGCCGGCCTCCTCAACACTGCATGACACACGACGACTAAATTGAAGACTGAGGCGTCTCATCAAGAGATCTGTCACGTGCGTCTGCTGTGGAGGGTCAATCTGTCCGTCCACATTCAGATCATTGATGCAGCGACTCTGCTATGATCAAACTACTCAGGATGAAACAGACCAATGTTGACATCAAGTAGCAACTCAGCAGCTGATCAACAGAGTCCTAAGCACCAGTAGAGCCTGTTCATCGTCCCTGGGGGATCTTAGAATTCTTTCTTTGATCTCACCTTGATTTCTCAATGATTTTTTTGTACACACAAATTAGGAGTTGATGGGAGTTGTTGCAGATACCAGTGTCCAAAGTCCAGCTTGAACCCAGTTTGTGCACTTATTTGTCAAGCTAGCAGAGATTCTTTTCACTGCCAAGCTAAAGTGACTTCTGTCAACAAAGGTAAACATACAAAAGGATATTTCTACTGTCAGTTCAAGATTTTTATCAAACTCCTTTTTCATAGCTTCAACCTTCCTCTTGTGTTAGCTTTCTGTTCCCATCTCTGATGTTAACAGGTCGGTTTTGACCCACATCTTCAATCAGCTGTAAAATAAACTAAAAACAATTTTCTATCATCCAAGTTGTTTCCCATCCCTTGGTCACCTTGTTAGGCTTCCTTATCCATGGAAATATTGATTTGAATATTTTGTTGTGGGCCTCTGGACCTTTTTTAGTCAGTAAACCCTCGATTTCAGTTTAAAAAATTATCAAATGAACCTCAAGAAAATCATAGAAATAAACAAAAGGTTGTTGTGTTTCCTGACCATTACTGAGGGGTGTTAGAACACATCTCTGACATGGATTGGTTTTATTCATTGTTTCGTTTTCATATTATTAACTATTGTAACATCCATGGTGTTATGGGTCAGTTTCCACCCTCATATATTTACTTCAAGAAAAAGACAAAAAAGTATTTTTTTCAGCAACAGAACTTTAATACAAACACAAAATGAAAAGCAGAACAAGCCAGAACCCAAAATATGGATTTGAAAGGTCAAACAAAAAACAACCAGTCAAGCAAATCAAACCAACAGAAACCAACAACTGGTTCAAAACCAGTAAAAAACAAAAACAGAGGAAAAGTCTCTTGGTGCAACAACATGCATGTGTGTGTGTGTGTGTGTGTGTGTGTGTGTGTGTGTGTGTGTGTGTGTGTGTGTGTGTGTGTGTGTGTGTGTGTGTGTGTGTGTGTGTGTTGCAGTTGAACCACAATCCGTTTGTCCTGCTGTCCTGACTGCTTGGGCAGACCTGACTCCTCTTTCTTCTGGAATCCGGTGGCCTGAGTGGGTCTTGGCTGTGGCTGTTCTGGTTGGTGTTGAGGCAGGGCTGCTGAGGAGGATGCTGGCGTGGTTGCTCTCTGTGTTGCTGATGGCATGGATGGAGTGCTGGGTGAGCTCTGCAGCTGTCTGAGCAAGGCTGCAGCGTCTGGGTCTCGGGGCATCCGTTCCCTTCCCTCGATGTGTGGCTTGACCAGGGAATTTCCCAGCTCCTCCAGAAACATTCTCCACTTGCTTTTCTTGGTTCCACTCTTGGTGGATGTGGGTCCACAACACCAATGCATTCTATGCAGACACATCAAGGATGCTGCAAAACACAAGAATCCACCCTGAGACTTTCTCTTCAACCGTGTTGAGGTCTTCATGACTGTGATGATGCAGGTTGTCTTTCTTATTTTCGTCTTACAAATATTTATAAATAAATAAATAAATAATAAATGTTATATTTAGAAAATCAGACAGCACAAAAACAGAAAATGGCGCCATATCATTTACATTTTCTGTCATACATCTGAATGTGTAGACTCTTTTTTTATAAAACCCCTCCACTCTGTAGGGCTGGTGGTACAATGGACAACGCGTCTGACTTCAGCTCAGAAGATTCCAGGTTCAACTCCTGACTCGGCTGAAAGTGAATGTGGAACAACTTCTCCTGCCAATATTCCATCCTGAATAACACCTGTCCTGACTGGCAATCAAAGTAGGCTCCAGTGGTGAATGCTGTCAACAATGTTCCCCAAAGCCACCATTCAGCATTATACAAAGTATCATCAGAGATCCCATTGCAAAGTAAGAGTGGGCCTGTCTTCACATGCTCATACATTTAAAAACCCATCTAAATAAATTCTGCTTCTATGCACCATTAAAGTACACAATGCATATTCATACACAAATATCCACATATGTACAGTACAGAGAACAAACAAGAACAAGTACAGAGTGAATCCTGGAGAGAAAAGGTGAGGTGCATCAGAAACCAGAGCAGATGTTTGAAAATGCTTGATGATTTGAAGATGAGAAAGGAAGTGAGAGACCGAAGTGAGGAGGAAAGGTTGTTCCAATCTGATGGAGCTTTAAATACAACCGGACAAAGCAGAAGGCCGTCCCCACAGATCCTGGATCTGCTCGACATTCCTGTCTGTTAAAGGAAGGTTTTCATCGCCGCTGTTGCAGGATGTGCTGCTGATGGAGAATTGTTGGGTGTAGATTCATTGAAGGAGTTTGGTGCTGGACCTGCTCTACTAGTAAAGAGTCATGAGAGAACTTTTGTTGTGATTTGGTTCCATACAAATAAAAATGACTTGACTTGATTTGGTGCCTCATGAGGAGAAAATTTGGGCACAAAAGTTGGACAAGAGTGTTTGTGGAGGGGTGATTTTTTTTTTTTGCAGTGTTGTAAGTCACTGTAACTGCAGCTGAATGATTGAACTTTCTCCAAATATCCTCAAGATGGTTTCCAAATGGGGCTGCACGGTGGTGCAGTGGTTAGCACTGTGAGTTGATTTCAAAACATGAGCTGACAGAATCTACGTTTAGGGCGGAACCACCATATCCAGGGGTCTGGACCTTTTTGTAGTCAGAGCCATCAAAGTAGCAGACTAAGCTAGCAGACATTAGCATTGAGAAGAAACTGATACCTGGAGCCTACTTTTGGGTCTGGTCAAGTGATAACAAAATAATATGACATCATTGTCAGACTGACGCCTGCTCAACACTGACCAAACACCGCCTTATTGCATTGTGGGAAATTTCAGCTTGGTTTGTGTCCATCAGTACACGCAAGAAATTTGTCTCATGCTGCCGTGACCTGGAGTCGAACCAGGGTTGCTGCAGCCACAACACAGAGTACTAACCACTATGGGATCACGGCCTCCTCAACACCAGATTGAGCTTCCATGTCTTTGAGATCAAAGAAAGAATTCTAAAATCAAACACAAAACTCTTAGATCAAAGGTTGAAGTTCCCCAAGATTCAATTTTAGCTCAGACACTCTTCAAGGTGGAACCAGCAGAGGAGCTCAGTCGAGACAACTGGACAGAAGCAGGACAGAACAGAGGCTCTGCACAATGGCAGGAGACAGGAAACAGGTTTGGACCATCTGGGCTTCTGTCCACTTTGATGGTTTTTAAAACATTGAAGGAAAATGTAAAAATCAACATTGCGTTTAAATCATGATTTCTAGTTGAGTGTGTTTGCTCATCTGTTCCAGAAGCTTCTTCTAGAGTTGACCCTGAATGAGTGGAGGGACCTTTTTGATCATCAGGACTGGTTTTTGATGGCCTGATGGTGCAGCGGGGTCATCATGGTCCTCCACCATCTGCAGGGGTTCCAGGACTGTTGTGGTGTTTGTGGGAACTGCAGGGAGAAGCCCTCAGACCTGGAGAGGAAGTCCTGGACACCAGCAGACCTCTCAACACTTGCAGCATTTTTTTCAGCTCCACCAAACCCAACATTCACTGCCTCCTCATCATCTGGGCATCAAAAGCAGCTCAGACCTGCTGCAGCTCAGCAGACCTCAGCCATTTTTAGGATGTCTCAATGATTCTCCTTCACATGATTTTCATTCAGAAACAATAGAATTGTCAAATACCACAACAGTTTTCATCTTGCTGGTAAACAACACACACACACACAAATAGTTTGTGTTTGTGAGAAGATTAAAAAAATCTACTGTGCTTCGATGAAGATGAAATGTTGAATATCAATCCTCTACTTATGTTCATGGGAGTGTAGTTGTTGTGGCCGAGTGGTTAAGGCGATGGACTAGAAATCCATTGGGGTCTCCCCGCGCAGGTTCGAGTCCTGCCAACAACGTTAAACTGCTGTTCCAGAGGAGACAACATCTGCTCCTACTGTAGGTCCATGTGTCAAAGGTTTTCTTTCAAGGGCTGTAGCAGCTGATGATGAGGGAGAGAGAGAGGATTGGTAGCATGTTGTCTTGTCTCAACCATTCTGGTGTTGACCAAAATCTTTGCTGATACTCCAGTGGTGGTGAAGGTGATGGAAATGTTCCAAGTGGGACGGTTCCATGTTCAACCAGTTTCATCTGGAACTGAGGTGGAGCTTAGGGTTAAGTAGGAATTGGTTTGGTTTAGTCCCTTGGTTTGGAATCCATCTTAGTCAGGACATTTTGAGAAAATTATATCATGTCGTTGTAGTTATTTTGATTTACAACACTGGAAAAAAAAATCCCCTCCCCTCCAAAAACCCTCCTCTTCAACTTTGTACCCAAATTGTCTCCTCATCAGGCACCACAGGATCCAGTAGGTTCAGTTAAAACAAGTCATTAGAGATTTAAAAAATGTCCATCAAACACAAAATAAGGCTTCGAATAGGTTTCCAATTTTGTTTCATGTTGACACATTTTGTCCATTTGACATCAGGACTTCTCCCGGATCATCTCCATGACCTCATCCCAGCCCCAGAGTACCGCCCAAGTTCATCAAGGACAGCAAACATGAGCAGGTCTAGGTTCACCTCCATCTTTGGAGGTTGTTGAATTTCCTCCTGAGGACCGTCGGGCTGTTTCCTTACTTTGCTGTGACACAACAGCAGACAGCAACAAGGACTGCTGCAGTGCACTTGGTAATTGGATGCACTGAAGTCATCCATTCATGTCAGTGATGTCACTTGGCAGGACTGTCATTGCCGTCACTTTCTAGAAAAGAATTCAGACTCCACATGTGGCTCCCATGATAACTGATGGACCTCTGGTTGGAGGCTGGACGATGATGTTTGGTCTGGGGGGTTAAGATTGTGGGGGCTGTTTCAGTTCGAGTGCTGAAGGCTTTCGCCATGACAGTCAGACTCTTATCTGTCCTTCATGTTCCCTCAAATGTGCAGTGTGGACTTCACACACTGAATTTAGCCTGAAAACTCTTCATGAAAAGCAGCAGACTCAGAGTGTCTGTGGCTCAATCGGTCAGCGCGCTCGGCTGTTAACCGAGAGGCTGGTGGTTCGAGCCCACCCAGGGACGATCAACAGGTTCTACTGGTGCTTAGGACTCTGTTGATCAGCTGCTGAGTTGCTACTTGATGTCAACATTGGTCTGTTTCATCCTGAGTAGTTTGATCATAGCAGAGTTGTTGCATCAATGATCTGAATATTGACGGATTGACCCTCCACAGCAGACGCATGTGATGAGACACTTGGTGGTAAAGCCAGATTCTGCCAGTCCCACTGACATATTTCAATCACACATGTTCAGAGATGATTTTTTTTCCTGAATACATTTATTATTTTCTGATCACCTTGTGGATTTTTCATCATTCTCCTCATTACCATACTTTAGGTTGCAGTATGTACACCTTAGTTAGTCTTGGGTTTCATAAATCACACAGCATACAAATAATAGCAGGTTGAAGCATATTAATTTAAAAGAATTTAACATGGTTTTACACACACACACACACACACACACACACACACACACGCACACACACATTCTGTCTTTGGTATAAAATGGTCTGTCACATTCTCTCACATTGCACAACAACAAAACAAACAAAGACGGCCATGTCCAGTGTGGTCCTGGATATGACGACTGGACTGCAGGGTCCCAGTATCACTGTGACAATTCTTTTCCCAGCTATGACCTTGGACAAGAACTTCTCAGGAGGAAACTTATCATGGTGGCACAGTGAAGAAAACTGGACCTGAGCTGCCTGCTGAAATCTTGCAGGTGAAGGACAGAGCTCCACCTCTCTGACAGACACCACCACTGTTGGCTCATGTTGTCCAAAAAAAAGTGTGTCAGGTTTTGACACACACGCATCTAAACACACACACATACACATGCATGTTCTTGCACACAGAGACTTTTCCTCTGTTTTTGTTTTTTACTGGTTTTGGAACCAGTAGTTGGTTTCTGTTGGTTTGATTTGCTTGACTGGTTGTTGTTTGTTTGACCTTGCAAATCCATATTTTGGGTTCTGGCTTGCTCTGCTTTTCGTTTTGTGTTTGTATCATGTGAAAGTGGCATAATTAAGACAAAAGACACTGTTAGAACAGAAAGATCCAGAAAACCCAACAACAAAAGGTGTGTCTGGTACAGATGTGGAATTATTGGCTCACACAATGTTGAGGCAACTGGGAAGAAGACAAACAAAAAAGGCTTGTGTGATTCAGACATTCATCAAAAATGGTCCTGTAGAACTGTTCAATGTGTCATGACTTCAGAAGCTCAAATCCTCTCTCAGTTCTAGTGAGAGTGGAAGAGATTATAAAATGAGAGAAGCAGGGCCGTCCCTCAGAGCTGAAACAGCTCAGTTGGGAGAGCGTTAGACTGAAGATCTAAAGGTCCCTGGTCCGATCCCAGGTTTCAGCAGAGGAACAGCATTGACTTTACTTTCCAGTGGAGGAACTGCAGACATGAAGGAAACAAACATCTTGTCCTGTGCATTCTGATGACATTCAAGACATTTTTGGAGCCTCTTGTTGGATTTTGCCACAGAGAATCAGAGCCAATCAAAAGCATGGTGGACTTTAACATGGAGGATTGAACAAGTCAAGAAAGCAGCAGTTTGACCTTCACAGGTGTTTCTTTTCCTGTCTAAATGCTGCAGAAAGAACCTGAGTAGTTCAGACGGTAGAGCATCAGACTTTTAATCTGAGGGTCCAGGGTTCAGGTCCCTGGTCAGGTGCTGTGGATGTTCCAGTGTTTGACAACATGGTACTGGATGAAGTTTAGTGTTGAACAAACTGTCATCATCAAAAGTAGATGTGTTCTTGTCTTGCTTCTGTGAGACTGTCACTCGAAAAGTGACCAAAAATAATTTCATGTGCCATGCAATTAACAAAAGACCACAAATAACACTGGTCAAGTTAATTTTATTTATTTTGCGCCAAATCACAACAAACGTTATGTCATGACACTTTACTGGTAGAGTAGGTCCAGTACCACACTCCTTCAATGAATCTACACCCAACAATTCTCCATCAGCAAGCACATCCTGCAACAGCGGCGACAAAAACCTTCCTTTTATCAAGCAGGAACATCGAGCAGATCCAGGCTCAATGGGGACGGCCTTCTGCTTTGACCGGTTGGGGGGAATGAGAGCAGGAGAGCGGGGCAGAGACAAAGACAGATAATGGAGGAAGACAGATATGCAGAAGGAGAGAAAGGGACAGAGATAAAGAGAGAGAGAAGGGAAGAGACTGATGGACAGACGGTGAGCAGGTGGAGCTACGGGTGGCAGCTTGAGCCTCTTCAGGTCTGCAGCCTCCTTCAGCAGCACCCAGATCTGGGATGAGAGGAGCCTGAAGGCTCCAGAGAAGAAGACGAGTTATTAATATGCATGATTATGATTCATGTATGACACATATAGGAGGACAGAGAGGAGTAGAGAGAAGCCCAGTGCACCATGGGAGATCCCCCTGTAGCCTAAGCCTATAGCAGCAGATCTAAGGGCCAGCCTAAGCAGCCCAACTATAAGCCTGATCAAAAAGGAAGGTCTTTAGTGCGCTCTTAAAGGTCAAGAGGGTGTCTGCATCCCGGACCGAAACTGGGAGACGGTTCCACAGGAGGGGAGCCTGATAGCTGAAGGCTCTGGCTCCCAGTCTACTTTTAGAACTCTAGGAACCACCAGTGACCCTGCATCCTGGGAGCGAAGGGTTCTAGCTGGAGAATTTTGAATTCTCTTCTAAATTAACAGGGAGCCAATGCAGAGAAGCCAGTACAGAAGAGACATGGTCTCTTCTACTAGTTCTCGTCAACACGCGGGCAGCAGCATTTTGGACCAGCTGGAAAGTCTTTAGGGACCTACTGGTGCAGCCTGATAGGAGGGAATTGCAGTAATCCAGCCTGGAAGTGACAAAGGCATGGACTAGTTTTTCTGCATCTTTTTGAGACAGGATGTGTCTGATCTCAGCAATGTTGCACAAATGAAATAAAGCAGTCCTAGAAATTTGCTTTATGTGGGCATTAAAGGACAGATCCTGATCAAAGAGAACTCCTAGGTTCCTTAGGGTTGTGCTGGGGGCCAAGGTGATACCTTCCAGGGTACCGATCTCATTAGATAAACTTGTAAAGTGTCATGAGATAACTTCTGGTGTGATTTGGCACTTCATAAATAAAATTGACTTGACTTGACTTGGAAGTTAGAATTAAATTTAAAGTAGAAAAATCTTCCCTCTTCAATCCTGTCACTAAGTGTTATAAACTGTTTCAAACAAATTCTACTGTTCAACAGTTCAAGTGTTTCTAATGAAGCTGAATGTGCTCTCTTCTACTGTCCTCAATTGTGTTTCTTTCATGTCCTCCTGAGATCAAAGACAGAATTCTAGTTACTGTCAAAGCCCTGATGACATCATCAGAAATTCTGACCTGTCCAAGGTTCACCCTGAACCCACGCCTCCTCAGAGACTGGAGATCTGCTGACCCTGCCTCTTGCCCAATGTCACCTGGGATCGCCCCCCCCCCCCCCCCGACCCTTAAAGGATAAGAACAGAAAGTGGATGGAGGGATGGACTTAACACTAAAATCAGCTGATCTGATCCACATTCTAATTCTTCCTTTCCCTCTTTAGGAGTCATGGAGAATAGTAGTGTATATAATAATGTATATACAACCTTGTAGTATCTTTCCAAAGCTTTGAGTATTTCATCTTGTTTCTACTTGTAGTTTTAGTGTCTGGATCTTTTCTTTTTATATCCTGCCGTCTGCTCTTTGCTTTTGGAGCTTCCTTCAACAACTACCAAGCCTCCTGGGTACTGTAGGAAACATGGTCAAGTTCTTCTTACTTTTGCAGTAACGTCCTGCTCACATTGGTCTATCTTCATTTTGACTCCTCCCACTGCCACAATGACCAGCCTTTATACACTTGGTGACTGGGGCCCTGGTTGCTGCTGGCCTCAACACCAGCCTGTGGTTGTGAGCAAGGCAGAACAGAACTGACAGTATCTCACATGCAGGACCTGGGTCAGATCCTGGTGCCAGCTGGGGCACCGCTTTAACCTGGACCCCCTGGAAGATCTTCTCTAGGAAGTCGCCTTTTTGGTTCCATCAAGGCCTGTGAGGATGGTGAAGAGTGATCCACCACCAGGCAGCACAGTCAGCAGCAGCCATTTTGTTCCACTAGAATCAAGTATGATAGTGAAAGACTGGTGAGTACTTGCTAAAAACACTTCCTGTTTTTATTGCTATTCTTCCATGAATGTGCTCATGTTGGCTTGTCCCCAACCTCAGTTTCAAAGCCATGATGTCATCTTTCATTAACAATCAGACTTATTTTTTCTCTATTTGGACAAATAAGGTTTCAACTAACACGGCTGGCCAACGTCCTGGAGTTAATTCAGCCTGGAGAACCAGGTGCTGGTTCCTTCTTTTACCAGGCAGGAACGGGCAGCGGATCCAAGATCAGTAGGTGCAGATGTCTGCTTTGACTGGTAGGAGGAAAGAGAGCAGGAGAGCTGGTCAGAGACAAAGACAGATAATGAAGAAGGAGTGCTGTATTCTGCTAGCACATGCTAGTCACAGTCAGAGATAATGAGTCTCAGCAGGGAAAGATTCATCACTGATTTCAGAAGATAATTGGACGTTCACTGGAAGACTATGAATGTTTGTGGGTCAGAGGTGAAAAGAGTACAAGTTCACCTGTTGTGTGTGATGGGGCACCAACATGCAAGAAGTTGTCAAACATTTTGAGCGAAAAAGCGTGAATCTTCAAGTAAAGAATTAAAATTATTTAAGTAACAATGAGGTCTCTGTAATAAAACAAAAGGGACAATGACTACCTCACCATTTCCACCCCTCTTTAACAGATTCACATTTCAAAAACAATCAGGTTAATTTTGTTCCCTTCTTTTAGCAGAGGATGGTTTTGATCCATCAACCTCTGGGTTCTGAGCCCAGCACACTGTCTCTGTAAATCCATATTTTGGGTTCTGGCCTTTTCTGCTTTTCATTTTGTGTTTGCATTAAAGTTCTATTGCTGAAAAAAAGACTTTTTTGCCTTTTTAAACACACACACACACTCCCAGTGACTAACCCATATTTTCATCACTTAAACATGACACATCTGAGTGGCTATGATTGGAGGTTTTCCCTCCCAAGGTTGTCTGGTTCCAGGGGAAATTTTAAAATTCCAGTCTCCAACCTTGGCTATTCTGAAACTCTTCTCCTGAATCACTCCTGAGCTGCAGCAAGAAAAAATACCAGTGCCCAACCAGATCAACTTAATGGCTGCTAACAGCCTCAGACACTTGATTTCCATCAATCTGGAGCCAAGAAGGCCCTCACCTGTGGTTCTCCTCCAGGAGGGTCCAGGTTCTGCCACTTGGTCAACCAGAGAAGCTTCAACTGGTGACGCTCATCCAACCATGCATGAAGGTCAAGCTGCATTATCTGCTGTGCTCATTAGCAGGGGAATTAGCTCCAATGGTCAGTAACAGTAACAGGGTGACACTTTATCACAGCAGTGGACAAACATCAGCATTCATCACCCAGCAGCTCCTCTGATCGACAGAACAAGCTGAAGTATTCTGGAGAATGAGGGCATGGATCCCTCTACTTCTCACATGCTAAGCTAGCACTCTACCATTGGAGCTAATTCCCCTGCTAATGAGCACAGCAGATAATGCAGCTTGACCTTCAGATTTGAGGGAAGAAAACCTTGAAACATGATGATGTTATTATTTATGTCTTTAATGCACCAAAACCTTTATTTTTCTGGGGTTTTGAGTGGTTCTGGGTCATGAATCAAAATTTAAATTGGACAAAAATGTCATGCAGGGTCACTGGGGCCACACGTTTCATGTTCTCAACGGATTAAAAGTGTAGAGTGTGTGACATGTGGTGTGTTTGTCAGGAGCTTTCAAGACCAAAGTTGTTGACACACAAAAGTATGAAACGTCAAAGTCTGTTCATTTTTATGAGTCATCCATCGTCATCTTATTCCTTACTCATAAGGGTCACGGGGGGGCTGGAGCCTTTCCCAGCATCTTCAGGCGAGAGGCGGGGTTCACCCTGGACAGGTCACCAGGGCCAACACACAGAGACAAACAACCATTCATACCTACGGTCAATTTAGAGAATCAATCAGCCTCGTCCCCAAATTGCATGTCTTTGGATGGTGGGGGGAAGCCGGAGTACCAGAGAGAACCCACGCAGGCATGGGGAGAACATGCAAACTCCACACAAAAAGATCCCACGCCCCAGCCGGGTCTCAAACCCGGAACCTTCTTGCTGTGAGGCCACAGTGCTGACCACTGTACCACCGTGTAGCCCATTTTTGTGAGTTGAACTGAAAATTATTTGCAGTGTGACGACAAAAATGGAGAACTCCTCCTCTTCATTACTCAGTCAAAACCACTGACACACACACACACACACACACACACACACACACACACACACAAACACACACACACAAATAGTTTGTTTTTGTGAGTAGATTAAAAAAAATCTATTGTGCTTCGATGAAGATAAATTGTTGAATATCAATCCTCTACGAATGTGCGTGGGAGTGTAGTTGTGTGTGTACATGCAGACTTTCCCTTGTGACAGCTGATTTGGTTTGGAATCCATCTTAGTCTGGAAATTTGAGAAAATTCTATCATGTAGTTGGAGTTATTTTGATTTACAACACTGGAAAAAAAATCACCTCCCCTCCAAAAACCCTCCTCTTCAACTTTGTACCCAAGTTGTCTTCTCATCAGGCACCACAGGATCCAGTAGGTTCAGTTAAAACAAGTCATTAGAGATTTAAAAAATGTCCATCAAACACAAAATAAGGCTTCAAATAGGTTTCCAATTTTATTACATATTGACACATTTTGTCCATTTGACATCAGGACTGCTCCCAGATCGTCTCCATGACCTCATCCCAGCACCAGAGTACCGCCCAAGTTCATCAAGGACAGCAAACATGAGCAGGTCTAGGTTCACCTCCATATTTGGAGGTTGTTGAATTTCCTCCTGAGGACCGTCAGGCTGTTTCCTTACTTTGCTGTGACAAAACAGCAGACAGCAACAAGGACTGCTGTAGTGCACTTGGTAATTGGATGCACTGAAGTCATCCATTCATGTCAGTGATGTCACTTGGCAGGACTGTCATTGCCGTCACTTTCTAGAAAAGAATCCAGACTCCACATGTGGCTCCCATGATAACTGATGGACCTCTGGTTGGAGGCTGGACGATGATGTTTGGTCTGGGGGGGTTAAGATTGTGGGGGCTGTTTCAGTTCTAGTGCTGAAGGCTTTCACTATGACAGTCAGACTCTTATCTGTCCTTCATGTTCCCTCAAATGTGCAATGTGGACCTCACACACTGAAATTTAGCCTGAAAACTCTTCATGAAAAGCAGGACACTCAGAGTCTCTGTGGTGCAATCGGTCAGCGCGCTCGGCTGTTAACAGAGAGGCTGGTGGTTCGAGCCCCCCCAGGGATGATGAACAGGCTCTACTGGTGCTTAGGACTCTGTTGATCAGCTGCTGAGTTGCTACTTGATGTCCACATTGGGCTGTTTCATCCTGAGTAGTTTGATCATAACAGAGTCGTTGCATCAATGATCTGAATGAGGACGGACAGATTGACCCTCCACAGCAGACACATGTGACAGATCTCTTGCTGAGACACTTTGTGGTAAAGCCAGATTCTGCCAGTCCCACTGACATATTTCAGTCACACATGTTCAGAGATGATTTTGTTTTCCTGAATACATTTATTATTTTCTGATCACCTTGTGGATTTTTCATCATTCTCCGCATTACCATACTTTAGGTTGCAGTATGTACACCTGAGTTAGTCTTGGGTTTCAGAAATCATACGGCATACAAATAATAGCAGGTTGAAACATATTTATTTAAAAGAATTTAACATGGTTACACACACACACACACACACACACACACACACACACACACACACACACATTCTGTCTTTGGTATAAAATGGTCTGTCACGTTCTCTCACGTTGCACAACAACAAAACAAACAAAGACGGCCATGTCCAGTGTGGTCCTGGATATGACGACTGGACTGCAGGGTCCCAGTATCACTGTGACAATTCTTTTACCAGCTATGACCTTGGACAAGAACTTCTCAGGAGGAAACTTATCATGGTGGCACAGTGAAGAAAACTGGACCTGAGCTGCCTGCTGAAATCTTGCAGGTGAAGGACAGAGCTCCACCTCTTTTACAGACACCACCACTGTTGGCTCATGTTGTCAGTTTTTGACACACACGCATCTAAACACACACACATACACATGCATATTCTTATACACAGAGACTTTTCCCCTGTTTTTGTTTTTTACTGGTTTTGAACCAGTAGTTGGTTTCTGTTGGTTTGATTTGCTTGACTGGTTGTTGTTTGTTTGACCTTGCAAATCCATATTTTGGGTTCTGGCTTGTTCTGCTTTTCATTTTGTGTTTGTATTAAAGTTCTGTTGCTGAAAAAGAGACTTATTTTCCTTTTTGTTGAAGAAAATATATGTGGGTCGAAATTGACCCATAACACCAAGGATGTTACAATAGTTAATCATATTAAAATGAATAATAAATAAAACCAATCCATGTCAGAGATGTGTTCTAACACCCCTCAGTAATGGTCAGGAAACACAACAACCTTTTCTTTATTTCTATGATTTTCTTGAGGTTCATTTGATCATTTTTTAACTGAAATCGAGGGTTTACTGACTAAAAAAAGGTCCAGAGGCCCACAACAAAATATTAAAATCAATATTTCCATGGATAAGGAAGCCTAACAAGGAAACCAAGAGATGGGAAACAACTTGGATGATAGAAAATTGTTTTTAGTTTATTTGACAGCTGATTGAAGACGTGGGTCAAAACTGACCTGTTAACATAAGAGATGGGAACAGAAAGCTAACACAAGAGGAAGGTTCAAGCTATGAAAAAGGAGTTTGATAAAAATCTTGAACTGACAGTAGAAATATCCTTTTGTATGTTTACCTTTGTTGACAGAAGTCACTTTAGCTTGGCAGTGAAAAGAATCTCTGCTAGCTTGACAAATAAGTGGCACAAACTGGGTTCAAGCTGGACTTTGGACACTGGTATCTGCAACAACTCCCATCAACTCCTAATCTAGCATCTCTGCTGTGGTCAAAATATTTTACAGAACATTTGACAGACCTGTGGAGCAGTGAGGACAGACATGAGTTGATCCACATGATCCACTGAAGCGCCATTTTCCCCTGCCACTGAGGACACTAACATGAGCTGGAGTTGGGACTCTTGAACTGAACCTGGTATCACAGCGATACCTACTGCTGCAAAATGGAACAGCAACATTGAACCCAAGTACAGGATTGGAGGGAGACTGATGGTCGCTGTTTGGGTTTTTGAAAAACAAGGAGGGCGTTGGTTCAAGCTGGATTCTCAGAGACTATTTCCCCAACCTCTACATTGGCATCTACGCTGTCATCCAGTCACATGACTGAAGTCATTCAGTCATGTGACTGAAGTCATCCAGTCATGTGACTGAAGTCATCCAGTCATGTGACTGAAGTCATCCAGTCATGTGATTGAAGTCATCCAGCCATGTCAGTGATGTCACTTGGCAGGACTGTCATTGCCGTCACATTCTAGAAAAGAACCCAGACTCCACATGTGGCTCCCATGATAACTGATGGACCTCTGGTTGGAGGTTGGACGATGATGTTTGGACTTGAAGGAAAACTCCTTGTCCAAATTCCATTGTGTTCAAATTTAAAGTCCCACAATAAGAAGTAGCTGAATCTGACAGGTGAAGGTTTGGAGCTACAAGATGGTTGATGTTTTCTTGACTTGATGCTCTGACTGTCAGTGTAGATGACAGCTTCTTTCTGCTGCTGCATCTGATTGGCTATGATGGGAGGTTTTACCTCCCAAGGTTGTCTGGTTCCAGGGGAAATTTTAAAATTCCAGTCCCCAACCTTGGCTGTTCTGAAACTCTTCTCCTGAATCACTCCTGAGTTGCAGCAAGAAAAAATACCAGTGCCCAACCAGATCAACTTAATGGCTGCTAACAGCCTCAGACACTTGATTTCCATCAATCTGCAGTCAAGAAGGCCCTCACCTGTGGTTCTCCTCCAGGAGGGTCCAGGTTCTGCCATTGTGGCTCCTTGTGCCACTGCCAGAGAGCCTCAGCTGCACACTGCAACATTTCAACAGGAGATTGACATTCCTTCAAATGTCCTGACATCTTATTCCAATGGTTCTGTTCCATCTTTATATTTTAAAATCAATCACACAATGAAAGCTGCCACAGCTGGTTTAAGAGAGAGAACACACTAAGAGATTTGAAACCAGTAAAATATGCTTTTCTGTGTGCAAACTAGTGAGGGGCATGGAAGGATATTTTACCACCAATACAGAACCCAAACATTAGTCATGTGATGAGATGGTGACTCTGATTATGAAGTTTATGGACAAAATGTGAATTGAAAGAAAATACATTTCTTCAGTAGACTTTGATCCAACATTTGAAGTTAGATTTTGGTGGCTGCTCCATGTTGGAGGAAACCAGGCCGATGTTGGAACATCACAGGGAAACTCATTTGCCTCCTCTGCTGCCAGTTCAACCAACTTTGGCAGACAACCACTCACTCCCATCAGTGGAGAGCAGCTTCAAGTTGGTTTAGAATTTTCTGTTGTGGATGCATCGGAATGTGGAGAAAACATCCTTTGTCAGAAGTGGGATTCGAATCCACGCCTCCAGGAGAAACTGCGACCTGAACGCAGCACCTTAGACCACTTGGCCATCCTGACAGAAACTTAAAGTTGCAGACTTCAATATGAAATGAATTAATTCATTGACAAAGTAGAATTTTTCCACAGGAGCGACTGGCTCTTGAGTTGTTGCATTTATTGTTAACATTAAACACACAGTCTGTGTTCATGGCAGTAAGAAATGAATTTCATTTTTCTAAAGGACAAGAAATGAACCAGAACATTAGAACCACATAATATCTCTTTATCAGTTTCTTACATGGGACACATTCCAGACAGGAAGGTCCCACTGAGACTTGAACTCAGATCACTTTTTTCTTCAAAAGAAATGTGTTCTTCTCATGTTGAGCTGTGGACATCAGCTGACTGCTTTTGTTGCCACTGCCTTGCTGGCAGGAAAAGCCTGAGCAGAAATGAAGAGTGAGTTCAAGGCAGTAGATTTCACTGCATAGTTTAGGCCTTCATCCAGCAAGGAACCATAAATGATTATGTCAGCACTTCTCTAGCACTGCGATGCAGCTTAGAGAGGTCGGAGAACCACATGACTTCTCTCACTGGTTATTGATGTTTCTCTATATCTATATATAATTTATGTCATGTATATATTTGTATATTAATATGTTATTCATGTTTCATAAAACATGTTCAAAATAATGTTCCTTTTGGGAATTCATTTTTTGGAGAGCAAGTAGAAAATGTAGGAGCCTCACATTCAAGTGACCTGGAAAGTTATGAACAAGGCAGCATTTCTTGTTTGCACAGGTTGATAATTGACGTGAGGTGGTGACACGGAACGGCGTGGACACAACAAATGATGAGCTGCTTCAGAGACATGAGGCAGAAAAAGGTGGATGAACAAGTTACTGGTGGAGTAAAACATTCAGTAACATCCAGGCCCAAAGACAAGAGAGGCCAAAGCTCCAGGAGTCTTTGATCTCTGAATTCTGTCTTTGATCTCTGAATTCTGTTCATTGATCTCCTGCTTCAGTCTTTGATCTCTGCCTGATTCTAAACTAATCAAAGGATCACATCAGCATATTGGTCCAGTCTACAGATGGTAATTTTACCAAGTGCACTGCAGCAGTCCTTGTTGCTGTCTGCTGTTGTGTCACAGCAAAGTAAGGAAACAGCCTGACGGTCCTCAGGAGGAAATTCAACAACCTCCAAAGATGGAGGTGAATCTAGACCTGCTCATGTTTGCTGTCCTTGATGAACTTGGGCGATACTCTGGTGCTGGGATGAGGTCATGGAGACGATCTGGGAGCAGTCCTGATGTCAAATGGACAAAATGTGTCTACATGAAATAAAATTGGAAACCTATTTGAAGCCTTATTTTGTGTTTGATGGACATTTTCTGAATCTCAAATGACTTTTTTGAACTGAACCTACTGGATCCTGTGGTGCCTGATGAGGAGACAACTTGGGTACAAAGTTGAAGACGAGGGTTTTTGGAGGGGAGGTGATTTTTTTTCCAGTGTTGTAAATCAAAATAACTACAATGACATGATAGAATTTCTCAAAATGTCCTGACTAAGATGGATTCCAAACCAAATCAGCTGTCACAAGGGAAAGTCTGCATGTACACACACACACACACACACACACACACACACACACACACACACACACACACACACAAACACACACCGACTGACATTCCCAGGGACTAAACCAAACCAATTCCTACTTAACCCTAAGCTCCACCTCAGTTCCAGATGAAACTGGTTGAACATGGAACCGTCCCACTTGGAACATTTCCATCACCTTCACCACCACTGGAGTATCAACAAAGATTTTGGTCAACACCAGAATGGTTGAGACAAGACAACATGCTACCAATTCTCTCTCTCTCCCTCATCATCAGCTGCTCCAGCCCTTGAAAGAAAACCTTTGACACATGGACCTACAGTAGGAGCAGATGTTGTCTCCTCTGGAACAGCAGTTTAACGTTGTTGGCAGGACTCAAACCTGCATGGGGAGACCCCAAGGGATTTCTAGTCCATCGCCTTCACCACTCGACCACAACAACTACACTCCCATGAACATAAGTAGAGGATTGATATTCAACAATTAATCTTCATTGAAGCACAGTCGATTTTTTTTAATCTACTCACAAACACAAACTATTTGTGTGTGTGTGTGTGTGTGTGTGTGTGTGTGTCAGTGGTTTTGACTGAGTCATGAAGAGGAGGATTTCTCCATTTTTGTCGTCACTCTGCAACTCATTTTCAGTTTAACTCATAAAAATGAACAAACTTTGACATATTTCTTTCTTTTGTGTGTCAACAACTTTGGTCTTGAAAGCTCCTGACAAACACATCACATGTCACACAGTCTACACTTTTAATCTGTTGAGAACATGAAACATGTGGCCCCAGTGACCCTGCATGACATTTTTGTCCAATTTAAATTTTGATTCATGACCCAGAACCACTCAAAACCCCAGAAAAAATAAAGGTTTTGGTGCATTAAAGACATAAATAATAACATCATCATGTTTCAAGGTTTTCTTCCCTCAAATCTGAAGGTCAAGCTGCATTATCTGCTGTGCTCATTAGCAGGGGAATTAGCTCCAATGGTAGAGTGCCAGCTTAGCATGTGAGAGGTAGAGGGATCCATGGCCTCATTCTCCAAAACACTTTAGCTTGTTCTGTTGATCAGAGGAGCTGCTGGGTGATGAATGCTGATGTTTTTCCACTGCTGTGATAAAGTGTCACCCTGTTACTGATATGTGAATGAACACCTGCTCAGTTCAAAGCTGCAATGAAACCAGGGACTTTGAACCACACAGTGAAGGGAACAGATTTTTCTGTGCTGAGATGGAACCAAAGCTACTAGATAGATGGAACTTGATCCAACAACAGGGAAATTTGGATGTTACCACAGCTCAATTACAAGACAGAAAGAAAAGGAAAGTTAAAGTTAAATATATCAAAAGAGAGGAGAAGACCATTGTATACAAAGTTGCATGTGTACAAAACACCAAATATACACAGTTTGCAATGAAGGGTGGAGGCTTGGAGGTTTACAGAGTTTGTCCTTGCAGGTGTCAGTGACTCAGTAGTGTCTAGCAAAGCTGGAGCCGGGGCTCAAACCCAGAACCTTCTTGCTGTGAGGCAACACTGCAGACCACTGCACCACCGTTGTAGATCCGAACTGTTCCATCAACGTGTTGCTGATTGATGCATTGTGTTTAATAAGCTCTTTTTATTATTTGAGAAGTCGCAGTGTCCTTTTGTGTACAAAACTGTGGTCATATGTCCAAGTGATAGCCAGCGCTCTGACCTCACCCTTCCAAGATCAGTTATTCCTCGAAGTTTATGACTGAATATTGACTGTTTAGTGGATAAACTCTTTTTGAGACTGACAATTTTCCCAAATTTGTTCAACACTTTAGTTTCCCTGAACTAATCAGGGTGGTGCCCCGATTGATATTTAATGTTCATTCGTCTGGATCTGGGAAGGTCCTCACTGTGCTGTAAATTTCCTTCTCCATTACCGGCAAAAACGGCACAAACATGCGACTTACATTTCACGCTATGGGAAAGGCTTTGATAGCATTTTGAATGCTTATGTGACTCAACGATTGTCACCTTTCGTCATCGCACAGGGGAGCAAAATAATTCTGATCACTGAAAATGACTATCAGCTTAAACTTATCCACTCATTCTCCTTCATCCCCATCCCACTCCAGGAATTTCCGAAAGTGTCAGGGTGTAAAACGGAGCTTAAAGGTGACTATCCGCACAAGTTCACAAACGTCTCAAGAAATGGGTAAAAAGGTCCCCATCCCTCGCCTGCAATGTATGGAGCAGATGAGTTGGCACCGAGACAGAGACAGGATTTTTTAACTGGTATCACTCAGTAAAAGATCAGGAGTTCAACCATGACCAGGAGTTTGTAGCTCATTGGGAAAATGATGTCCAAATCTAGGCTGAGGGCACAATCAACTTTCACGATGAATTCGTCAAGACAACCGGCTGTGACCCGTTTGATAGCAGTTTCCTAAAACCCCAAACCATTGCAATCCTCTGTCCAAACAATTGTCACACCGAGCACAAGGCTTTCTCACACGCCTCTATACAGTGGCTGGAGTTTGAAGCCTTGTCACGCGGGATTTCAGTGACATGCTTTGAATGGCGGGGAAGTGAAATTTTCTGTTGATGGATGTGCCGATGTAGACGGACAGAAAATTGTCTTGAATTTCTAGGCTGCTATTTTCACGGTTGTCCCGCGTGTTTCAGCCCCCACGAAGGATCTCTTCTGTCAGGTGTGTGTTTTAGCGAGCTGCACTCAGACACCATGAAAAGGGGAGGGCACTTAAAAAGGGATCATAAGGTGCAAACTGTAGTGCTCAAGTGGGAACATGATTGGAGTTCTACAAAAAAATGGATCCAGCCATTAAAAGTTTCCTAGAGGTTTCAAGAACCACTCCCGTTAGACCCTAGAGCTGCCTTATTCGGTGGGCGTACATCTGCCATCCATCTGTGTCACATCGTCGCCCGGAGGAGCGTATTGATTATGTTGATTTCACCTCCTTGTATGCCTTTGTAAATGTGCATTTCCACGATCCCCTCAGACACCCAATAATTAGAAAGGATTTTGATGACGTTGAAAACTATTTAAGACTGATTCATGCTAAGGTTCATCCTCCACAGAAACTGTTTTTCCCTGTGCTGCTGATGAGAAATGACAAAGGGAAATTGATTTTCACACTCTGTCGTTCATGTGCACTCATGAACAATCAGGCTACTGCTTGTACACACAGTGTTGAAGAGAGGGCGCTTCAGGGGGTCTGGGTAACGGTCGAGCTAATTGAAGCATTGAGAAAAGGATATATCCTGGCTGAAATTTATGAGGTGTGGCACCTTGAAGAGAAATCAGACGAGTTGTTTCAAGAATACATCTACACTTTCCTGAAACAGAAGCAAGAGGCGTCAGGCTACCCTTCAGGAGTCGAAGACCCTGCAAGTAAACGCTGTTACGGACGGTGCCCTGTGATGTCACTGCACGGTCCTCTTTCTCCCTCACCTGCTTCTGCCAGCCCCAGAGCCAGCCCTGCGCCCTGATTGGCCTCCTCCGCAGCCAATCCCGTCAGTCAGTGGCACCAGGAGGATTTAAATGGAGAGCGGGGCCAGACGCCGGGGGCGACTCGGCACGGTGGCAGATGTCGTCCCTCGCGTGGCTCCCTTAGAATCTCCTAAACGTAACTGAACGTGATCTGTGTGATCCTTTGATAGATACCAGTGGTGGTTTTAGTTTAGTTTGCCCTGCGTGGCGTGGTCGCTCCGGTGGAGTTGTTTTACTTTATTGTTGTTTTCTGTTTTCGTTTGGCCCTGCGCGCCCGCGCTCCCTGTACCTTGTGGCGTTTGAGAAGAAAAACTGCCCGCTAAGTGCACCAGGATCTCTTCGTGATACGTCTCCTTCCCCCTTGCCGAGCCGGGTCGTAACAACGCGCTTACATCAGATTATAAAGAAGCAGGGGATCGAGCTTGACCCTCAAAATTCTCTACAATCCAGCAAAAAAGACAGATTGCTAAACTTCTGCTAAATTCTATCTGGGAAAACCAGCACAAAGATCGAACAGCTCTCAACCAGCCTGGTGAGCACCCCTGGACGTTTTTGTTTTTTTTTTATTTCTCTTTTCGAGCAAGTATGGCGTTTCTCAGTTCCACTTCATAAATGATGACGTTGCAGTCGTTCAATGGCGGTATAGTTCTAAGTGCGTCCTACCCCCAGGCAACACAAATATTTTTCTTGCCGCATTCAGAACGTCTTCCGTGCGTCTCGAACTCTATAAGCAATTAGATTTGCTCCAAGAACGTGTTGTGTCCTGCCGTACTGATTCTGTCGTGTGCACCTCCAGCCCCAGTGATCGATATCACCCTCCTCTCTGTAATTACCTGGGGACCTGACATCAGAATTAGACCGGGGTGATTATGTGTAACTGTCAGCTGCTGGTCTCCTATCTTACACAACAAGGCAAGGTGACATCACGTGCTAAAGGAATTACACAGAATTTTTAGAACACATGTAAAATTAACTTTGACAGTCTCACAGACCTGGTAGAGGGATACCTCCCAAGACTGTGACAACCATCGCAAAATCCCAGCCGAATACAATAAAATTACACGCAATATAAAGACCTTTGAGCTCACTAACAAACATCAACTTCCCAGTCGTCTTTGATAAGAGGCGCCTCCTTGCAGATGGCATAACATTACCGTTTGGTTATTAGCCAATAGCCAATTGGTTAACAAATGTTCCCTGGATGAAGAGAATATTTTCTACAGAGTTTTAATGATGCGACTAAAGAGCCCTACTCATATTTAATCCTGGACTTGAGGCCTGAATGAGCAGAACACCTCCGGCTGCTCAGCGGGGTCCTCCCTCACGAGTGGCCCACAGTGGATCTCTACAAGAAGTGATTTATCAAATTAAAAATGTCCAAGCGGATTAGAGGAAACTTTCCTGTTTTAAAAGCATTGCTGGCTCTCAAACCAAAGGAGAGGAGAATCTTTCTATGCAAAGGCTCAGAAGATCTCATCCTGACACTCTGCCAGATTGCTTTGGATGTGTTAAAGGGAAACATTCCTCTCCCCTCTGAGCAGTTCGCTAAACTGAACAAACAGAAGAAGTTTATTCAACTTTCTGCTAACCATAAAACATAAGCGTCAGGTGTTGGCTCAGTCAGGTGGTTTCCTCCTCC
Source organism: Aulostomus chinensis (assembly GCF_037954235.1). Classification (NCBI taxonomy): domain Eukaryota; kingdom Metazoa; phylum Chordata; class Actinopteri; order Syngnathiformes; family Aulostomidae; genus Aulostomus; species Aulostomus chinensis. The sequence goes on from NC_141323.1 coordinate 27,336,424, forward strand.
CTTTATTGGGGGCTGCAATTCCATTCCTAAGCAGTTTGTTAGAAAGAGAGACACAAAGCCGCAGAGTGTCATCATGGGGTCATTTAATAAAAGTCGTCTATTGAAAACAACGGAGAAAGAGCTCAACATGCTTTGGAAGAGAAAATGGAACGTCTGTTAAAACTACCAGGGCCGACATGCATCAAACTGTTACACTCATGCACGCGAGCAATTATGGCTTAAACCCTCCAAAACCTTCAATGAATCAGTTCACCAGATACGGAGTAAGAGAGAACGTGGGAAAAATCTCAGATATTGTCGTTACTATTAGACACGGATTACGACAGGACCCCTTCTAAATCGACCAGCGACAAACGCGAGCTGTATCCATCTTCATCTGTTGAATGGCATCTGTCTACACCGAACCCCTCCAGATTGCTCGATTTCAGTCGATAAAATGAATTTGTGCAAACTGTATCTTTTAATCAATAAATGTTTTATTGAAAATATATGAGAGACAGAGTATTCATTCAGAACAGATAGAACAATCGTTAAATAGTTTTAAAGAGCATGCTTTGATTATACATTTGACATAACATTTATTTATATTATGATCTTATATTTAACATATTTCTTGACAAACTTGGTGACAAGACAATCATCCATCCATCCATTGTCTTCCACTTATTCCTTTTAAGGGTCGCGGGGGGAGGAGCCTTTCCCAGCAGCCTTCGTGTGAGAGGCAGGGTTCACCCTGGGCAGGTCGCCAGCCCATCGCAGGGCCAACATGCACAGATAAACAACCATTCACACTCACACTCATACCTACAGTCAGTTTAGAGCAGGGGTGGGCAACCATGTGCCATGGAGAGCCATGTGTATGCAGGTTTTCCTTCCAACGTCACTCTTCTGTGGCTGAAGGTGTTTTAATCAGTGGAATCACCTGTTAAAGGGTTAGGTTGGAAGGAAAACCTGCATACACACGGCTCTCCATGGCACATGGTTGCCCACCCCTGCTTTAGAGTATCAATCAGCCTCGTCCCCAAATGCATGTCTTTGGATGGTGGGAAGAAGCCGGAGTACCAGAGAGAACCCACGCAGGAACAGGGAGAACATGGAGACTCTGAAAGACCCGTGCCCGAGCTCGAACCCGGAACCTTCTTGCTGTGAGGCAACAGCGCTAAACACTGCACCACTGTGCAGCCATGACAAGAGAATCATTCCTTCTTAAATTATAAGAACACAGTTGGAACCCACAGCAGGTTACAGAGATTGCTTGTGTGAGATAGTGTAGTCCCCTGCCTCGCCAGAAGGTGGCGCGCACACCATAAGGAAGATCCTCAGTGTATTCACTCTCTGAAAAGAGACATTGCAGAGAGCACGTGGCTATCTTACTGAAGCCTGGTAGGAAAAACCCTTGGAGAGGCTGAAAATCATTAAACCTGGTACAAGCATTCAAATATTGAGTGTCCATTAGGTTACAAGCAGTGAGAGAAAGAGTTGAGCTGAATGAATCTGATAGCTCCTCACGACACCTCCAGTAACAAAGCTAATGCTGATGCAAGAGTTATGCTAACTGTCAAACTCCTTTCTGCTATGAAAGACTGTTCTTTAAAAACAATCAGAGTTGTGACCTGATACTTGATGTTTTATACCCCGTAGAGACAGATTCAGGTTGTTTTATGGGATTGAAATGTTCATTAATAAATAAATGATCATAGCATCTGTTCGTTTAGCTCTGCTGCTAACTCAGTAAGCTACTTTCAATTGTAGCAGATCACTGATAGTTCCCATTGGAGGTGCCCATACTTCTTAGAGTTACCATTCATTTCATTGAAGGAGCACTTGCACTGTTTATTGGTCAGATATGATTGATTTATATCATTCAGTGTCTAAAGTGTGTTTGATGTGAATAAGTCATGTGACTGAAGTCATTGTAGCACCGGTATCACACCATTAACTGTGCCACTGGACCAGTTCTAGGCTCTAAGGAGTGGGGAGCAAGAGTTATAATACCAGAGACCGTAGTTTTATGTAGAAAAGGCCGGCAATTTACTGAATATAAACACACATAAATCACAGGACACGAAACCAAAAATTCCCTGCAGGTTCTCAATAAAGAGGTAAGTATAAATGGAAAAAAAAAGTATTTCACTCTCTTGTTCTTTTATTCACCTAGTTTATTTTGGTAAAGCTAATCTAATTTACTTAGACCAGTCTTTTCTCCTAGGTTGTACCTATTTTAGGTTTCCTATTTTTCTTCCTAAGTTAACTTTTTCCTTTCTTTTACAGGTAAGAAACACCTTAATCACAGATAAATCAAAGTGGACCACAGTTATTCGAATCACATTTGAAAATATAAACTCAATAAAAAATAAAAGTATGACACTTCAAATTTAAGTTCAAGTCCAAACGTGTTTGGTTCAATGAAAAGTTCTCAGTTCTGTTCACTTCAGTTCAAACCAGTTCCTGATACCCCTACCACTGTGTCAAGGAGTTACCACACGCAAGAAATCCCCTCACGATGCGATGGAGAAGATGACTTGAAGGTCTGGGTCTGGCTCGCCATCTTGAATCCCATCCGTGAATGTGCACGCCCGCACATGGCAGACCAATCCTCACTCCGACCGAGCTTCCCACCGTGCAAAAAAACCTGACCAAAACCGATGTGGCTTTGCTCTCATAAAATCCCCATCAGCTCCCGACCAGGTAAGTTATGGTTTTCAGCTATTTTATCGGCTTTTTCAACTGTTTTTTTTTTTGTTAATTGATCACCACTCACTTCCTCTGGTTTCTCCGCTGCTCTTCTTCTCGGGTCTCTGCTGCAGCATCACTCAGGTGCTGAGTCTGTGTCGCTGGTCCCTTAAAGGGACAGCGACGTCATTTTCAGTCAGCAGACTAATTTACATTCAATTACTCACTTTTAACTTTCAAAATTATTTATGCAGCTTTTATTCAAATATTTATTCTTATTTATCTCATATTTTAACATGGGTTACATCATCCAGTCACGTGACTGAAGTCATCCATTCATGTCAGTGATGTCACTTGGCAGGACTGTCATTGCCGTCACATTCTAGAAAAGAATCCAGACTCCACATGTGGCTCCCATGATAACTGATGGACCTCTGGTTGGAGGCTGGACGATGATGTTTGGACTGGAAGGAAAACTCCTTGTCCAAATTCCATTGTGTTCAAATTTAAAGTCCCACAATAAAAAGTAGCTGAATCTGACAGGTGAAGGTTTGGAACTACAAGATGGTTCTTGGCAGAACCTGGACCCAGGAGGGTCCAGGTTCTGCCATTGTGGCTCCTTGTGCCACTGCCAGAGAGCCTCAGCTGCACACTGCAACATTTCGACAGGAGATTTACATTCCTTCAAATGTCCTGACATCTTATTCCAATGGTTCTGTTCCATCTTTATATTTTAAAATCAATCACACAATGAAAGCTGCCACAGCTGGTTTATGAGAGAGAACACACTAAGAGATTTGAAACCAGTAAAATATGCTTTTCTGTGTGCAAACTAGTGAGGGGCATGGAAGGATATTTTACCACCAATACAGAACCCAAACTTTAGTCATGTGATGAGATGGCGACTATGAAGAGTGATTATGAAGTTAATGGACAAAATGTGAATTGAAAGAAAATACATTAAAAAATACTACATAAACAAATAAATAAAAGAAGGAGCACAAATGACTTTTTTTTCTGCACAAATTTACTTGTATTAGACTGCATTTTTGGTTCATGAGTAGATGAAAGAGTATCACATATATATTATATACATGTGATACATGCACTTGGCTTTGGACAAAAGCTTAAAGAAATTGTAGAATTATTTAAACGTACCAAGTGAACTGTTTCAGGTTTCTTGAAGACGTTTCAGCTCTCATCCAAGAGGCGTCTGCAGTTTTCTTCGCTAATATCACTCTGTGGGGGCGGGATCTTCTACAGAGGTGATTGACACATGTGAGCTCTGGGTGTCAGAGTTGTTTTGGTCAGGATGTGAAAGGGAAGTTGACTCAACTGGTATCTGTGTCAGTTAAAAGCCTCACAGTAATTCCATAATCTAGGAGTAGTAACCAGAGTCGCTCACGACGAGGATGGGATTCGAACCCATGCGTGCAGAGCACAATGGATTAGCAGTCCATCGCCTTAACCACTCGGCCACCTCGTCTGCTGACAGCAACCCTGAGCTTTTAAACAGCTGAACTCTTTGGAGCCTATTTGTCAAAAATGGACCCAGCAGGAGCCACTGAACACAACTCTGACATAATCAGGCTTCTTCCCAGCAGCGTCGTGCTACAGAAGGCAGAATACAGACCATCGACACATCATCAGAGTGAACACCAGCTGATGTTTACAAGTTTAATTCACCTTTTACTACAAAATGACATCCAAGTTCAGATTCTCTTGTCCTGATTGAACAAGTAAATGTTACAGGTTGTAATGTTCTTGTCTACCATCTCTGTCTTGTATGGAGCTTCAATCTTTAATAAAAAGACTCGTTGTACATTAATAACATCACTGTGCCTCTGCAGTGAATAAGTCACTCCATCCATTTTCTATACCACTTTTTTGTTAAAGGTTATTGGGGGGGGGGGTGAAATTTGGTGGGAGGCAGGGTTCACCCTGAACAGGTCACCAGTCCACAGGTCCACTGAACAGGTCCCCCATGTGGGATGATGGTGTTGAAGGCAGAGGAGAAGTCCAGGAAGAGAAGGTGGACATAGGAGTTCCTGCTCTCCAGATGGATGAGGGCTGCGTGGACCACTGATGAAATGGCGTCATCAGTGGAGCGGTTTTGCCTGTAGGCGTACTGGTGGGGGGTCCACAGAGACGTCAATGGAGGTGTCTATGTGGGCCTTGACCAGCCTCTTAAAGTACTTCATGACTACTGGGGTGAGTGCAATGGGTCGGTAGTCATTTAGGCCTGTCACTGTGGAGCACTTGGGGACAGGGACAATAGTGACAGTCTTTAGGCAGGTGGGGACAGGTGACAGCGCCAGTGAGGTGTTGAAGATGTCCGCCAGCACCTCGGACAGCTGTTGTGCTCAGTCCTTCAGTACTCACCCAGGGATGTTGTCTGGGCGTGCAGCTTTGCAAGGGTTGGTTCCCTGAAAGGTCTTCCTCACGTCTGCTGTGGTCACACTGAGGGGCGTGTCGTCAGGTGGTAGTGTGACTCTGGTGCTGGGGGGGGTGTCAGGGTCCTTGAAGCGGAGAAGAAACTGATTGAAGGAGTGAGGCGCTGGACCCGCTCTACTTGTGAAGTGTCATGAGATAACATTTGTTGTGATTTGGCGCTTTACAAATAAAACTTACAACCATCCATCAGGTTTGTGTTTGATGTCTGAATTCTGTCTTTGATCTCTGGGTTCTGAGCATTGATCTCCCGCTTCAGTCTTTGATCTCTGACTGATCCTAAACTAATCAAAGGATCACATCAGCATATTGGTCCAGTCTACAGATGGTGATTTTACCTATTTGAAGCCTTATTTTGTGTTTGATGGCCATTTTTAAAATCACTAATGATTTTTTGACTGAACATCCTGGACACTGTGGTGCCCGATGAGGAGACAACTTGGGTACAAAGTTGAAGAGGAGGGAGAGAAGGATATTTTTGCAGTGTTCCAAGTCAATAATAACTGTGGCAAAATGTCATCATTTTTAAAAATGTCCTCACTAAGATGGTTTGTAATTCTGTCTCTCCCTCATCCTCAGCTGCTGCAGCACTTTAAAGAAAACCTTTGACTCGTGGATCTAACAAAGATCAGATGTTGTCTCCCCCAGAACATCAACACTTTAACGTTGTTGGCAGGACTCCAACCTGAGCAGGGAGACCCCAATGGATTTCTAGTCCATCACCTTCACCACTCGGCCACAACAACCACATTCACACACACATTTGTAAAAGATTCACATTTACACAATTCTTTAAAATTATGTCACAAGCCCATTTGTGTGAGGTGCTTTTTTCAGCATTCCTTTGTTTCCAGGTCTCTAATATGTGCAGAATTACAAAGACAAGCAAGCTTGATCCATCCTGGGCAGGTGATATGAGCCATTGACCACTGGCCAGAGACCCTGGCACAGACGTTGGGGATGGTGACAGAGAGCATTTCTACAATTATATTCTACATTTATAGAATTCTACAATCCTACAATTTCATTGAGCAGATGCTTTTGTCCAGAGCCACTTGCATATGTTTTTGGTGAGTTTGGCCCCTGAGCTCAAGACAGTTGTGACTAATAAAGGGCAGCTTCAAATGCAGCTGTGAAGCCTCATTGTCAGCTGGGAGGAACGACAGGTGTCTCCCTCTAGTGGCTCCTCACAGCAACACAAGCCTCATTTCATTCACATGCATCCACCACCTCACTACCAAAGGCCAGTTGGGCCTCCACAGACAGGTGAGTTTCAAGTGTTGGACAAAGGTCTTTAAGATGTTCTTATTAATTCTATAACACCTGAGATTAAAATCTATGGAATTACAACTAACAAGCAGCCAAACACCTGATCAGATGCTCCTTCATGAGGCTGAGGAGAATCAATCTGAACTGGGATGAAGAAAATTAATTGAGAGGAGAAACCTACTGATTGGATGACATGGACCCACCTGATCCATGTCAGCCTTGTTGGAGCAGAAAGAGGTGGATCAGAGGAATCAGTGGATCAAGACTCAGGTGTCAGATGAAGAATCTCTTCATTCACAATGGAGTCAGAGAAATCTTCCAACGTGAACTTGACAGACCATTTTATACCAAAGACAGGCTGTGTGTGTGTGTGTGTGTGGGGGGGGGGGGCGGGACAATGGCTTAAGGGAGCTCCAGGTAGCTGGTTTGAACTGGTCCCTCATCTCTGTGAGTAGAAACCATCTGAGGTGGAGGGTGAAGATCTGCTTTGACCTCCTGATCTCCCAGTAAAGCCAATATAGATGTTGAGCTTGGAGGAGTTGATGGCCTCCTTCATCTTCTTGTTGGAGATGTTTGCTAAACTCAGCACCACCATAGATCAGAGGAAAGTCCACTTGTAAGCTGGACACTGGAGTTTCTAGTGACCTGCAGGATCTTAGTTGTGGTGGCAGCAGGCCTGTTCCAAGAGCTGGGCTCGCATTTATGATCAGGCTTCATAATGGTTCTGGACCACTGAGTGATAGAAGCTGATCCTGGGGCAGCAGAAGACAAATATAGAGACGAAAAGACAAAAGACAGAGAGAAAGGAGGGAGAGAATGACAAAAAGATGGTAACAAGATGAGGGTGAAAGACAAGCAGAGAGAAAGACAGAGGGATGGAAGACAGACAGACAACCAACAACAGCAACAGCAACAGCAGCAATAATAGTATTGATATTGTCCTGTTATTGATGTTTTCATGTGAAAGTGGCATATTTAAGATAAAAGACACTGTTAGAACAGAAAGATCCAGAAAACCCACCAACCAGAGGTGTGTCTGGTACAGATGTGGAATTATTGGCTCACACAATGTTGAGGCAACTGGGAAGAAGACAAACAAAAAAGGCTTGTGTGATTCAGACATTCATCAAAAATGGTCCTGTAGAACTGTTCAATGTGTCATGACTTCAGAAGCTCAAATCCTCTCGAAGTTCTAGTGAGAGTGGAAGAGATTATAAAATGAGAGAAGCAGGGCCCTCACTCAGAGCTGAAACAGCTCAGTTGGGAGAGCGTTAGACTGAAGATCTAAAGGTCCCTGGTCCGATCCCAGGTTTCAGCAGAGGAACAGCATTGACTTTACTTTCCAGTGGAGGAACTGCAGACATGAAGGAGACTAACATCTTGTCCTGTGCATTCTTATGACATTCAAGACATTTTTGGAGCCTCTTGTTGGATTTTGCCACAGAGAACCAAAGCCAATCAAAAGCATGGTGGACTTTAACATGGAGGATTGAACAAGTCAAGAAAGCAGCAGTTTGACCTTCACAGGTGTTTCTTTTCCTGTCTAAATGCTGTAGAAAGAGCCTGAGTAGCACAGACGGTAGAGCATCAGACTTTTAATCTGAGGGTCCAGGGTTCAGGTCCCTGTTCAGGTGCTGTGGATGTTCCAGTGTTTGACAACATGGTACTGGATGAAGTTTAGTGTTGAACAAACTGTCATCATCAAAAGTAGAAGTGTTGTTGTCTTGAGACTGTCGCTGCAGGTCAAATGTGAAGAACCAGCATCTCCCATTTTGCAAAAAGTTAAATTTTTCTAACTGTTCAATTGGAAAGTATTTTCAGATTGAAGAAGTGATCAAGAGAAACAGGAAAATCCCTCTAAACACAGTAAACTCCATCCATTAATCCATTTTCTACAGTTTTTCCTGTTCAGGGTCTCAGAGGGAACTGCGGCCTGTCCCAGCAGCCTCAGTACAAGAGGAGGGGTTCACCCTGGACAGGTCGCCAGTCCATCACAGGGCCAGGTGAAAGTGCCAACCACTGTCACTGTATAGCAGAGTTACATATGGTGTACCACAGGGTTCAGTTTTAGGACCGATTCTCTTCACTCTTTACATGCTCCCATTAGGTGACATAATCCGGAAGCACTCGATCAACTTCCACTGTTATGCAGATGACACACAACTTTACTTGTCGATGGAGCCAGACGACACAAGCCAGCTTACTCATCTGCAAGACTGCCTGAAAGACATTAAATCCTGGATGTCCTCTAACTTCTTAATGCTCAATTCAGATAAAACTGAGGTAATCATTTTTGGACCGAAACACCACAGGGACACACTCTTGAATCGGATCTCTACTCTAGATGGCATCACCCTAACTCCGAGTACAACTGCAAGGAACCTTGGGGTCATTTTTGACCAGGACCTTTCCTTCAGCTCCCACATAAAGCATGTGACTAGGACCGCCTTCTTCCATCTGCGAAGTATCGCTAAGATTAGGAATATCCTTTCCCAGAGTGATGCTGAAAAACTGGTGCATGCATTTATCACTTCTCGGCTGGACTACTGCAACTCTCTCCTGTCAGGATGTCCTAAATACTCCCTAAAGAGTCTCCAGCTGGTCCAGAACGCTGCAGCGAGGGTTTTGACGGGAGTTAAGAAGAGAGAACACATCTCTCCCACTTTAGCTTCCCTCCACTGGCTTCCTGTAGGATCTAGAATCGACTTCAAAGTCCTTCTGCTGACTTATAAGGCTCTCAATGATAAAGCTCCATCCTATTTGAAAGAGCTCATTAGTCCGTACTGTCCGACCAGAGCGCTCCGCTCCCAGAATGCAGGTCTTTTAGTGATTCCCAGTATCAATAAAAACAGACTGGGAGGTAGAGCCTTTAGTTACCGGGCTCCTCTACTTTGGAACCAGCTCTCTCCATGGGTCAGAGAGGCAGACACTTTAACTACGTTTAAGTCCAGGCTGAAGACCTTCCTCTATGACAGAGCCTTCAGCTAGGACTGGTTCAGGTAGCTCTGAACCATTGATAGCTATGCTGCTACAGGCTTAGACTGCTGGGGGACACATCAGGTTACATGGAGCCCTTCCCTCCTCTCCTCTCCTCTCCCCCTCTCTCCTCCTCTCCTCCCTGCACATTTTTGGAACTGTCACTACCACTACTTGTTGCACTTTGTAGTTTGGCCTTGGTGTCTCGCAGTCTCTCTGTGTTTCCACAGATCCACCAGAGCCCCAACCGTTGCCTGCATCCCCCCCCCCTCTCATTCCCTACTGTTACACCGGCCTGCGCTCCCCTTCCATGAACCAGTCTGCCATCCAGTCCCCCATCAAGCTGGCTTGCTCTCCCTGCCTCCCCTTCCAGAAGCTTCCTTCTTTAACTGTTATTAACATTTCCATGTTTCCCACATTTTGTATTGTAAACTGTTTTCTTGTCTGTAACAACATCTACTGCACGTCTGTCCGTCCTGGGTGAAGGATCCCTCCTCTGTTGCTCACCCTGAGGTTTCTCAGATTTTTCCCTGTTAAAAGGGTTTTCTATGGAGTTTTTCCTCAGTCGATGTGAGGGTCTAAGTGCAGAGGATGTTGTTATGATGCCATGTGAAGCCCTTTGAGACAAACTGTTTGTGAAAATGGGCTATACAAATAAAATTGCCTTGCCTTGCCTTGCCTTGCACTGCACCACCGTGCCACCCCTACTAGTCGTCTACATATCAGTGTTCTCAGTATTGCACTGACATTCACATCAGTATTGTGCTTATATTTTATTTCCTGGCTCTTCAAGCCTCCTATTATGCTGAAGTTGATTGCTTCAGTGACCAGGAGATGTTATTATTGGCAGCGAGTTTACTATTATTGCTGCTGCTGTTGTTGTTGTTGGTTGTGTGTCTGTCTTCCATCCCCCTGTCCCTTTGTCTTTCTCTCTGCTTGTCTTGCACCCTCATCTTGTTCCCATCTTTTTGTCATTCTCTCCCTCCTTTCTCTCTGTCTTTTGTCTTTTCTTCTCTATATTTGTCTTCTGCTGTCTGTCCTGTCCTGCTCTCTTTCAACAACCAACCAGTCAAAGCAGACGTCCGGTTAAAAAAAATTATCATAAAAGAACTCTTGATTTGATTTGGCTTGAGACATGAAGAAGATAGGATTTTTTTTTACTCTTAATTTTAGAAGCATTTACAGATTCATGAAAAGATCATCAATCAGTGTAGTATTTCAGACAGACTTCTGGTCCGTGAGGACGAGGAATCCAGCACAGATCCACAGAACTCCAACTGCCATCTTTGATGATTCCTTTACAGTCTGTAGGGTGGAGAGATCCTACTGAGTCTGGCTTTGAATGTTTGTCTGTGGATGTGTTAACCCTGTCATGGACTGGTGACCTGTCCAGGGTGAACACGGCCTGTCGCCCAAAAGCTGCTTGGATAGGCTCCACCCCCTCCATGACCCTGAACAGGATAAGCAGAAGAAAATGGATAGAAGTCATGACACATTGAACAGTTCTACAGGACCATTTTTGATGAATGTCTGAATCACACAAGCCTTTTTTGTTTGTCTTCTTCCCAGTTGCCTCAACATTGTGTGAGCCAATAATTCCACATCTGTACCAGACACACCTCTGGTTGGTGGGTTTATGGATCTTTCTGTTCTAACAGTGTCTTTTATCTTGCTTTTATCTTTTATCTTTTGGATCTTTTCTTTATATCTGCATTCTGTGGTGCACGGTGGCTCTGGAAGAGCGCTCTATCTAACTATTTTAACTGTACCCCCCCCCCCTACAACGAAAATAAAAGATTCTGATTCTGATTCTGACACACACACACACACACACACACACACACACACACGTGTATAAACATGATGTTCCGAATGTTTCACTGTCTGTGGTTGTCCATCTTTCCTTGCCTCTTCACTGTCATTGTCAGAACTCTGAGCAATCTTCCTCTCTTGGTGATGTCTCTGAGTGATGATGATTGCTGTCTGTTCAACCAGCTTCATTTGTTGATATCTGAGAAGGACTGAAGACAGCAAAGTGTGCTGATTGGCAAACAACCCCACAAAGGTCAAAGGTCACTGCTCTGAGGCAGACCAGTTTACTATAACCAGGGGTGCACATAAGCAGTCCGCATGCGCGAATGGTTAAGGAACCTGGACAAATGCGCTCGGCTTCAAAGGCTTTTATACGCTTTTGCGTACCGACTGCTACCGACCGCGGGCAAAAGCACTTCTCAAAATGTCAAAGAGACAGGCCCCGCTAAATAATTATTTTCGTGTTTCGTACGCAAAAGCGTATAAAAGCCTTTGAAGCCGAGCGCATTTGTCCAGGTTCCTTACGCATGCGTGCATGCGGACCGCTTATGTGCTCCCCTGACTATAACAGTGGTGACACCATCCACTGCTGGCGCTCTCTTCAGTCCTTCTTGTTTCTGCCCTTTGTGCTTGAGCTCCTAGAGCAGCTGGTCCGGCTCTCCCCCTTTTCTATTCCACTAATTTTTTTTTTTATTTTCTATTTTTGTAATTCATCATCAATCTCAGCTCACGGTCGCTACACTCTTGACCTCCTGTGAGCCTTGAATCTCCATCCTGACCAGCAAAGAGAAGCCACCTTTGTGTTGGAGAAGAGCAGCTTAGTCGAGGAAGCCAGCAGCCTGAGACCAGAGGGTAGCGAATCAACGCGCTTCCCTTCTTCATCGAGCGAATGTCAGCGGGAGCCACGGTCGACGAGGTGGAGGCTTTGGAAGCCGTCCTCCCTCCAGTTCATTGGAGAGGCATCGTACATCGATGGGAGAATACAGCTGAGAACGTCAGCCGGTTACATTGGTTTTCACCTATTCAGGCCTGGACTCCTGTCTCACTGCCAAACTCCGCCTGACTCCGTAGAGCTGGTCAGCCTCCACTCAGTCCTCTTCATTTGTTTGGAGGTCACTATCGTTCATCCTACACACCTTTCCACCTGCCTCTTTGCCGTCTACTTGAAGCTCAGATAAATGGAGGCTAATTCATCCCTGCTACTCAATAAGTGCTTTAATTACTCTGCTGGAATTATCACTCTGTCTTAAGTGTTTTCTTAATTGTATTAAATCCTCTTTAATTTCCAAGAAGTGTTCCAACTCATTCATGCATGCAAGCCACTGATCCACAAGGACTCATTGATGAGCTTAAACCTGAGACTGATCGTTTCTCATTGGACGAGACAAAAATGCAACGAGTGGAGCCCCGAGTAACAACTGGATAAAACATTCTAAAGATACGCCGTCATCACCAGTTTATCAAGTCATGACACTCTTTTATATCATCTTTTTATATCATCCAACATCCTCAGGGACTATCATTGAAGAAGCTCTATTTAATATAAGATGCATAAAATCACACCACATTAAGCAGGCTAATGAAAAATAAATCAAATGTAAAAATGCTTTATTTTAAGATCTAGAATATCTTGTGAATATCTGGAGCTTAATTCCAGCAGCAGACCTCCTCTGGTGATGGAATTTATATTTGACATGTTTACCATTAAATGAGACACATTTGCAGTCCATTGAAATCTACTTGTGTTCATGGTGAGTTGATTTCTAAAGATGAGCTGACAGAATCTACGTTTAGGGAGGAACCACCATATCCAGGGGTCTGGACCTTTTTGTAGTCAGAGCCATGAAAGTAGCAGACTAAGCTAGCAGACATTAGCATTGAGAAGAAACTGATACCTGGAGCCTACTTTTGGGTCTGGTCAAGTGATAACAAAATAGTGTGACATTGTTGTCAGACTGACGCCTGCTCCACACTGACCAAACACCGCCTTATGGCATTATGGGAAATTTCTGCTTGGCTCGTGTCCATCAATACACACAAAGAAATTTCTCCAGAGTCAGTATGGATAGTGGATACAATTGAGTACATAGTGGTTTTTCATTCTGAGTCAGGTGCAGCTTCAGACACAGCCTGTGTTCGTGTTGTTTATTCATTGATTCTCCTTACAATTCACAATCACAGCTGCAGAAAGTGAGAGGACAAGCAGTGATGTTGAAGATGAACGCCCAACGTGGGGCTTGAACCCACGACCCTGAGATTAAGAGTCTCATGCTCTACCGACTGAGCTAGTCAGGCTACATCTGAGTAGCTTCAATAGCATGAACTGATCAGAGTGAGAGACGTTTGCTGCACACAAGCAATTCATCAGACTCACAGTCACATGAGCAATCACATGATTAATGAATGACAACAAACACACCTTCATCTTTGACAAAACAGTAAAATAAAAGGTGAATCACAGATGAGACACCAGTGGTAAAAACACTAAAGGGCTGTCAAGGAGAAACAGGATACGACCAAACACACACACAAGTTACAGAGAGAGAACTCTCCCAGAAGGAACCACTCAAAGGAGAACCATAGACATCATCAGGCTGTATGACCTCATCAATATGAGACAGGTGGATAGGAAACAAGCTCAGAGATGTCAGAAACATGAGATCCAAGTGGTGAGAAAGCTTCAACTGGTGAGGTTCCAGAACCAAGAGCGAGGTGGAGCCTGCATCACCTACTGGGAGCTTTTTGTCAAAGGTTCAACTTTGATTTGAATGCTTTTCGAGAGACAACGTGCAGGGAGGGAATTTGGTGATGAAGAACAAGTTCCTCTCAGCTTTAAATGGAGTTTTCCAGGAGTCAAAGAGACACTCCTCTGATCCGTTGTCAGATGTGTTCTCATTGCACCACAGCCCTACAGGTTGAGGGTTCTGATCCTAGTCAGACACATTCACTATGATGCTGCTGAGCCTGAAGGGAGGATGAATAAAGGAGTGTCTGAGAGAGCTTCAACAGACAAACTGTCCAGTTTAACAACAAATACTAGTCAGTATTCATGTTGCTGCCGTGACCCGGATTTAAACCAGGGTTGCTGCAGCCACAACACAGAGTACTGACCACTATAGGATCACGGCCTCCTGGAGGCTGAGGTTTGAGCTTCTATGTCTTTGTCTCATTGAGAGATCAAAGACAATTTGTGTCTACAAAGAAATCATTGAGAAATCAAGGAGAGATCAAAGAAAGAATTCTAAGATCAAACACAAAACTCAAGATTCAAAGATTAAAGATTCAAAGTGTTTGTTGTCATATGTACAGTATAGAAACATATATTCCTTATGCTAGGAATATAAAAAGAAATTACTTTTTTTGGATAAATTTCCAATAAACAATGACAGTAGAGAAGTGAGGAAACAGTGCAATTAAACAGTACTGTGCCAAATATTTGAGTATTGCAAAAACAAAAATTGTTCACGTGTAGGCAGAGTTCAAGTAGGGTCCTGAGGTAGTTTTGTTAGGAGTTTAGGAGTCTGATTGCAGAGGGAAAGAAAGACTTCTTTAGTCTTGTGGTTCTGCATTTCTCACTTCTGTCCCTCCGGCCTGAGGGTAGAAGTGTGAACAGACGTGTTGGGGTGGGTGGGGTCCTTCAAGATGGAGGCAGCTCTGCTGTGGACTGTGGTGGTCGATGCTCTGCAGGGGGGGCAGTGGAGTCCTGGTGGTCTCCTCAGCAGTCTCCACCACTCTCTGCAGGCGTTTGCGGTCCATAGCAGCAGCACTGCCGTACCACGCTGTGATGCAGCTGCTCAGATGCTCTCAGTGATGCAGCTGTAGAAGTTGCTGAGGATCTTAGGCGACATGTCAAATTTCCTCAGCCTCCAAAGGAAGTACAGCCACTGTTGTGCCTTCTTCACCAGCTGTGTGGAGTTAAGTGTCCAGGTGAGGTCCTGGCTGATGTGGACGCCCAGGTATTTGAAGCTGCACACCCTCTCCACTTCAAGCTCCTGGATGAACAGTGGCTGCTGAGGTCTCCTCTCCTTCCTCATGTCCACAATCATCTCCTTAGTCTTGACTTGTCAGAGCAGGAAATAAACCACTGAAACTGATAGGGAAGCACCAGACAGGCTTGTGTGAGGGATGTCAGGAAGAGGAGCAGGTGGAGCAGGGATATCTGAGGTGGCAGTAGGGGACACAGGTGAGGGATGAGGAGTTTAATGATAGACATGATGGTCGAATATTGTAGTAGATCTGGTTAGGATCGGAAGAAGACTGGAAGTGACTGTTTGGTCCACACTCTGGAACAGAAGGTGGCGGGAATGGGCAAATAAGCTGGATGCCAACCGAAGAAGAAGAAGAAGGAGAGGAAGATGAAGAAACATAAGAAAGCGGGACATTTTCAAAAAAGGAAAGAAGGAGAAGTCCGTGAACCCCCGATCTCGGTCTGTGTTTCCTGAAGGCTGAGTGGCGCCAGTAGAGCCGCAACATGTGCGCCACGCAGCTTCTGCGGGTGTCTGTCCAGGAGCGGATCCTCGCCGCCGCTGAAGACTTCCTGCTGCAGCTGGGAGAAGGAGACTCAGCGGCTGGAGTCCCGGTGCTGAGAGCGCTGCTCACCGAGCGGCTGGCGGCGGCCGCGGAGCAGATCGTGGCTCTGCTGGAGGAAACCGTGGCGGAGTACGAGCGGGAGAACCGCCGGCAGAGGTTGCTGCTCGATGCCGTGCTGAAGCCCCGAGTCAGGCTCTACAGAGCAGGTGAGTCCCCGCCAGGGACCTGCTGGGCCCCGAATTCAGCCCAGGAAGTGGAGCTGCAGCAGGGCCGGTTCTAGACAGGCATATGTAAGGGGGCAGACAGAAATGGGAAGGGGGCACATGGTGGTGATGGAGGTTGGAAAGAGTGTGGTGGGGTGGAGGGGTGGGGGTGTTAGGTGGTTCTCTGGATAACTGATTTTGTCATGTAACTGGATTGCTCTTTATCAGACCTTTACCCTAAGACCGGTCCAACTTGGTCCCACTTGTCCCACATGAAGGTTAAAGCCCAGTTCACAAGATTTTAGGCGTCGGCGACTTTCCTCCCCCAAATCAAGGTGAGGCACTAACCACCGCCGCGACAAAAGTAATGAGGTGTGAACAGCTCAAAGACAGTGGACTGGGAGGTCGCATGCGACATCTGCGAAAAAACTGGACATTCTAGCACTGCTAGATATCAGGACTAATCACAGTGACGTAAACGGAGCTGCAGACACTGGAGGTACGTGAACCCAGATGAAAAGAGCTCTGGCAGTGGGGGAGTCACGCATAGAAAACAACAACAACAAAAATGACGAGAGGCATGGATTCTATGGGGTTTGTGATATCCTTGGACACAGGAAAAAGAAAACTAAAAAAAAAAATTCTTCCTCAGATCACACCAACTAAATCTTGACATCTACCTTCACTGGATGGCCTGTATCAAACATATTCAAACCCAACAATAACACTTGTCACTATTGCCAATATCAACAAAACAAAAAGGGTAGGCCAAGTTATTCGAGAAAAATTCCTTCACCAAGACTTGAAAAACAAAACTGATAAATAGAAAATAAATAAAATAAAGAATAAAATAAAACATCCATCCAGATCTTGACAACCAACAACATAAAATTTATCTTCATTGGATGGTCTAATTCGTAGATTAATTTGCAAAATAAAGTAATAAAATAAGACCTCTCAATAAAGCCAATATCAACAAAACTAAAAAGGGTCAGCATTGTATTAAATCTCTTTTTCTGTCTTTTCGTCTCATTTTAAGCTTGTTTGTTTTGCAAGCACCTGAACAGCTCCACTCTCCTTTCTCATCAATCCATTCTACAACAACAGTCTCCTGTTTCCCTTTGCAGAACTCTATCAAATCCTCCATATCCAAGTCATTTGTGATGGACTTCTCATGGACCAACATCACCTGTTCCTCTTTCTTTTATGGAACATGGTGCGATTGTAGGGGGTTAGGAGCCGTGACAAAGTAGAGAAGGAACTCTCCCAAGATGCTGAAGACGCATCAGTGACAGGGCACAGACTCAGGAGGGAAAGAGTGAGAAGAGGTGTAACCTCTCATCTCATTGGTGCCTTTTCCAGTGGATTTTTCAGTTACTGTAGTAACTCTTGTTCATACTCAGTTTGTGGGGGATCTGTTATTTTCTTAAGGGAGAGAGAGAAAGAGAATCTTCATATTCTGAGTGCAACCGAACGCAGCAGAAGTCAGTGTTGGTGCTGAAACCTGACAGGCTCCATCTTGGGTCGTTTGCATCCAAACAGTGATTGGAAGTTGACGGAGGGTCGTGGAGCTGGGAGGGGTGTGTGTGTGTGTGTGTGTGTGTGTGTGTGTGTGTGTGTGTGTGTGTGTGTGTGTGTGTGTGTGTGTGTGCGCGCTGTGCAGCCTAAGAAGATACACACACACACACACACACACACACACACACACAGCTGAGTGACAGAGAGATGAGAGGAAGCTGATACTGTATCACTCACATTTTTCAGCGACTGTAGATAATTTTGTCAACTCTTAAAGTAGTAATTTTGTGCACACACTTCAGCAGTGTCTCTGTCTCCAGGACCACAGCTGTACTAGTTTGTTTTCTTATGTGTGTGTCTTTAAAAAAACTTTCAAAAATTAACATAATAATAATGTAAATAAAGTAAATGTGTACATCAAAATGGATGTTTTGGCAGCTAACTTGAAATTAACAATTACAGAAAAACAAAATATATTAATGATGTTAATTGGTTCATGAATGTAATCTACAAACAAGCTTTCCTTCACAAGAAAATAAACAGATAAATTAAAAGCAACCTAAAACTATTGGCTTCTTCCCTGTTACACTCCTGATTTAATATAAAGCCTCCAAAGAAATGCATACAACATTATAATTAACACTTCAACATTAAAACACAGTCAGCACACACACACACACACACACACACACACACACACACACACACACACACACATTTCAGCAGTCTCTCTCTCCTGCAGCAAGTCACATGATATCCAAATGAGTCACGTCAGAATTAACCAATGTTACAGTCGCTTTAGAGAACAAAATACAAAGGCAAAACTCATGCAGACACAAATGAAGCCTTATTTTTTCATTTAAATGCAGTTTCAGTCCAGATCAATGAGTCTTGAGCTGCTAGCTTGTCAGCTAAACACAGAGCATCACAACACTTAGCAGGACCAGAGCAGGAGTCGTTTTGCCGGCTTGAACTGATGTCACTATTGCAGCTCTTTGAAAGCACAAGGAACTCTTTTGCTCAAGACAGAATTTGCTTCAGAAATCGAGGCCAGGACAGGAAGTGACTCATTGCAGCTCAAAAGAGCAAAAAGTAAAGACTAAAAGAGAATCAGAGATGATCAAGAATGTGATGTTATGTCCATCTGAATCTCAAACAGAAGTCAGTGAGGATGAGCATCCGTTTCAGTGCTCCACATGTAGTACAAGTTTTAGAAACAGAGGGAGTTTGGATGAACACATGAGAAAACACACTGGGGAGAACATGTTCCCATGCTCCGTTTGTGGCAGGAGATTCTCAAAGGGATATTTGACCACACACATGAGAATACACACTGGAGAGAAACCATTCCCCTGCTCAGTTTGTGACACAAGATTCTCAGAAAAGAGATATCTGAAAAGACACATGAGAACACATACTAGAGAGAAACCATTCCCCTGCTCAGTTTGTGGCACAAGATTCTCAGAAAAGAGATATCTGAAAAACCACATGAGAACACACACTGGGGAGAAACCATTCCCCTGCTCCATTTGTGGCAAAACATTCTCAGTTAAGGGACATCTGAAAACACACATGAGCATGCACACTGGGGAGAAACCAGTCACTTGCCCTGTTTGTGGCAAAAGATTCTCACAAAAGGGACAAATAACAAGGCACATGAGAACGCACACTGTGGAGAAACCATTAACCTGCTCAGTTTGTGGCAAAAGATGGTCAGAAAAGGGAAATCTAGAAAGGCACATGAGAACGCACACCGGAGAGAAACCATTTCCCTGCTCAGTTTGTGGTAAAAGGGAAACTGGAAAAGACACATAAGAACACACACTGGGCAGAAAACATTTGTCAAAATGTGGCACTGAAGCTGTGACAAAAGAGTGGGAGACGCAGGTTGAAAGCCAATTAATGAATGTATTTAACTAAAAAAAAAAAAACACAACGATGAACCAAAAATGGGCCCAGGTGCTTCCAACTAGGAGGAATGAACAGCTCCCCACCCTCCAGATACCTGCTGCAACACCAGAAACATCATGAAAGACATGAGGTTCCACGTGTGGAACTTACTTACTTACTTCACTTCAGTTCAACCTGTGTTGGGAGCTAACTTGCTGTTTGGGCTGAAACCAGGTTACTTTTGGATGCTGCAAAAATACATCCCTGTAATCATTCAAATAATTATCATACAAGAACATACATCAGGTTTGTTTTTTCAAAAGCAGGCAGAAAGATTTTAAACACAACTCTGGATTTTACTGGAGGCCAGTGCAGCGAAGCTAAGACTTGGGTGGTGTGGTCTCTCCTCCTAGTTTCTGTCAATACACGTGCAGGTGCATTCTGGACCAGCTGCAGTCTTCAACCACTTGTTGGTGCAGCCTGATAATAAAGAGTTACAATAGTCCAGCCTAGAAGTAACAAATGCATGGACTATTTTTTGAGCAACATCTTGAGACAGAATGTTTCTAATTTCAGATATTTTGTTGATTTAAAAAGGCGGTCCTTGAAATTTGTTTCATGTGGGAACTGAAGGACAAATCCTGACCAAATAGAACTCCCTAGGTTCTTCACTGTGCTGCTGGAGGCCATAGTGATGCCATCCAGAGCAGTGATATCACTCAGTCATGTGCCTTGAAGGGTTTGGGGCCAAGCACAGGAACTTCTGTCTTATCAGAGTTGAACTGTAAAAAGCTATAAGTCATCCGGGCCTTTATGTCTGGAATGCATGCTTGCAGTTTAGATAAATGTTGGCCTACATCCGGCTTTGTTGATGAATGAATTGAATATCATCTGAGTAACAATGGAAATTTACGGAGTGTTTTTGAATAAAATGACCAAAAGGAAGCGTTGAAGTGTTCAAGTCCCTGTAGCAGGATTTGATGGTCAATTGTGTCAAAGGCAGCACTGAGGTCTCACAGGATGAGTACAGACTGAAAGCCATGATCTGATGAAATTCAAGGTGTCAGTAATTTCTACCAGTGCTGTCTCTGTGCTGGGCTCTAAAACCAGACTGAAATGGATTTTTCATCATTCTCCTCATTACCATACTTTAGGTTGCAGTATGTACACCTGAGTTAGTCTTGGGTTTCAGAAATCATACAGCATACAAATAATAGCAGGTTGAAACATATTTATTTAAAAGAATTTAACATGGTCACACACACACACACACACACACACACACACACACACACACACAGCCTGTCTTTGGTATAAAATGGTCTGTCACGTTCTCTCACGTTGCACAACAACAAAACAAACAAAGACGGCCATGTCCAGTGTGGTCCTGGATATGACGACTGGACTGCAGGGTCCCAGTATCACTGTGACAATTCTTTTACCAGCTATGACCTTGGACAAGAACTTCTCAGGAGGAAACTTATCATGGTGGCACAGTGAAGAAAACTAGACCTGAGCTGCCTGCTGAAATCTTGCAGGTGAAGGACAGAGCTCCACCTCTTTGACAGACACCACCACTGTTGGCTCAAGTTGTCAAAAAAATAAAGTGTCCGTTTTTGACACACACACATCTAAACACACACACATACACACGCATCTAAACACACAGAGACTTTTCCTCTGTTTTTGTTTTTTACTGGTTTTGAACCAGTAGTTGGTTTCTGTTGGTTTGATTTGCTTGACTGGTTGTTGTTTGTTTGACCTTGCAAATCCATATTTTGGGTTCTCGCTTGTTCTGCTTTTCATTTTGTGTTTGTATTAAAGTTCTGTTGCTGAAAAAAATACTTTTTTGTCTTTTTCTTGAAGTAAATATATGAGGGTCTAAACTGACCCATAACACCATGGATGTTACAATAGTTAATAATATTAAAATGAATAATAAATCAAACCAATCCATGTCAGAGATGTGTTCTAACAACCCTCAGTAATGGTCAGCAAACACAACAACCTTTTGTTTATTTCTATGATTTTCTTGAGGTTCATTTGATAATTTTTTAAACTGAAATCGAGGGTTTACTGACTAAAAAAGGTCCAGAGGCCCACAACAAAATATTCAAATCAATATTTCCATGGATAAGGAAGCCTAACAAGGTAACCAAGAGATGGGAAACAACTTGGATGATAGAAAATTCTTTTTAGTTTATTTTACAGCTGATTGAAGATGTGGGTCAAAACCGACCTGTTAACATCAGAGATGGGAACAGAAACCTAACACAAGAGGAAGGTTGAAGCTATGAAAAAGGAGTTTGATAAAAATCTTGAACTGACAGTAGAAATATCCTTTTGTATGTTTACCTTTGTTGACAGAAGTCACTTTAGCTTGGCAGTGAAAAGAATCTCTGCTAGCTTGACAAATAAGTGGCACAAACTGGGTTCAAGCTGGACTTTGGACACTGGTATCTGCAACAACTCCCATCAACTCCTAATTTGTGTGTACAAAAAAATCATTGAGAAATCAAGGTGAGATCAAAGAAAGAATTCTAAGATCACCCAGGGATGATGAACAGGCTCTACTGGTGCTTAGGACTCTGTTGATCAGCTGCTGAGTTGCTACTTGATGTCAACATTGGTCTGTTTCATCCTGAGTAGTTTGATCATAGCAGAGTCGTTGCATCAATGATCTGAATGTGGACGGACAGATTGACCCTCCACAGCAGACGCATGTGACAGATCTCTTGATGAGACGCCTCAGTCTTCAATTTAGTCGTCGTGTGTCATGCAGTGTTGAGGAGGCCGGCTGGCTGTGGGTAAAGTGGGGCTCAGAGTTTGTGGAGTCGGCTCTGGACTGAAGGGGGTCACTGATTTGTTCTCAGATGCTACAGCTCAGGTTAGCGAGGTGGTGGAGAAATGAGTGAGAACTCTGCCAGCTGGAGCCTCTTGGGTCCCGGGGGGCTTCACTCCTGGAGGTGGAAATGATGAGGAGTTTTAAAATCTGCTCCTCTTTCATGCTGACTTGTTTTCTTGGGTTCCCTCTTTTATTCATGTGTGATTTTAATCTCAGCTCTCTAAGCCTGAATGGAGCCAGAACCCATTTTAAAAGAGCTGCTCTTTTTAAACTCCTGGAGATCAAGAGGATCCCTGCCATGTTTGTCCAGGAGACCCACAGCACAACAGTCAGTGAATGGGGATGCAGGCAGGCTTTTAATGGAGGTCATTTGAAGTCCCAAGTCCAGTTGGAGCAGAGGGTGGAGTTTGATTCTCCAGGAGTTTTTTGTTGTTGTTTTTTCACCAGTTTCTTTTGATTTGGAGGAAATCGTTCCAGGTGTTTGAAAGAAGGTGAGAGCAACCTTGGAAAATCGAAGCGAAGTAAAATCTGGTCAACTGGACGTAAGTTTTAAACTACGGTACGTAAACTTACGTCCAGTTGACCAGGTTTTACTTCGCTTCGATCTACGATGACCTGGATGAATGAGAACCTACACAGAAAACTTTGGAAAATGTTCAACTGGTGTTTTTAAATGTCTTTGCACCAACAAATGGTGGACAGGACAGCTTTTGAAACATTTTAATGCCACTGTTCAACACTGAATCTGCTGGTTTCCTGTTTTTAGGAGCTGATGGGAGCTGCACAGAGAAGCTCTTTTAGACAGGAACCATTCAGAGCTCCATCCTGCTTCTTCCAGCAGGATCCACAGATCCACCAACACACCAGCTGTTTGATGTGTGGAGGCTTTTTACCAGGATTCCTAGACAGCACAGCTGGACTCACTCAACAGCTAACTTGTTAGCACCGACCAGACAGGAGCGCTTCTATGGTTTTACTCAGTGGTTCAATATTTTTAAAAGATGTCCCATTCAGCCTGTGGGTTTTAGTGATCACTCTTCAGTCTCCTGTTCTGTTTTATTAAAATATTCATTTAAAAGCTCCTGAGAGAGAGAGAGAGGGAGAGAGACAGAGAGACAGAGAGAGAGAGAGGGAGAGAGGGAGAGAGAGAGAGGGAGAGAGAGGATCAAACTGATCTCAAACTTGACTTCAAAATTCTCTGATTATAATTTGTACTCCTTGATAGATTCATCACTACAGTGTCATAGAGGGTCCATTACTATTGCAGTATATTAAAGAATATAAGAACGAGGTTTCCATCCATGGAAATATAATATTTCATGTATTGCAGTATATTTTCAAAGATATAACACTTTAATGTGAGACTTTAATGTCTGTCTTTGGTTTCTAAACTCTGACTCTCCTGTTATTGGTGCTGACTGAATTCTACCACCTGACAGACTGGGAAGGCTCATATTTGTGATGGATCCATAAATACATGAAGGTCTTGTTTCAATTTTATCACATTAAAGCTCATCTTAGTAAAACAATGAAGTTACCTGAACTAAGTTCTTGAAAAAAATGACTGTCACTGACTTAAATAAATCAAATCTACTTCAAAGTTCCTTCTGTTGTCTTAAGTCGGCCATTTTAAGTGTACTTGTAGTTCCAGAGCATTCCAAGTGGAGATGATATGAATCCATTTTGTTAGATGAACTCAGTTCCTCTGCTTTGATGTTGGTGGACTGAGTGGAGTTTGCCTGAACCTGCTTGAACCTGTTTGCTCCTGCTCAGTCCCTCACTCAAGCCTCACTCAGCCTCAGCAGCACCGCTCCACTGAGGACTGATTCAGGTTCCTAGCAACCAAATACAGAGGAGAGCTGAACCTTCTTGCTGTGAGGCCACAGTGCTGACCACTGCACCATTGTGTCCCCTGAAAATGCCACCACGTTGTTGGGATTTTCTGTAAAACCAAGCACACATGAACATAGCAGTTCCTTCACAGGGCTGGTGGCGCAATGGATAATGCGTCTGACTACGGATCAGAAGATTCTAGGTTCAACTCCTGGCCAGCTCGCTTTAAACTTTATACTGAGAAGATGAAGTGAGAACCACTGCTAAAAGTCCCTGAAATCCTCTCTCAGATGCTACAGCTCAGGTTAGTGAGGTGGTGGAGAAATGAGTGACAACTCTGCCAGCTGAACCCTCTTGGGTCCCGGGGGGCTTCACTCCTGGAGGTGGAAATGATGAGGAGTTTTAAAATCTGCTCCTCTTTCACGCTGACTTGTTTTCTTGGGTTCCCTCTTTCCTCCTTGTCTGCTGTAAACATGAACACATGCATGGATCCTGCTACCTCTCACATGTTAAGCTGGCACTTCACAGTGACAGCAGGAGAACAAAAAATCCCAGAGTGTCATCAACATTTCCTGTAAACTAAATGATAGAAGCTGTTGAATTTCTGTGTCAGAACAAGGAGAAAGGAGCCCCAATGAAAGAGTGGTGTGTGTGTGAATGAGAGGACATTGTTCAGTCCACAGACCTGAGCATCGCTGCTCTGACTACCACGTTACCTCCTGGTTATCAGTGTGAAGTCAATGGTGAGGTAGTCAGTTGTTCCTTGTGTTTTATTCCAGAGGCCTGGTAGTTAAACGCTGAATTAAATAATTTTAATTCTTTACTTTAATATTCATGCAGTTTTGCTGGAAATGTTTGACAACTTCTTGCATGTTGGTGCCCCATCACACAAAAAAGGTGCAGTTGTACTCTTTTCACCTCTGACCCACAAACATTCCACCAGTGAACGTCCAGAAATTGAAGCATAAACAGTTCAGCAACAACAAATTCTTCAAATCATCCTCTGAACTGAGAGCCACAGGCTCCTCCCAACATATGCAACACTGCCATTGAACTCTGCTTCAGTGTAACGGTGGTCGAAGGGTCAACATTGAACCTGTTGTATGACTTGAAAATTGTATCAGAGATCTGTGAGCAGGGCTAAATATATGAAAGTGTTGTCATTAACAGGTTGTGCATTTCTGTAGGTCCAAACATATCCTGGAGTCCACCAATGCCAGTTGTGACCTTGTGGGCTCCGGCTCCAGCGCTGTCAGTGAAAAATGATTGACAATCCATTGTCTCCTGGTGAGTCCTGCTGTGTTGGTAGGATGCATCAAATCACTGTGGGAACAAGAGACACAGTGACTGAACTGTAGCCCTTCCATCCATTCATTCATTCATTCATCCATCCATTTTCTTCCACTTATCCTGTTAAGGGTTGTGGGGTGGGGGGACCTGTCTCCCCAGCTTTCAGCGTGAAGTGGGTTCACCCTGGAGGGGTCGCCAGTCCATTGCAGGGCCAACACATAAAGACAGACAACCATTCACACTCACAGTCACACCTAGAGTCAGTTTAGAGTATCAATCAGCCTCGTCCTCATTCTCATGTCTTTCCCACTGAAAAACTTTCACACCTGAAGTGTGAAGCATCGATAAAAGTTAATTTGACAGCACAACAGAAAATCCGAGTATATCACTGACATATTCTGTAAAAGAAATGATAGAAGCTGTTGAATTTTTAGAATGAGAAAAAATGTCCCCCAATGAAAGAGTGATGATTCTTTATTTTGATTTTGTTCTTCACTCCTACACAAGAGAGGGAAAGTGTCGGCTGGCTAGGAGCAACTGCCTGCTTCAGAATGGGAGGAGCCTCAGGACTTTCCAGTGAGAGCTGCAAACTTCCACCAGCGCCCACTGCCAGCACGTCTTCATGATGGAGCTGAGAAGAACACAACAACACAAGAGCACTGGAGAGGAGCACAACACTTCTTTGCTTCCTTGTCACTCTCATATCTGTCTGTACCATCTGGAGCTGGGGGGAGGAGCTTCACATGTTTTTTCTCTTGTTTTTTTTTCCAAAAGGGAATGACATGACTTACTCTGTATATTAGTATATGAACTACTGAGAATGTTCATCCCCAGTTTTAAGTTAGAATTAAATGTTAAGTAGAAAAATCTTCCCTCTTCAATCCTGTCACTCAGTGTTGTAAACTGTTTCAAACAAATTCTACTGTTCAACAGTTCAAGTGTTTCTAATGAAGCTGAATGTGCTCTCTTATACTTTCCTCAATTGTGTTTCTTTCATGTCCTCCTGAGATCAAAGACAGAATTCTAGGTACTGTCAAAGCCCTGATGACATCATCAGGAATTCTGACTTTGATCTGGAAACTCTTGCTTTAATCTGAATTTGATCTGACTGAAGTTTTAGTTTAGGTTGCATGAGACTGATGCCCCCCCCCCCCCCCCCGTGACCCTTAAAGGATAAGAATAGAAAGTGGATGGAGGGATGGACTGAACACTGAAATCAGCTGATCTGATCCACATTCTAATTTTTCCTTTCCCTCTTTAGGAGTCAATGAGAATAGTAGTGTATATAATAATGTATATACAACCTTGGAGTATCTTTCCAAAGCTTTTAGTATTTCATCTTGTTTCTACTTGTAGTTTTAGTGTCTGGATCTTTTCTTTTTATATCCTGCTGACTGCTCTTTGCTTTTGGAGCTTCCTTCAACAACTACCAAGCCTCCTGGGTACTGTAGGAAACATGGTCAAGTTCTTCCTACTTTTGCAGTCAAGTCCTGCTCACATTGGTCTGTCTTCATTTTGACTCCTCCCACTGCCACAATGACCAGCCTTTATACACTTGGTGACTGGGGCCCTGGTTGCTGCAGGCCTCAACACCAGCCTGTGGTTGTGAGCAGGGCAGAACAGAACTGACAGTATCTCACATGCAGGACCTGGGTCAGTGCCTGGTGCCAGCTGGGGCACCGCTTTAACCTGGACGCCCTGGAAGATCTTCTCCAGGATGTCGCCTTTTTGGTTCCATCAAGGCCTGTGAGGATGGTGAAGAGTGATCCACCAACAGGCAGCACAGTCAGCAGCAGCCATTTTGTTCCACTAAACTCATGTATGATAGTGAAAGACTGGTGAGTACTTGCTAACTAACACTTCCTGTTTTTATTGCTATTCTTCCATGAATGTGCTCATGTTGGCTTGTCCCCAACCACAGTTTCAAAGCCATGATGACATCTTTCATTAACAATCAGACTTATTTTTTCTCTATTTGGACAAATAAGGTTTCAACTGACACGGCTGGCCAACGTCCTGGAGTTAATTCAGCCTGTAGAACCAGGTGCTGGTTCCTTCTTTTACCAGGCAGGAACAGGCAGCAGATCCAAGATCAGTAGGCGAAGATGTCTGCTTTGACTGGTAGGAGGAAAGAGAGCAGGAGAGCTGGTCAGAGACAAAGACAGATAATGAAGAAGGACTGCTGTATTCTGCCAGCACATGCTAGTCACAGTCAGAGATAATGAGTCTCAGCAGGTAAAGATTCATCACTGATTTCAGAAGATAATTGGAAGTTCACTGGAAGATTATGAATGTTTGTGGGTCAGAGGTGAAAAGAGTACAAGTGCACCTGTTGTGTGTGATGGGGCACCAACATGCAAGAAGTTTTATACATTTTGAGCGAAAAAGCGTGAATCTTCAAGTAAAGAATTAAAATTATTTCAGTAACAATGAGGTCTCTGTAATAAAACAAAAGGGACAATGACTACCTCACCATTTCCACCCCTCTTTAACAGATTCACATTTCAAAACAACCAAGTTTATTTATTCCCTTCTTTTAGTAGAGGATGGTTTTGATCCATCAACCTCTGGGTTCTGGGCCCAGCACGCTTCCTCTGTAAATCCATATTTTGGATTCTGGCCTTTTCTGCTTTTCATTTTGCGTTTGTATTAAAGTTCTATTGCTGAAAAAAGGTTTTTTTGCCTTTTTAAACACACACACACACACTTCCAGTGACTAACCCATATTTTCATCACTTAAACCACCACTGGAGTATTGAAAGAGATTCCACATGTTGGTCAACCAGAGAAGCTTCACCTGGTGACGCTCATCCAACCATGCATGAAGGTCAAGCTGCATTATCGGCTGTGCTCATTAGCAGGGGAATTAGCTGAAATGGTCAGTAACAGTAACAGGGTGACACTTTATCACAGCAGTGGACAAACATCAGCATTCATCACACAGCAGCTTCTCTGATCAACAGAACAAGCTGAAGTATTCTGGAGAATGAGGGCATGGATCCCTCTACCTCTCACATGCTAAGCTAGCACTCTACCATTGGAGCTAATTCCCCTGCTAATGAGCACTGCAAATAATGCAGCTTGACCTTCAGATTTGAGGGAAGAAAACCTTGAAACATTCATTCATCTTCTTCCACTTATTCCTGTTCAGGGTCGTGGGGAGCTGGAGCCTATCCCAGTGTCTACGGGCAAAAGGCAGCGTTCACCCTGGACCAGTCACCAGTCCATCACAGGGCCAACATACAGGGACAAACAACCATTCACACTCACATTCATACCTACAGTCAATTTAGAGAATCCAATCAGCCTTTTCCCCAAATTGCACGTCTTTAAACTGTGGGAGGAAGCCGGAGTACCAGAGAGAACCCACACAGGCACGGGGAGAACTTGCAGACTCTACACAAGAAGATACTGCGCCCGAGCCGGTACTCGAACCCAGAACTTTCTTGCTGTGAGGCCACAGTGCTAACCACTGCACCACCCTGCAGCCCCCTTGAAACATGATGATGTTATTATTTATGTCTTTAATGCACCCAAACCTTTATTTTTCAGGGGTTTTGAGTGGTTCTGGGTCATGAATCAAAATTTGAATTGGACAAAAATTTCATGCAGGGTCACTGGGGCCACACGTTTCATGTTCTCAACAGATTGAAACTGTAGAGTGTGTGACATGTGGTGTGTTTGTCAAGTTCATCAAGGACAGTAAACATGAGCAGGTCTAGATTCACCTCCATCTTTGGAGGTTGTTGAATTTCCTCCTGAGGACCGTCAGGCTGTTTCCTTACTTTGCTGTGACACAACAGCAGACAGCAACAAGGACTGCTGTAGTGCACTTGGTAAAATCACCATCTGTAGACTGGACAAATATGCTGATGTGATCCTTTGATTAGTTTCGGATCAGTCTGAGATCAAAGACTGAAGCAGGAGATCAATGCTCAGCATTCAGAGATCAAAGACTCCTGGAGCGTTGCCCTCTCTTGTCTTTGGGCCTGGATGTTAATGAATGTTTTACACATTTCTTTTGAAGAAAAAACTTGCATGACATTTCAAGGAGTTTTTCCTGCCAATACAGGACAGCACCCACTCACAAACCAGTGCTGGACAAGTTCCTTCAAAGCTGTAATGCCTTATTTCTTACTTGTTACTGTCATTTTAAAATAATTGGTTCCATTACGATTGTGTCTGCCAGCGCTTGGTGACTGTACAGGAGGTCTGTGGACCGCAGGGCCACAACAAGCCCATTTCCTCAACTCTCCATTTAGTACAGAGGTCCCCAAGTATGGACCAGTGAGGATAAATGTGATCGTGGAGAAGTCTGTTTGTTCTTCAACTGGTCCAACTTGATGGTGAGATCTGTGACGCCATCTTGTGATAGTGGATTCATTCATCTGCTATTTCAACACATTCAAGTTCATTATCCCTACATGTCAAAATACATTTGGTGTGGAGTTTTACTTTCTGGCCTCAATCATAATGTGTGCATTTATTCTTCATGAACATTTCTCAGCTTTGTAAGTTTATGATATTTTGTCTTCCTCTGTTTTCTATTCCATTGTTGTTGATGATTCTATTGCAGGTTTGAGTTCCCTGTTGACTGAAGCAGAAACAGGAACAAAAAGCTGGAGGTGGTCAGAGCTCCAAGTTGGGACGCTGATATTAAAGTAGGAGATGAACACATCCAGGTTAGCCATCACTCTCAGAACCTGCTACTTTACCTCTTCAGAATGTAGCAGCATAGCATAGCTTCATCTCACCGGTTAGTGGCCCACTTTGATGTCTGGGATATGAGGTTAAAGGTTCTTTACAGCTCTGAATGAAGGGTTTATAAAGTGTTAACAATGCCATAAATAACACAAGCATTCAGTAATCCTTGATAAAAGGAGACTCACCATCAAGTTGGACAAGTTGAAGAACAAAAGGACTTCTACACTATCACATTTATCCTCACTGGTCCATACTTGGGGACCTCTGTACTCAATGGAGAGTTGAGGAAATGGGCTTGTTGTGGCCCTGCGGTCCCCAGACCTCCTGTACAGTCACCAAGTGCTGGCAGACACAATCGTAATGGAACCAATTATTTTAAAATGACAGTAACTAGTAAGAAATAAGGCATGACAGCTTTGAAGGAACTTGTCCAGCACTGGTTTGTGAGTGGGTGTTGTCCTGTATTGGCAGGAAAAACTCCTTGAAATGTTTTTTCTTCAAAAGAAATGTGTCCTTCTCATGTTGAGCTGTGGACATCAGCTGACTGCTTTTCTTGCCACTGCCTTGCTGGCAGGAAAAGCCTGAGCAGAAATGAAGAGTGAGTTCAAGGCAGTAGATTTCACTCCATAGTTTAGGCCTTCATCCAGCAAGGAACCATAAATGATGATGTCAGCACTCCTCCAGCACTGCGATGCAGCTTAGAGAGGTCGGAGAATCACATGACTTCTGTCACTGGTTATTGATGTTTATCTGTGTCTATATATAATTTATGTCATGTATATATTTGTATATTAATATGTTATTCATGTTACATAAAACATGTTAAACACGGAACGGCGTGGACACAACAAATGAACTGGTTCAGAGACACGAGGCAAAAAAAGCTGGATGAACTCTTCTTCATTCCAAAAATGACTTCACCCTTGAACACTGACGTCAGGTCATTTTATAGGGTCCTCCATTTTTTCATTTATGTGACATTGCATATTGGGAAATAATTATAAAAAAATATAAATTTTGATGAAAACTACATTGGGTCAAATAAATCCATCGTTAGTGACAGTGTTACTAATTTTAACTTTAGTGCTCTGGTGCTGATTGCCTCATTAAGATCTTCATGAAGAAATAAAGTGAGATTTGTAAAAATGTTTTTTTTTTTTACAGAGTTGGCAGTTTGAGCATTGAATCTTTCTTTTTGTTGAGAACAAACCCTCAAAGCCTTCATGTTTCAGTTTGCTTCACAGCTAACAGACAAACACCTCTTAGCCTGGTTCTGGTAGTCCAGGTTTAAACACCAACACAAGGATTTTATGCTGATTTCTTCACATGCAGCTGAAATCTAGACTTCAAGTGTTCATGTGAGGTTACAGCTTCACGCCTATTTAGTTTTCAACAAATATTACGTCACTTTCATGCATTGAGCTCACTAACGAACTTTAGTCTCAGTAGCTGAATCTGTTAGGGGGAAGGCAGTGTGGACCGGCAGGAGCCTCCTACAAAATGCAATGGAGAGAAGAAGAAATCCTGAGGAGTCGCTATGAGATTGAAGTGTTAAAGACGTGGCTCCTTTGGTGGTGATAGGATTTGAGCTATTGACTCTATTTTTAGTTTATTTCAATGTTATTGCAAACATCAGCTGCTCACTTATCAGCTAGCAAGTAAACAACGGTATTGTTCAGTGTGCTAGCTGAAGTAGACCGAGCGGTCAGTTGAGTCTTTATTTCCATGTGTGCTCATGGTAGCAGGGGTTTAGATTTCTAAATGTAACCCTTTTACCACCGGCTCCAATATTAAAACCCACCTTAGGCTTACAGGGAACACTTTAACTCATTTCAAATATCTTGTATGGTAAAAGTCCCATCTGGAATAATTAATATCAATCTAGGGCAATGTATGATTCTCACTCTTAAATATTCAAATGGAGGCTATGGGGAGTACACTTGACCTTTAAACTCTGCTGTAAAGCTTCAGTAACACACAAATTCAATGAAACAACACAAGATTTCAGTTTCGAAAATGTATTAAAGGCTTGCAGAAAAACACATTCAACAAACAAGACTATAGAAAATAAAAAGAAGAACCCCGGGGTATATTGTTTGTCTTTTTTTCAACTGTCTAATTTTATTTCGAGTGCACTCATGTTTACTTTCGTTGGCCCGCTTTAATTGGAGCTCATGATGGAAACCTTTACCAGATCCCCCCGTGTGTCGGTGAAGTCAACAATACCGGACCGCAGCCGATGAATCCCTCGCTCGTTATGGCAGCAACCGTCCCGCTCGCAGCAGCCCGCAGCAACAGACCTCCGTGACTCGGCAGCAGCGGCACATCCTCCGTTAACGACTCTCTCCCGAGGCGACTATCCGAAGCTCCTGTCCCGTCCGTGCAGCGTCGTCTCCCTTCAGCGTGGACAGCGTTAGCCTAGCTCCCGCTAGCTTCTGTAACTGGACTTGCCTGGTGCTCAAAACACAATCGGTGGCGGAGAATCCGACTCACGCACTCCGATCACGTCGGTCAATTACAGTTCACAGTCCGTTACCGATAAAAACTCCTCTCCGACGACACACAGTCTCGAAACTCCGATAACGTTACGCCATTAACACGATGCTCCTTCCTCGCGCTCGTTTCTCCCGGAAGTGTAAACACTAAAGGTCATGAACTCACGCACGTAACCTAACGTAATAGAATTACTTTAACATTTTTGAAAGACATTCACACCCCGTGAAATTATGTTTTTTGAAAGTTACTAATTTTAAACAAATTTTATTTACATTTTAATATCTTCTTCATAACAAATACTTATTTATGGAAATAAATTTTAGCTTAACCATGAACTGGCATTTTATTCTTAATTTATTCCTGTGAAAATCATGAAATAAATACCACTGATTTATCAGAGTATTACATCAACCTAGGATTAAATTAAAGCTGCAGTCAGCGTTGTTTGGGCCTGAGCCTCCTCCCGCCCACCGGGGCCGAGTAGCAGGGGTCGTCCTGAATCCAGTGATGAATTTTATGAAAGCGGTGGGACTTGTACACTGCAAGCAACTGCTGTAAATTTACTACAAGATTTCAATAGTATCACCGTTTATAAAAATACAGTACTTTGCCGTTAATTCTAATAGGAATCTGTTAAATTACACCCCATGACTGTTTAACAGAACTATGCTGTAATGCTAAAATACAGTACTTCACTGTAAATAAAACAGTATCATGCAGTATCTTTGCCTTATGGACGCAAGGAGAATCTCCTGATCTGCACGTGAGGCCAGAGCCTTGGTTTACGCCATCCATCTCAATCTCAGTCATTTGGTGAGTAGCGATTGCATTTATTGTAGACACTGGCGCAAAGTCTGTAGGCCAGTGGAGGCTAAGTGAAGTTTCCAGTTTGTGTGGCGACACACACGAGTGGGGGGTGCACTTATTAAAATATAATAGTGACCAAAGCCAGACATCGCCACCTTGGGAATTTTGCCCAAGGAAATAGTTAACGTACCGACCAAAAGGCACTCACAGGTTCATTTACTAATTGGCAGGAGATGTGGTTCCATGACAAAAATATTTTATTGTAAACAGGCCAGCAGATTAAAAAGAGAACAAGAATAAATCTAAACAAGTCTGGAGCTTACCAGTGGGGGGGAGGGATCCCAAGGCAGAAGACACCCTGATCAATTGGGACATCACATTTAAAAAAAAAAAAAACCACACATGATTAAAGCAAAACAGGGGTGCACAGCACACAAGAGGAAAAGAGACGCCAGGACCGTGAGCTTCCAGTACCTGAAACGAAATGACAAGAATTATAATTTAACACCAAAACTAAAAAAAAACACAAAAACCAGAACCAAACTCAAACCACAATTGAAAAATTAATTCGAGAAACAAGATTTAATTATTAAACACAAATTAGCAAGGAAAAATAATACAACCCAAAATAACCAGAAACGAGTTCATTTCTCCATTGCTAGACCAGGGAGCTAACGGATAGCCGTCCAGCAGCTTGCTACACCCTGAAGCCCAAGCGGAGGAATGGGAAACAACGCAGATCCAAACCTTCAGAGCACCATGAAGGACAGTTCAGTGGCGCCACACGGTGGACATCAGGATCTGGCAGACCCTGGTTAAACAAGGTGAATTACTGAAACAACCTCCAGTTCAACACACAGCGGATTCCAATTCGTTAACACAGAAGCAGAGCACTCCAGTGAACACAGTAAACAGTGAACAAACAAACAAGCAAAACATGTGTAGATGGCCAGTAGGTCGCAGAACAGGCTAGTAGCAGAGCAGGCTAATAGAGCAGGAGCCTGTAACAAAGCAGGACAGTCTGTAGCAAAACAGCAGCCAGAGCAAAGCAGGGTAGTCTGTAGCAAAACAGCAGCCAGAGCAAAGCAGGGTAGTCTGTAGCAAAACAGCAGCCAGAGCAAAGCAGGGTAGTCTGTAGCAAAACAGCAGCCAGAGCAAAGCAGGGTAGTCTGTAGCAAAACAGCAGCCAGAGCAAAGCAGGATAGTCTGTAGCAAAACAGCAGCCAGAGCAAAGCAGGAGCATCTAGCAAAGCAGGATAGTCTGGCAAGACAGCGCCCGGTAGCAAAGCAGCAGCTAGTTCTTCCTCAGTGTCACGGCTCACCAGCTGTGCCAATCAGGTGTAGATCGCACGCATGCAGAGCAAAGGGTTTCACAGCTAGTATGCTGTGGCAAACAGCCTCTGCACGTCAGATGGGGGGGGGGGGGGTGTTTCCCCACTAGCGGCGATTAAGGGACCGTGTCCCAAAAGCCGGACGCCTACAATTAAACATGTGAATATGAAAAACGTGCATGATCAGCATGCAACACGAGCTACAGGGAGCTACTGCTACATACCAGCACAGACGGTGGCGAGAAGGCAGACGTGAGGCGATCAGAGGCGGAAGCGAGGTGACCAGGAAGTGGGAGGACCGCGGACCCCAAGAGCAAGAGATTGACCAGGTAGATGCTGCCCCTATTTATAGAGCAGCGCCTCACACTGGTTGGCTAATGATGGTACAAGCCAAGTCAGGCATCACCAACCAGTCTCACTGCTAGGATGGGACCTCTCATCCTGCCACATTTGCATTGATAATTACACTCGGTGCACATCATGCTAGCCAGATTTAGCAGCTAGCCAAAATGTTGAAAATGCTTGCAAATTAATCCAAAAAAACACAGAGAGTTGACTTTACTTTTTACATCTCGAGCCTCCACAAATTAATGTGTGCGACATCTGTATTTTGCCTGTGAATTCATGAAGCTTTCTGATAGTCTGAACCATTTTACAGTACACACAATATACGTGTCACACAACAGTTAAGTCGGTTCATATTAAGATGAGTGCACACTGACTGTGTTTACATGCAATTACGTTCCTCCATCTTGTGCTAGGCTACTGCTCTGGCATGAGTCTGTCTGATGGCATGATTACAGTGTACTTAAGGCCATAGATCAGGAGCTGTGGTTGTATTTGTTTAAAAAAGAGTGGTTTTAGCATCGTTCAAGTGCCTGCTCATTTCGGTTGATTTTTCTTTGTCTCTGATATTGCCTACAGATGCAGGAGCCTTTTTTCCAGCTGCCCTGAACCTAGTAAGTACTTGCCTGTCCATCACATTTCACAGTTAATCAGGTATTTTTTCAGACCTCAAACATTGAAATAGACAACTACGTTATCTGGTCAAAGAAGCTGTTTTTTTCTTCTTCTTCTTCTCTTCTCTTTTCTCCCTGTTTTTTTGGATCTCCAACACTATATCTACATGTATATATTTGATGGCTTATAATGTCTCATTCATCTGAGTGAGTTCCAACACTCCTTTTTTAGGCGCTTCATTGGAATAAATCCTGAGAGTGTCTGCATGTTTTCCCTGTGCTGGTTCTCTCCAGGTACTACAGCTTCCTTCCACAGTCCAAAGACATGCAAATGGAAATGCAACTCTAAATTGACCGTAGGTATGGCTCTGAGTGTGAATGGTTGTCTGTCAATATTTGTTGGCTGCGGTGGACTGCAATGGACCACTGACCTGTCCAAGGTAATGTCCCCTCTGGGATAGGCTCCAGCCCCACCCTGTGACCCTTAACAGGATAAGCGGAAAAATGGATGGATGGATGGATGGATGGATGGATGGATGGATGGATGGATAGATGGGTGGGTGATCACTCACAGGACTGTGAGTCTCTCACTCTGACCGCTTCATGCTATGGGACTTACACTGACGTAACCTGATTAGCTCAGTCAGTCGAGCATGAGACTCTTAGTCTCAGGGTTGTTGGTTCAAGCCCCATGTTGGGTGTTGATCTTAAACACCACTGCTTGTCCTCTCAGTTTTGAAAGCTTTGTTTGTAAATTGTCAGAAAAATCAGTGAATAAACAATACAAACTTAGGCTTTGTCAGAAATTCCATGCTTCCAAACTAACCAATATGAAAAAAACTAAAGGTGAGACTTTTTCATGCATTCGAAAAATTTGTATGCGCTTCATTGTATCCGCTTTCTATACTTCCATGCATCCCAGCTTATTTCTGTTAAGGGTTGCAGGGGGAGGCTGGAGCCTTTCCCAGTGGCTTTCAGGTGAGAGGCAGGTTTCACCCTGGACAGGTAGCCAGTCCATTGCAGGGCCAACACAAATAGACAGACAACCCACGCAGACACGGGGAGAACATGCACACACCACACAGAAAGAACCTGTGCTCGAGCCAGGACTTGAACTTGCTTTGAGGCGAAACTGTTAACAACGGTACCACCGTGCCAACCATTGACTGTAACACATTGTAAACAATATACACTCTTGTTATCATACAACACGTAGCCCTGTACAAAAATCAAATAAATTACATCGCATAAAAAGCATAAAAAGATGTGTTAAAAAGTTCAAAAATAAATAGAGTTCATGATCTTTAAAATTGGTTATAATGTGAGCAGGTTAAAAGCATAAATATAATATGTAACATTTAAAAAGTAAAACTATTTACAGTTAAAAAATAAATTCATATAAAGGTCTTTAAGTTCTCTGAGTCTGTAAAAGATCAGTGATCTGAGAATAAGGAGAGGGGAAGAAGCCGTGTTTATATGTAACCTCAATTGTTACCTGTCAATCATTTCATTCCTGTCTTATCTTTGGGTGTATTAAGACCGCAAAAGCCAATGAGAGGAAAGTTACTGTGTAAGGGGTGGGACTAGTGGCGCAGGTTTGTGAGGTGAGTAGTTAGCGCGCATGGGGAGAGAAACAGAGGCAATGATCAGAGAGTTAAGAGGGGAGGCATCGTTTGTGTGGAGAGCATTTAAGTTTATTTTGGAGGTCGACGACTGGTGGTCCTGATGTAAACTTCTGTGTGACCTTCGAGAGGTGAATATTTATGCCTGTATTTGCGCTTTATCTAACTGTTATAGTGAAAAGAGACTGGATGTGTACATGGTTAGCGACGTGCTAGCTAGGGATAGCATTCCGTGCTAATGTGCCAGCAGATCGTAGCTTTAGCGTTGTAATATTTTTGGAGCGAAAGTAAAGGTAATGCGAATTCGACACGAGATAATGTTTGATAATTGTGGCTAAATTAAGATAATATGCTTGAAGGAGACGGACATTGGAGAGAGAGAGACGGGTTTCCATCCGATGGCTCTGCTGTTCTGCTGTGCCCTGTCCTGCTGTGTTTTCTTCTTCGTGACTTTCGCTGTCCCGCCATTGCGTGTGAGTGTTTGGATTGTGACTTCCACCGCCATTGCCATTACCATTCAGACTCTCATCCTCCATTCCCGTTCTCCCCCTTCTAATAAAACCCTGGATTTGTGAGGACTAACATACACATGCACTTGCTTTTATTGTGTGCTCAGCTGCGAGTGAAGCGGCCATTACAGTTGTGAAGCCCCGACCGCACACCAGCTTCAATAAACAGGCCTGAAACAGGTAAAAATTTAATTTAAGGTGTTTCATATGAATGTGTGTGTGCCCACAGGTAAAATATTGAGTTTTAGTTGTTGTAAATTAAAGAATACCGTTTTAGAAGGTAACTCAAGGATTCTGAAAGGGATTAAATATGATGTATATTTTAAAAAAACAAAAGGGTTATCTTTTGTAGAGGAAACTTTTTTTTCCTTACAATTGAGGTGTAAAGGATGACTTGAGGGTATTTTATGTGAAACTATCTAACTAAAAAAGATTTTTATTTTCAGTGAAACGAAAGTTCAGAACCAAGAAAGACACTGTTTATTTTGTTTTGAAAATCCTCTTACTCATTGTTAATAATTTTGTTCATTGTATTTTTATAATACTAGAATATATTCAATTTTTATTTCATCCATCTCTGTGAACAAGTACCTGTGAAGGATTAATTTGCAATTCTTTTAACTTCAGCTTGAGGAAAGGGCAGCTTTGAGTCTTTGGGGACCAGCATGAGCGACCTTCCCTCACACACTTCTTCTTGAAGCGCCTTTCCGCAGCTTTGAAATTGAATGTCATGCAGCGTGTAATTTGAAGTCGACAGATGGCAGATGCAGTACTTTTCTCTAGATGACATCAACATTCTTTTCTTTATATTGACAGGACACCTATTTGGCGTGTGAAAAGTCCCTGAGGCTGTTGCGCATCACGTTTTTTCTGAGGTTGTTAAGTGAGTGAAATGGATATAGAGCCCATGTGTGTCAGAGTCAAGGGCTTACGGCCATACCACTCTGAACACGCCGGATCTCG
This sequence comes from Aulostomus chinensis, assembly GCF_037954235.1. Lineage (NCBI taxonomy): Eukaryota > Metazoa > Chordata > Actinopteri > Syngnathiformes > Aulostomidae > Aulostomus > Aulostomus chinensis. The sequence goes on from NC_141323.1 coordinate 27,375,105, forward strand.
GAAGCTAAGCAGGGTCGGGCCTGGTTAGTACTTGGATGGGAGACCGCCTGGGAATACCAGGTGCTGTAAGCTTTTTTGTTTCTTTGTGAGGAAAGGGCAGCTTTGAGTCTTTGGGGACCAGCATGAGCGAGCTTCCCTCACACACCTTTTCTTGAAGCGCCTTTCTGCAGCTTTGAAATTGAATGTCATGCAGCGTGTAATTTGAAGTAGACAGATGGCAGATGCAGTACTTTTCTCTAGATGACATCAACATTCTTTTCTTTGTATTGACAGGACACCTATTTGGCATTTGAAAAGACCGTGAGGCTGTTGCACGTCACTTTTTTTCTGAGGTTGTAACGTGAGTGAAATGAATATAGAGCCCATGTGTGTAAGAGTCTAAGGCTTACGGCCATACCACTCTGAACACGCCCGATCTCATCTGATCTCGTAAGCTAAGCAGGGTCGGGCCTGGTTAGTACTTGGATAGGAGACCGCCTGGGAATACCAGGTGCTGTAAGCTTTTTTGTTTCTTTGTGAGGAAAGGGCAGCTTTGAGTCTTTGGGGACCAGCATGAGCGAGCTTCCCTCACACACCTTTTCTTGAAGCGCCTTTCTGCAGCTTTGAAATTGAATGTCATGCAGCGTGTAATTTGAAGTAGACAGATGGCAGATGCAGTACTTTTCTCTAGATGACATCAACATTCTTTTCTTTGTATTGACAGGACACCTATTTGGCATTTGAAAAGACCGTGAGGCTGTTGCACGTCACTTTTTTTCTGAGGTTGTAACGTGAGTGAAATGAATATAGAGCCCATGTGTGTAAGAGTCTAAGGCTTACGGCCATACCACTCTGAACACGCCCGATCTCATCTGATCTCGTAAGCTAAGCAGGGTCGGGCCTGGTTAGTACTTGGATAGGAGACCGCCTGGGAATACCAGGTGCTGTAAGCTTTTTTGTTTCTTTGTGAGGAAATGGCAGCTTTGAGTCTTTGGGGACCAGCATGAGCGAGCTTCCCTCACACACCTTTTCTTGAAGCACCTTTCTGCAGCTTCGAAATTGAATGTCATGCAGCGTGTAATTTGAAGTAGACAGATGGCAGATGCAGTACTTTTCTCTAGATGACATCAACATTCTTTTCTTTTATTGACAGGACACCTATTTGGCATGTGAAAAGACACTGAGGCTGTTGCGCATCACTTTTTTTCTGAGGTTGTAAAGTAAGTGAAATGGATAATAGAGCCCATGTGTGTAAGAGTCAAGGGCTTACGGCCATACCACTCTGAACACGCATGCGCCAATCAGACGGTACGCTGACAGCACGACACACGGAGGTCGCGGACTCCGCTTTTCCCATTTCTTTCGTTTTTTTCAGCCTTTTTCATTGTTCTTCCTTATTTTCCGTGCATTTTTGGTTCGTTTTTAGAGTGAACATTTTTTCCCCCCGACAGTTTTTATACTGATCGGGGGAGGTCAATTTGAGTTTTTTTTTCCTAATGGAAAACTTTCGGACGGACCAAATGGATTTGAACTCTGCAAACGGATTTCAGATTACGAGCATGGAAAACGGACTTGACGTAAACGCACAAACAGGTGAAGAAAATGAAAAATGGTTGCTTGTTAAAAGAAACAATCAGAAACGAAACATGAAGAAGTCGGAAGGAAAACTGCCGGAGGGAAATGAGAGAGCGGCTTCCGCAGCGACAGCGGGGGAAAGACGGCGAGCAGCGGCTGATTCAGAGGAGATGTGTGGAAGGAGCGCTGGAGCCGGTCCACAGGCAACGAGAGCTGGTGGCCTGAAGAACAGAGCTGAAGACGTGGTTCCGAGAAGACCTGGGCAGCGAGGAGCTACTGGAGAGGCGACGGAGAGTGAGAGAGAATTGGCGGCGGAAAGAGATGCGGCGTCTGGTGGGGAAAGGCAGCTGCAGCAGCGACATGGAGCGGCGAAATCTGCGGGTGGCGACCACAAGTATGACAGAGAACTGACGGTCAGTGTCGAGGTAACTGGGCAGGATGAAGTCCCAGTTCTCGAATTAATGAGATGCATAAGAGCACTGTGTGGAGGTTTAATAGCCTGTAGGGCGACAGGGCCGCAGAAATATGAAATTACCATGTCACACATCAAAGGGAAAGAGAGAATCCTAGATGGTTTCAAAATTGGGGACAACACAGTGCATGTCAAAGATCTGTGTAATGATGAACTCATGGTTTCTTTTTTAAGCTTACCAGCTTACATCAGAGATGAGGAAATTTTACAAAAGCTAGAAGGGTGGGGAGTCTCAGCTGCATCAACTATAAGGATGTGGCCGGGTACGCAAATTGCTGATGGGACGCGGTTTCTCAAAGTAAAATTTACAGACAAAGTCCAATCTCTGCCTTATTCAGCACGGTTTGACACAGCAATAGGACCGGAATATTTCAGGGTCATACATGATAGGCAGGCTAGGGTGTGTAGGATGTGCCTCCAGCCGGGGCACATCCTAAGGGACTGTCCTGAGTTCTCCTGCCATAAGTGTGGTGTCCAGGGGCATTATGCAAGGGAGTGCAACAGGAAACCTAATAAGATACAGAAATGTGAGGTGTGTTGGAACAAAATTGATGAATGTAATTGTAATTATAGTGATGAGGATATTGTGGTGGAATCTGGATCTGAGGAGCTGTACAGTGAGATGGAAGGTTTAAGTGAGGGAGGAACGGAGGATGAGGAGGAAGATGACGAGGTGGGTAGTGGCGCCGCCAAGCAGGCTGCCGGTGAGGGTTACGCCCCTCAGAGAACCCAGAGCCCTCCTAAAGTGGTGCAGAGCCCAGGCACAAGGCTTGGTTCAAGTCTGAATGACATGAGCACTGACTCAGGCCCACAGCAGAGAGGAAAGGATGGAGGAGGAAACGGGTCCGAAAAGGAGCCGGAGCCTTCTCAACTCCTGGAATCAATGGAGGTGGGGGATACCCCAAGAGAATTGCAGCCGGCGGCAGCCACATCCACCAGGGTACCTACCTTAAATGTGCCCTCCACCTTCCCTCCTCAGAGTAGATCAAACAGTGACTCGGAAATGGACTTTGCCACAATAAAAAATATTCGGAAAAAGCACACCTCAATAAAAGATGCTGCGATGAAGAAAAAACAGAAGAAAGAAGGAGGGAGAGGTAAAAAATCTTGAGGGAAAATTGGCTGTTTAAAGGTTTTTTTGGTCTGACCATGTTTCTGCTGCACTCCCTTAATGTCAATGGACTCCGCACTTATGGCAGGATGACCGCCATTTTACTTAAAAGCAAGTGTGACATTCTCTGCTTACAGGAGACAAGGTGGGAAGGGGATAGCGTGGCGGCAGCAAGCAAAATGTGGGAAGGAGATGTCTTTTTTAGCAACGGCACAAGTAAATCTTGTGGCGTAGCTATTTTAGTAAAAAAGACTATAAGTGCCAATAGCAAGTTAATATATCATGACAAGAAAGGTAGAATACTTATTATAGATGTTTGCATAAACAATAGAACATACAGAATTGTTAACATATATGCCAGTAACTGTGAAAAGGAAAGGAAAATGTTTCTAAATAGTATAAGCAGATGGATAGATCATAGAACCATAATAATAGGAGATTTCAATATCGCATTAACTAAGGATGATATATCAATTAACAATGTATACAAGAATGACACAAGCAGAACTGAGCTATATAATTTAATGAATATTCACAATTTGACAGATGTATGGAGAATTCACAACCCATTCAAGAAAGAGTACTCCAGAAGACAGGTTGTGCAGGGAAAAATGAAACAAGCCAGAATAGATTTATGTCTAGCGGCCCCTGAAGCAACAAAACAGATCAATAAAATACAATATAATTATAACGCATGGAGTGATCACGCAACAATTGAGTGTTACTTGGGTGCTGCAGGAGGTTTCAGGGGGGGAGGTACCTGGTGCCTCAACTCCAGCCTCCTGGCAGATTCAACTTACGTTAAAAAAATCACAAAACTGCTTGATTATGCAAAAATTGAAATGAAAATAGAAAATAATTTTATAGAAAAGTGGGAAATTCTAAAGCAAAGAATTAAAAGAAGTAGTATAAATTATAGTAAAGAGAAAAAGTGGAGAGAGGAGCTGGAAGAAAATCGACTAAGAAAATTAATCAATCATGAAATAGCATTATTTGATAAAGAACCTAACAGAAACAGAAAACTATGAATTATATAAAGCAAAACTAGGAAACATAGAAAAAATAAAATGCAGAGGTGCAATGATAAGAAGCAGAGTTAAAAATTTAGTAGAAGGAGAAAAATGCACCGCATATTTTTTGGGGCTCGAAAAGCAAAAACAAAACAAAACTATAATAGAAAAAATCAACGATAAAACTGGAAAAGAATATGACGATCAAGAAAATATACTAAGAGTAACTACAGAGTTTTATAAAGAATTATTTGATAATGGATATAGCAATAGCGAAGAGGTAGACAAGTTGTTATCAAATATCCAAAGTAGTATTTCAGTGGAGGATAAGGAATGGTCTGATGCACAAATTACTATTAATGAGATAAAGACGGCAATAGATAGCTTAAATAAAAACAAAAGTCCAGGGGTAGATGGTTTAACAGCAGAATTTTATATTTGTTTCAAAGAGCAGATAGCTCCCCTGTTGCTGTCATTGTACCACTCAATGGAACAGGAACAGAGAACATCCAATACATTCACTGCAGGAATAATTTCACTTATCTACAAAAATAAAGGTTCAAAACAGGATATAACAAACTATAGACCAATAAGTTTACTCAATACAGATTACAAGATACTGACCAAAACACTGGCAAACAGGCTTAAACTTACAATAGGAACCATTATTGGTAATACACAGGCATACGGCATACCAGATAGAGACATCATAGATACGATCCTTACAATAAAGGATACCGTCAGGACAATGGCAGCACAGGGGGGGTATCTGCTCGGAATTGATTTGGAGAAAGCATTCGACAGAGTAGAACATCTTTTCTTATATAAAACTTTAAAAAGATTTGGATACGGTGAAGGCTTTATTAGATGGATTAAATTATTATACGATAACGCATACAGTCAAATAAAGATAAATGGACAACTAACAGAAAAGATCAAATTAAAAAGATCGGTAAGGCAAGGATGCCCGCTTTCGGCTCTTTTATACAGTATTGTTGCTGAGCCACTAGCTTTAAGTATAATGAATGATAAGAATATTATAGGTATAAAAACATATAGAGACAAAGTCGTTAAAATAGCACAATTTGCGGATGATATCAATATAATGTTTAAAAATGAAGAAAATTTAAATTATATTATAAAACATCTAGAAAGATATGAAAAAGCATCAGGAGCTAAGGTTAACAGAAATAAGTCAGAAATGATGGAATTCGGTAAAAATAGTTTAAAAAATAATTGGGGTTTTAGCACTAAAGAATACAGGAAAATACTGGGTGTATACATTGGTAAAAATGAAGGGGAAGCCAGGGACTTAGGGTGGAGAGAACTTGTAAAAAAGGTAGAAAATACACTTAATTTATGGAGAAGTAGGGGTTTAAGCCTGAGAGGAAAGGTAATTGTCATCAATGCCTTAATACTGTCAAAAATTAATCATGTTTTGGGGGCCTGTGAGCTACCGCAGTGGGCACTAAATTCGCTAAATGAAGCGATCTCCTCCTTCCTTTGGAGGGGAAAGGGAAATTCGATCGCTCATCGGGTGATAATTGCGAATAAAAGGGAGGGGGGATTAGGACTAATTGACATCAGTGCAAAAAAAGATGCACTCAGGGCCAAATTAGTTAGAAATTTTCTCGATTCGAACAGGCAGTACCCCTGGGAGGACACAATGGCGGGCTACCTGGCTGAGTACGGGGAGGGGGAGAAACTCCCTCTTTATCACCTCCTTCCTGGGAAAAGCCATGGCTCGCTACCGATGTTCTACCAGGAGGTGCTAGAGGCATGGGGCAAATTCCTGCCCCACCTCAGGCCTAAGTGCAGTCAGAAAAGTCATGTGCTGCAGTTACCTTTTCTCGAAAGCACCTTTTTCACACACAATGGTAGGACACTTAAATGCAGGGCACTTCAGCAACATAATATAACAAGGGTCGGTCAAGTGGTGGGGGAAAGGGGTCTGTTCAGTCTCAGGAAAGTCACAACCCAACTCAAAAAAACAGGGACACCGTGCAGAAAGGATTACCTAAATGGACTAGGTAACAAAATCAACAGAAACATAACCTCACTGTGGAGAAACTTAATCATCACGGACAAATCAAGAGCAGACCCCGAACTCCCACCGCTTGAGCTTGTCACACAGTACACAGGGAAAGAGCTGTCACAGGTGAAAACAAAGGACTGGTACACCATAGGGATTAACTCAATTAAACGCACTCCAAAAGCAGAAAAACACTGGGCACAATTATTCAAGGGAATACCGATAGGAAAAATCTGGCAAAACCTTAACATACCTTACATGGACAGCAATACTTTCAAGCTAGAATTCAATATTAGACACAGGAGAATTTTCACAGGAATCAAATTACACCAGATTAATAAGGAAAACTACAGTAGGACATGCCAAATCTGCAATAAAGAACCGGAAGACCAGGAGCATCTATTCATCAACTGCAAGGAATCGGATAAATTCAGGAATTTCATAAGGATGCTACTGCAAGAGCACTGCAATTTCAGTTTGACAGATGAAACACTATGGACATGGACTCTTCTCTTTGGTACAACACTGAAACAAAAGGATCAGAACAGGACTCTCATAAATACCATACTCACTTTTGCAAAAAAATCAATATGGACAACTAGAAACTACGCTCTCTATGAAAAGAAGAAAATAAACATATTTGGGGTTTTTTGCACAACACTCTTGACGCACCTACAAATCTTACATGACATGGACAAGGATATTTTTGAAAACACTTTCTGCAGGAAAAACACATTTTTCAACATAGCAAATGGCAAAATTGAAATAAACAAGATTGACAATGGTATGTTTTCTCTTCAAATTCCCAGCTAAGTAGTCTCTTTTTTTTTATAAAGCAAAGTATTTTTCAAATTTAATAAAGGGGTGAGCAAATTGGGTGGTTTATGTTTTTGGTGTGTTCAACATTTCATTTTGATAAAATTTCATTTAAAAAAAAAAAAAAATTGTGTGTGTGACACTTCACGACAGGAATTTGTTCTTTTTAGTCCCAGGAGTTTTTTTTGTCTCTCTTTAATTTTAATTTTTTTTTTTTTGGAATGACCTGCATTGCTCCAGTGGCTGTAGGCACATAGTGTTGGTTTATTTGTCTAAATTTAACTTAATTAAAAAAAAAAAAAAAAAAAAAAACAAAAAAAAACAAAAAAAAAAAACTCTGATGGTGTTTTCATCAAGTTCGAGGTGTATCAAGGGTGGGGGTTTTTTTTGGTAAGATTTCTTTCCTGAAGGAATTTATTTTTTATATAATTGTTAAATTTTGTCATGTAAATAAGAATGTACAGTTGGTAAAAATGTATGATGTATTTTTGATAATAAAAGACAAAAAAAAAAAAAAAACATGCCCGATCTCATCTGATCTCGGAAGCTAAGCAGGGTCGGGCCTGGTTAGTACTTGGATGGAAGACCGCCTGGGAATACCAGGTGCTGTAAGCTTTTTTGTTTCTTTGTGAGGAAAGGGCAGCTTTGAGTGTTTGGTGACCAGCATGAGCGAGCTTCCCTCACCGGCTTTTCTTGAAGCGCTCTCCGCAGCTTTGAAATGGAATGTCATGCAGTGGTTAATTTGAAGAAGACAGATGGCAGATGCAGTACTTTTCTCTAGATGACATCAACATTCTTTTCTTTGTATTGACAGGACACCTATTTGGCGTTTGAAAAGACCGTGAGGCTTTTGCGCTTCACTTTTTTTCTGAGATTGTAAAGTGAGTGAAATGGATATAGAGCCCATGTGTGTAAGAGTCAAGGGCTTACGGCCATACCACTCTGAACACGCCCGAACTCGTCTGATCTCGGAAGCTAAGCAGGGTCGGGCCTGGTTAGTACTTGGATGGGAGACCGCCTGGGAATACCAGGTGCTGTCAGCTTTTTTGTTTCTTTGTGAGGAAAGGGCAGCTTTGAGTGTTTGGGGACCAGCATGAGCGAGCTTCCCTCACACACCTTTTCTTGAAGCGCCCTCCACAGCTTTCGAATGGAATGTCATGCAGTGTGTAATTTGAAGTAGACAGATTGCAGATGCAGTACTTTTCTCTAGATGACATCAACATTCTTTTCTTTGTATTGACAGGACAACTATTTGGTGTGTAAAAAGACCGTGAGGCTTTTGCACATCACATTTTTTTTGAGGTTGTAAAGTGAGTGAAATGGATATAGAGCCCATGTGTGTGAGAGTCAAGGGCTTACGGCCATACCACTCTGAACACGTCTGATCTAGGAAGCTTAGCAGGGTCGGGCCTGGTTAGTACTTGGATGGGAGACCGCCTGGGAATACCAGGTGCTGTAAGCTTTTTTGTTTCATTGTGAGGAAAGGGCCGCTTTGAGTCTTTGGGGACCAGCATGAGCGAGCTTCCCTCACACACCTTTTCTTGAAGCGCCCTCCGCAGCTTTGGAATGGAATGTCATGCAGTGTGTAATTTGAAGTAGACAGATTGCAGATGCAGTACTTTTCTCTAGACGACATCAACATTTTTTTCTTTGTATTGACAGGACACCTATTTGGCGTGTGAAAAGACCGTGAGGCTGTTGCACATCACTTTTTTTCTGAGATTGTAAAGTGAGTGAAATGGATATAGAACCCATGTGTGTAAGAGTCAAGGGCTTACGGCCATCCCGCTCTGAACACGGCCGATCTCGTCTGATCTCGGAAGCTAAGCAGGGTCGGGCCTGGTTAGTACTTGGAAGGGAGACCGCCTGGGAATACCAGGCGCTGTAAGCTATTTTGTTTCTTTGTGAGGAAAGGGCAGCTTTGAATCTTTGGGGACCAGCATGAACGAGCTTCCCTCACACACCTTTTCTTGAAGCGCCCTCCGCAGCTTTGGAATGGAATGTCATGCAGTGGTTCATTTGAAGAAGACAGATGGCAGATGCAGTACTTTTCTCTCGATGACATCAACATTTTTTTCTTTGTATTGACAGGACAACTATTTGGTGTGTAAAAAGACCGTGAGGCTGTTGCACATCACATTTTTTTTGAGGTTGTAAAGTGAGTGAAATGGATATAGAGCCCATGTGTGTGAGAGTCAAGGGCTTATGGCCATACCACTCTGAACACACCCGATCTCGTCTGATCTCGGAAGCTATGCAGGGTCGGGCCTTGTTCGTACTTGGATGGAAGACCGCCTGGGAATACCAGGTGCTGTAAGCTTTTTTGTTTCTTTGTGAGGAAAGGGCAGCTTTGAGTGTTTGGTGACCAGCATGAGCGAGCTTCCCTCACCGGCTTTTCTTGAAGCGCTCTCCGCAGCTTTGAAATGGAATGTCATGCAGTGGTTAATTTGAAGAAGACAGATGGCAGATGCAGTACTTTTCTCTAGATGACATCAACATTCTTTTCTTTTATTGACAGGACACCTATTTGGCGTGTGAAAAGACCCTGAGGCTTTTGCGCTTCACATTTTTCTGAGGTTGTAAAGTGAGTGAAATGGATATAGAGCCCATGTGTGTAAGAGTCAAGGGCTTACGGCCATCCCACTCTGAACATGCCCGATCTCGTCTGATCTCGGAAGCTAAGCAGGGTCGGGCCTGGTTAGTACTTGGATGGGAGACCGCCTGGGAATACCAGGTGCTGAAAGCTTTTTTGTTTCATTGTGAGGAAAGGGCAGCTTTGAGTGTTTGGGGACCAGCATGAGCGAGCTTCCCTCACACACCTTTTCTTGAAGCGCCCTCCACAGCTTTCGAATGGAATGTCATGCAGTGTGTAATTTGAAGTAGACAGATGGCAGATGCAGTACTTTTCTCTAGATGACATCAACATTCTTTTCTTTTATTGACAGGACACCTATTTGGCGTGTGAAAAGACCCTGAGGCTTTTGCGCTTCACATTTTTCTGAGGTTGTAAAGTGAGTGAAATGGATATAGAGCCCATGTGTGTGAGAGTCAAGGGCTTACGGCCATACCACTCTGAACACGCCTGATCTTGTCTGATTTTGGAAGCTTAGCAGGTTTGGTCCTGGTTAGTACTTGGATGGGAGACCGCCTGGGAATACCAGGTGCTGTAAGCTTTTTTGTTTCATTGTGAGATAAGGGCAGCTTTGAGTGTTTGGGGACCAGCATGAGCGAGCTTCCCTCACACACCTTTTCTTGAAGCGCCCTCCACAGCTTTGGAATGGAATGTCATGCAGTGGTTAATTTGAAGTAGACAGATGGCAGATGCAGTACTTTTCTCTAGATGACATCAACATTCTTTTCTTTTATTGACAGGACACCTATTTGGCGTGTGAAAAGACCCTGAGGCTTTTGCGCTTCACATTTTTCTGAGGTTGTAAAGTGAGTGAAATGGATATAGAGCCCATGTGTGTAAGAGTCAAGGGCTTACGGCCATCCCACTCTGAACATGCCCGAACTTGTCTGATCTCGGAAGCTAAGCAGGGTCGGGCCTTGTTAGTACTTGGATGGGAGACCGCCTGGGAATACCAGGTGCTGAAAGCTTTTTTGTTTCATTGTGAGGAAAGGGCAGCTTTGAGTGTTTGGGGACCAGCATGAGCGAGCTTCCCTCACACACCTTTTCTTGAAGCGCCCTCCACAGCTTTCGAATGGAATGTCATGCAGTGTGTAATTTGAAGTAGACAGATGGCAGATGCAGTACTTTTCTCTCGATGACATCAACATTCTTTTCTTTGTATTGACAGGACACCTATTTGGCGTGTGAAAAGAACCTGAGGCTTTTGCGCTTCACATTTTTCTGAGGTTGTAAAGTGAGTGAAATGGATATAGAGCCCATGTGTGTGAGAGTCAAGGGCTTACGGCCATACCACTCTGAACACGCCTGATCTCGTCTGATCTTGGAAGCTTAGCAGGTTTGGTCCTGGTTAGTACTTGGATGGGAGACCGCCTGGGAATACCAGGTGCTGTAAGCTTTTTTGTTTCATTGTGAGATAAGGGCAGCTTTGAGTGTTTGGGGACCAGCATGAGCGAGCTTCCCTCACACACCTTTTCTTGAAGCGCCCTCCACAGCTTTGGAATGGAATGTCATGCAGTGGTTAATTTGAAGTAGACAGATGGCAGATGCAGTACTTTTCTCTAGATGACATCAACATTCTTTTCTTTTATTGACAGGATACCTTTTTGGCGTGTGAAAAGACCCTGAGGCTTTTGCGCTTCACATTTTTCTGAGGTTGTAAAGTGAGTGAAATGGATATAGAGCCCATGTGTGTAAGAGTCAAGGGCTTACGGCCATCCCACTCTGAACATGCCCGATCTCGTCTGATCTCGGAAGCTAAGCAGGGTCGGGCCTGGTTAGTACTTGGATGGGAGACCGCCTGGGAATACCAGGTGCTGAAAGCTTTTTTGTTTCATTGTGAGGAAAGGGCAGCTTTGAGTGTTTGGGGACCAGCATGAGCGAGCTTCCCTCACACACCTTTTCTTGAAGCGCCCTCCACAGCTTTCGAATGGAATGTCATGCAGTGTGTAATTTGAAGTAGACAGATGGCAGATGCAGTACTTTTCTCTCGATGACATCAACATTCTTTTCTTTGTATTGACAGGACAACTATTTGGTGTGTAAAAAGACCGTGAGGCTTTTGCACATCACATTTTTTTTGAGGTTGTAAAGTGAGTGAAATGGATATAGAGCCCATGTGTGTGAGAGTCAAGGGCTTTTGGCCATACCACTCTGAACACGCCCGACCTCGTCTGATCTCGGAAGCTTAGCAGGGTCGGGCCTGGTTAGTACTTGGATGGGAGATCGCCTGGGAATACCAGGTGCTGTAAGCTTTTTTGTTTCATTGTGAGGAAAGGGCCGCTTTGAGTCTTTGGGGACCTGCATGAGCGAGCTTCCCTCACACACCTTTTCTTGAAGCGCCCTCCGCAGTTTTGGAATGGAATGTCATGCAGTGGTTAATTTAAAGAAGACAGATGGCAGATGCAGTACTTTTCTCTCGATGACATCAACATTCTTTTCTTTTATTGACAGGACACCGATTTGGCGTGTGAAAAGACCCTGAGGCTGTTGCGCATCACTTTTTTTTTTTGAGGTTGTAAAGTGTGTGAAATGTATTTAGAGCCCATGTGTGTCAGAGTCAAGGGCTTACGGCCATACCACTCTGAACACCCCCGATCTCGTCTGATCTCGGAAGCTAAGCAGGGTCGGGCCTGGTTAGTACTTGGATGGAATCCCACCTGGGAATACCAGGTGCTGTAAGCTTTTTTGTTTCTTTGTGAGGAAAGGGCAGCTTTGAGTCTTTGGGGACCTGCATGAGCGAGCTTCCCTCACACACCTTTTCTTGAAGCGCCCTCCGCAGTTTATGAATGGAATGTCATGCAGTGGTTAATTTAAAGAAGACAGATGGCAGATGCAGTACTTTTCTCTCGATGACATCAACATTCTTTTCTTTTATTGACAGGACACCGATTTGGCGTGTGAAAAGACCCTGAGGCTGTTGCGCATCACTTTTTTTTTTTGAGGTTGTAAAGTGTGTGAAATGTATTTAGAGCCCATGTGTGTCAGAGTCAAGGGCTTACGGCCATACCACTCTGAACACCCCCGATCTCGTCTGATCTCGGAAGCTAAGCAGGGTCGGGCCTGGTTAGTACTTGGATGGAAGACCACCTGGGAATACCAGGTGCTGTAAGCTTTTTTGTTTCTTTGTGAGGAAAGGGCAGCTTTGAGTCTTTGGGGACCTGCATGAGCGAGCTTCCCTCAAACACCTTTTCTTGAAGCGCCTTTCTTCAGCTTTGAAATTGAATGTCATGCAGCGTGTAATTTGAAGTAGACAGATGGCAGATGCAGTACTTTTCTCTAGATGACATCAACATTCTTTTCTTTTATTGACTGGACACCTATTTGGCGTGTGAAAAGACTCTGAGGCTTTTGCGCTTCACTTTCTTTCTGAGGTTGTAAAGTGAGTGAAATGGATATAGAGCCCATGTGTGTAAGAGTCAAGGGCTTACGGCCATACCACTCTGAACACGCATGCGCCAATCAGACGGTACGCTGACAGCACGACACACGGAGGTCGCGGACTCCGCTTTTCCCATTTCTTTCGTTTTTTTCAGCCTTTTTCATTGTTCTTCCTTATTTTCCGTGCATTTTTGGTTCGTTTTTAGAGTGAACATTTTTTCCCCCCGACAGTTTTTATACTGATCGGGGGAGGTCAATTTGAGTTTTTTTTTCCTAATGGAAAACTTTCGGACGGACCAAATGGATTTGAACTCTGCAAACGGATTTCAGATTACGAGCATGGAAAACGGACTTGACGTAAACGCACAAACAGGTGAAGAAAATGAAAAATGGTTGCTTGTTAAAAGAAACAATCAGAAACGAAACATGAAGAAGTCGGAAGGAAAACTGCCGGAGGGAAATGCGAGAGCGGCTTCCGCAGCGACAGCGGGGGAAAGACGGCGAGCAGCGGCTGATTCAGAGGAGATGTGTGGAAGGAGCGCTGGAGCCGGTCCACAGGCAACGAGAGCTGGTGGCCTGAAGAACAGAGCTGAAGACGTGGTTCCGAGAAGACCTGGGCAGCGAGGAGCTACTGGAGAGGCGACGGAGAGTGAGAGAGAATTGGCGGCGGAAAGAGATGCGGCGTCTGGTGGGGAAAGGCAGCTGCAGCAGCGACATGGAGCGGCGAAATCTGCGGGTGGCGACCACAAGTATGACAGAGAACTGACGGTCAGTGTCGAGGTAACTGGGCAGGATGAAGTCCCAGTTCTCGAATTAATGAGATGCATAAGAGCACTGTGTGGAGGTTTAATAGCCTGTAGGGCGACAGGGCCGCAGAAATATGAAATTACCATGTCACACATCAAAGGGAAAGAGAGAATCCTAGATGGTTTCAAAATTGGGGACAACACAGTGCATGTCAAAGATCTGTGTAATGATGAACTCATGGTTTCTTTTTTAAGCTTACCAGCTTACATCAGAGATGAGGAAATTTTACAAAAGCTAGAAGGGTGGGGAGTCTCAGCTGCATCAACTATAAGGAGGAGGATGTGGCCGGGTACGCAAATTGCTGATGGGACGCGGTTTCTCAAAGTAAAGTTTACAGATAAAGTCCAATCTCTGCCTTATTCAGCACGGTTTGACACAGCAATGGGACCGGAATATTTCAGGGTCATACATGATAGGCAGGCTAGGGTGTGTAGGATGTGCCTCCAGCCGGGGCACATCCTAAGGGACTGTCCTGAGTTCTCCTGCCATAAGTGTGGTGTCCAGGGGCATTATGCAAGGGAGTGCAACAGGAAACCTAATAAGATACAGAAATGTGAGGTGTGTTGGAACAAAATTGATGAATGTAATTGTAATTATAGTGATGAGGATATTGTGGTGGAATCTGGATCTGAGGAGCTGTACAGTGAGATGGAAGGTTTAAGTGAGGGAGGAACGGAGGATGAGGAGGAAGATGACGAGGTGGGTAGTGGCGCCGCCAAGCAGGCTGCTGGTGAGGGTTACGCCCCTCAGAGAACCCAGAGCCCTCCTAAAGTGGTGCAGAGCCCAGGCACAAGGCTTGGTTCAAGTCTGAATGACATGAGCACTGACTCAGGCCCACAGCAGAGAGGAAAGGATGGAGGAGGAAACGGGTCCGAAAAGGAGCCGGAGCCTTCTCAACTCCTGGAATCAATGGAGGTGGGGGATACCCCAAGAGAATTGCAGCCGGCAGCAGCCACATCCACCAGGGTACCTACCTTAAATGTGCCCTCCACCTTCCCTCCTCAGAGTAGATCAAACAGTGACTCGGAAATGGACTTTGCCACAATAAAAAATATTCGGAAAAAGCACACCTCAATAAAAGATGCTGCGATGAAGAAAAAACAGAAGAAAGAAGGAGGGAGAGGTAAAAAATCTTGAGGGAAAATTGGCTGTTTAAAGGTTTTTTTGGTCTGACCATGTTTCTGCTGCACTCCCTTAATGTCAATGGACTCCGCACTTATGGCAGGATGACCGCCATTTTACTTAAAAGCAAGTGTGACATTCTCTGCTTACAGGAGACAAGGTGGGAAGGGGATAGCGTGGCGGCAGCAAGCAAAATGTGGGAAGGAGATGTCTTTTTTAGCAACGGCACAAGTAAATCTTGTGGCGTAGCTATTTTAGTAAAAAAGACTATAAGTACCAATAGCAAGTTAATATATCATGACAAGAAAGGTAGAATACTTATTATAGATGTTTGCATAAACAATAGAACATACAGAATTGTTAACATATATGCCAGTAACTGTGAAAAGGAAAGGAAAATGTTTCTAAATAGTATAAGCAGATGGATAGATCATAGAACCATAATAATAGGAGATTTCAATATCGCATTAACTAAGGATGATATATCAATTAACAATGTATACAAGAATGACACAAGCAGAACTGAGCTATATAATTTAATGAATATTCACAATTTGACAGATGTATGGAGAATTCACAACCCATTCAAGAAAGAGTACTCCAGAAGACAGGTTGTGCAGGGAAAAATGAAACAAGCCAGAATAGATTTATGTCTAGTGGCCCCTGAAGCAACAAAACAGATCAATAAAATACAATATAATTATAACGCATGGAGTGATCACGCAACAATTGAGTGTTACTTGGGTGCTGCAGGAGGTTTCAGGGGGGGAGGTACCTGGTGCCTCAACTCCAGCCTCCTGGCAGATTCAACTTACGTTAAAAAAACCACAAAACTGCTTGATTATGCAAAAATTGAAATGAAAATAGAAAATAATTTGATAGAAAAGTGGGAAATTCTAAAGCAAAGAATTAAAAGAAGTAGTATAAATTATAGTAAAGAGAAAAAGTGGAGAGAGGAGCTGGAAGAAAATCGACTAAGAAAATTAATCAATCATGAAATAGCATTATTTGATAAAGAACCTAACAGAAACACAGAAAACTATGAATTATATAAAGCAAAACTAGGAAACATAGAAAAAATAAAATGCAGAGGTGCAATGATAAGAAGCAGAGTTAAAAATTTAGTAGAAGGAGAAAAATGCACCGCATATTTTTTGGGGCTCGAAAACCAAGAACAAAACAAAACTATAATCGAAAAAATCAACGATATAACTGGAAAAGAATATGACGATCAAGAAAATATACTAAGAGTAACTACAGAGTTTTATAAAGAATTATTTGATAATGGATATAGCAATAGCGAAGAGGTAGACAAGTTGTTATCAAATATCCAAAGTAGTATTTCAGTGGAGGATAAGGAATGGTCTGATGCACAAATTACTATTAATGAGATAAAGACGGCAATAGATAGCTTAAATAAAAACAAAAGTCCAGGGGTAGATGGTTTAACAGCAGAATTTTATATTTGTTTCAAAGAGCAGATAGCTCCCCTGTTGCTGTCATTGTACCACTCAATGGAACGGGAACAGAGAACATCCAATACATTCACTGCAGGAATAATTTCACTTATCTACAAAAATAAAGGTTCAAAACAGGATATAACAAACTATAGACCAATAAGTTTACTCAATACAGATTACAAGATACTGACCAAAACACTGGCAAACAGGCTTAAACTTACAATAGGAACCATTATTGGTAATACACAGGCATACGGCATACCAGATAGAGACATCATAGATACGATCCTTACAATAAAGGATACCGTCAGGACAATGGCAGCACAGGGGGGGTATCTGCTCGGAATTGATTTGGAGAAAGCATTCGACAGAGTAGAACATCTTTTCTTATATAAAACTTTAAAAAGATTTGGATACGGTGAAGGCTTTATTAGATGGATTAAATTATTATACAATAATGCATACAGTCAAATAAAGATAAATGGACAACTAACAGAAAAGATCAAATTAAAAAGATCGGTAAGGCAAGGATGCCCGCTTTCGGCTCTTTTATACAGTATTGTTGCTGAGCCACTAGCTTTAAGTATAATGAATGATAAGAATATTATAGGTATAAAAACATATAGAGACAAAGTCGTTAAAATAGCACAATTTGCGGATGATATCAATATAATGTTTAAAAATGAAGAAAATTTAAATTATATTATAAAACATCTAGAAAGATATGAAAAAGCATCAGGAGCTAAGGTTAACAGAAATAAGTCAGAAATGATGGAATTCGGTAAAAATAGTTTCAAAAATAATTGGGGTTTTAGCACTAAAGAATACAGGAAAATACTGGGTGTATACACTGGTAAAAATGAAGGGGAAGCCAGGGACTTAGGGTGGAGAGAACTTGTAAAAAAGGTAGAAAATACACTTAATTTATGGAGAAGTAGGGGTTTAAGCCTGAGAGGAAAGGTAATTGTCATCAATGCCTTCATACTGTCAAAAATTAATCATGTTTTGGGGGCCTGTGAGCTACCGCAGTGGGCACTAAATTCGCTCAATGAAGCGATCTCCTCCTTCCTTTGGAGGGGAAAGGGAAATTCGATCGCTCATCGGGTGATAATTGCTAATAAAAGGGAGGGGGATTAGGACTAATTGACATCAGTGCAAAAAAAGATGCACTCAGGGCCAAATTAGTTAGAAATTTTCTCGATTCGAACAGGCAGTACCCCTGGGAGGACACAATGGCGGGCTACCTGGCTGAGTACGGGGAGGGGGAGAAACTCCCTCTTTATCACCTCCTTCCTGGGAAAAGCCATGGCTCGCTACCGATGTTGTACCAGGAGGTGCTAGAGGCATGGGGCAAATTCCTGCCCCACCTCAGGCCTAAGTGCAGTCAGAAAAGTCATGTGCTGCAGTTACCTTTTCTCGAAAGCACCTTTTTCACACACAATGGTAGGACACTTAAATGCAGGGCACTTCAGCAACATAATATAACAAGGGTCGGTCAAGTGGTGGGGGAAAGGGGTCTGTTCAGTCTCAGGAAAGTCACAACCCAACTCAAAAAAACAGGGACACCGTGCAGAAAGGATTACCTAAATGGACTAGGTAACAAAATCAACAGAAACATAACCTCACTGTGGAGAAACTTAATCATCACGGACAAATCGAGAGCAGACCCCGAACTCCCACCGCTTGAGCTTGTCACACAGTACACAGGGAAAGAGCTGTCACAGGTGAAAACAAAGGACTGGTACACCATAGGGATTAACTCAATGAAACGCACTCCAAAAGCAGAAAAACACTGGGCACAATTATTCAAGGGAATACCGATAGGGAAAATCTGGCAAAACCTTAACATACCTTACATGGACAGCAATACTTTCAAGCTAGAATTCAATATCAGACACAGGAGAATTTTCACAGGAATCAAATTACACCAGATTAATAAGGAAAACTACAGTAGGACATGCCAAATCTGCAATAAAGAACCGGAAGACCAGGAGCATCTATTCATCAACTGCAAGGAATCGCATAAATTCAGGAATTTCATAAGGATGCTACTGCAAGAGCACTGCAATTTCAGTTTGACAGATGAAACACTATGGACATGGACTCTTCTCTTTGGTACAACACTGAAACAAAAGGATCAGAACAGGACTCTCATAAATACCATACTCACTTTTGCAAAAAAATCAATATGGACAACTAGAAACTACGCTCTCTATGAAAAGAAGAAAATAAACATATTTGGGGTTTTTTACACAACACTCTTGACGCACCTACAAATCTTACATGACATGGACAAGGATATTTTTGAAAACACTTTCTGCAGGAAAAACACATTTTTCAACATAGCAAATGGCAAAATTGAAATCAACAAGATTGACAATGGTATGTTTTCTCTTCAAATTCCCATCTAAGTAGTCTTTTTTTTATCAAGCAAAGTATTTTTCAAATTTAATAAAGGGGTGAGCAAATTGGGTGGTTTATGTTTGGGTATGTTTAACATTTCATTTTGATAAAATTTCATTAAAAAAAAAAAAATTTGTGTGTGTGACACTTCACGACAGGAATTTGTTCTTTTTAGTCCCATGAGTTTTTTTTTTCTCTCTTTAATTTTTATTTATTTTTTTGGAATGACCTGCATTGCTCCAGTGGCTGTAGGCCCATAGTGTTGGTTTATTTGTCTAAATTTAACTTAATTAAAAAAAAAAAAAAAAAAAAACTGATGGTGTTTTCATCAAGTTCGAGGTGTATCAAGGGTGGGGTTTTTTTTGGGTAAGATTTCTTTCCTGAAGGAATTTATTTTTTATATAATTGTTAAATTTTGTCATGTAAATAAGAATGTACAGTTGGTAAAAATGTATGCTGTATTTTTGATAATAAAAGACAAAAAAAAAAAAACACGCCCGATCTCATCTGATCTCGGAAGCTAAGCAGGGTCGGGCCTGGTTAGTACTTGAATGGAAGACCGCCTGGGAATACCAGGTGCTGTAAGCTTTTTAGTTTCTTTGTGAGGAAAGGGCCGCTTTGAGTCTTTGGGGACCAGCATGAGCGAGCTTCCCTCACACACCTTTTCTTGAAGCGCCCTCCGCAGCTTTGGAATGGAATGTCATGCAGTGGTTAATTTGAAGTAGACAGATGGCAGATGCAGTACTTTTCTCTGGATGACATCAACATTCTTTTCTTTTATTGACAGGACACCTATTTGGCTTGCTGATGGAGAATATTTGGGTGTAGATTCATTGAAGCAGTTTGGTACTGGACCTGCTCTACCTGTAAAGTGTCATGAGATAAGTTTTGTTTTGATTTGGTGCAATACAAATAAAATTAACTTGACCAGTGTTATTTGTGGTCTTTCGTTAATTGCATGCCACATGAAATTATTATTAGTCACTTTTATCTCACATTTGACCTGCAGCTACAGTCTCGCAGTGGCAAGACAAGAACACTTCTACTTCTGATGATAACAGTTTGTTCAACAATGAACTTAATCCAGTACCATGTTGTCAAACACTGGAACACCAGCATAGCACCTGAACAGGGACTTGAACCCTGGACCCTCAGATTAAAAGTCTGATGCTCTACCATCTGAGCTACTCAGGCTCTTCTTTCAGCATTTAGACAGGAAAAGAAATGCCTGTGAAGGTCAAACTGCTGCTTTCTTGACTTGTTCAATACTCCATGTGTAAGTCCACCATGCTTTTGATTGGCTCTGATTCTCTGTGGCAAAATCCAACAAGAGGCTCCAAAAATGTCTTGAATGTTATTAGAATGCACAGGACAAGATGTTCGTTTCCTTCATGTCTGCAGTTCCTCCACTGGAAAGTAAAGTCAATGCTGTTCCTCTGCTGAAACCTGGGATTGGACCAGGGACCTTTAGATCTTCAGTCTAACGCTCTCCCAACTGAGCTGTTTCAGCTCTGAGTGAAGGCCCTGCTTCTCTCATTTTATAATCTCTTCCACTCTCACTAGAACTTAGAGAGGATTTGAGCTTCTGAAGTCATGACACATTGAACAGTTCTACAGGACCATTTTTGATGAATGTCTGAATCACACAAGCCTTTTTTGTTTGTCTTCTTCCCAGTTGCCTCAACATTGTGTGAGCCAATAATTCCACATCTGTACCAGACACACCTCTGGTTGGTGGGTTTTCTGGATCTTTCTGTTCTAACAGTGTCTTTTATCTTAAATATGCCACTTTCACATGAAAACATCAATAACAGGACAATATCAAAACTATTATTGCTGCTGTTGCGGTTGTTGGTTGTCTGTCTGTCTTCCATCCCCCTGTCTTTCTCTCTGCTTGTCTTTCACCCTCATCTTGTTCCCATCTTTTTGTCATTCTCTCCCTCCTTTCTCTCTGTCTTTTTTCTTTTCTTCTCTATATTTGTCTTCTGCTGCTCCAGGATCAGCTCCTATCACTCAATGGTCCAGAACCATTATGAAGCCTGATCATGAATGTTAGCCCAGCTCTTGGAACAGGCCTGCTGCCACCACAACTAAGATCCTGCAGGTCACTAGAAACTCCAATGTCCAGCTGACAAGTGGACTTTCCTCTGATCTGTGGTGGTGCTGAGTTTAGCAAACATCTCCAACAAGAAGATGAAGGAGGCCATCAACTCCTCCAAGCTCAACATCTATGCTGGCTTTACTGGGAGATCAGGAGGTCAAAGCAGATCTTCACCCTCCACCTCAGATGGTTTCTACTCACAGAGATGAGGGACCAGTTCAAACCAGCTACCTGGAGCTCCCTTAAGCCATTGTCCCCATCAGCTAACATCTGGATCTGGACCTGCACCGGTGCTGATTTGTGTCTTGAGTCCCCAGAGTTTGTTGAACCAGAGAAGCTTCAACTGGTGACGGTTGTACAACCAAGCGTGAAGGTGAGCCTGCATTGTCTGATCTGGAGCTAACAGGGGAATTAGCAAGTGCTCTGACTGTTCTAGAGTTGCTGCTGAGTTGAATTTGAATTTATTTGTTGAAATGTTCCAGTTTCTTTGGGGTCAGGGAAGATTGGTGTGGATCTAAAGGTCCCTGGTTGGATCCCAGGACATTGTTTTGGCTCATTTGAACATTTTCAAACCCTCGTTGCTCAGATTTTACATGAATTTGATCATGACTTTTGGACAAATGTTCTGTTTATTAATTCAATAATCACTTCAGTTATGAATTTAGTGAGTCACCCAGACAGTCAGTAGGGACACACACACACGCACACACACACACACACACACACACACACACACACACACACACACACAGCCTGTCTGTGGTATAAAATGGTCTGTCACGTTCTCTCACGTTGGAAGATTTCTCTGACTCCATTGTGAATAAAGAGATTCTTCATCTGACACCTGAGTCTTGATCCACTGATTCCTCTGATCCACCTCTTTCTGCTCCAACAAGGCTGACATGGATCAGGTGGGTCCATGTCATCCAATCAGTAGGTTTCTCTTCTCAATTAATTTTCTTCATCCCAGTTTAGATTGATTCTTCTCAGCCTCATGAAGGAGCATCTGATCAGGTGTTTGACTGCTTGTTGGTTGTAATTCCATAGATTTTAATCTCAGATGTTATAGAATTAATAAGAACATCTTAAAGACCTTTGTCCAACACTTGAAACTCACCTGTCTGTGGAGGCCCAACTGGCCTTTGGTAGTGAGGTGGTGGATGCATGTGTATGAAATGAGGCTCGTGTTGCTGTGAGGAGCCACTAGAGGGAGACACCTGTCGTTCCTCCCAGCTGACAATGAGGCTTCACAGCTGCATTTGAAGCTGTCCTTTATGAGTCACAACTGTCTTGAGCTCAGGAGCCAAACTCACCGAAAAAATATGCAAGTGGCTCTGGACAAAAGCGTCTGCTCAATGAAATTGTAGGATTGTAGAATTCTATAAATGTATAATATAAGTGTAGAAATGCTCTCTATCACCACCCCCAACGTCTGTGCCAGGGTCTCTGGCCAGTGGTCAATGGCTCCTATCACCTGCCCAGGATGGATCAAGCTTGCTTGTCTTTGTAATTCTGCACTTATTAGAGACCTGGAAACAAAGGAATGCTGAAAAAGAGAAAATAGGACCTCACACAAATGGGCTTGTGACACAATTTTAAAGAGTTGTGTCAATGTGAATCTTTTACAAATGTGTGTGTGAATGTGGTTGTTGTGGCCGAGTGGTGAAGGCGATGGACTAGAAATCCATTGGGGTCTCCCTGCTCAGGTTGGAGTCCTGCCAACAACGTTAAAGTGTTGATGTTCTGGAGGAGACAACATCTGATCTTTGTTAGATCCACGAGTCAAAGGTTTTCTTTAAAGTGCTGCAGCAGCTGAGGATGAGGGAGAGACAGAATTACAAACCATCTTCCTGAGGACATTTTGAAAAATGATGACATTTTTCCACAGTTATTATTGACTTGGAACACTGCAAAAATATCCCTTCTCCAAAAACCCTCCTCTTCAACTTTGTACCCAAGTTGTCTCCTCATCAGGCACCACAGTGTCCAGGATGTTCAGTCAAAAAGTCATTAATGATTTTAAAAATGTCCATCAAACACAAAATAAGGCTTCAAATAGGTAAAATCACCATCTGTAGACTGGACCAATATGCTGATGTGATCCTTTGATTAGTTTAGGATCAGTCAGAGATCAAAGACTGAAGCAGGAGATCAATGCTCAGAACCCAGAGATCAAAGACAGAATTCAGACATCAGAGACAGAATTCAGACATCAAACACATACCTGATGGAGGCTCCACCCCCCCCCAGACAGTTTCCATGTAAGTCGTAAGTTTTATTTTTAAAGCGTCAAATCACAACAAATGTTATCTTCTTTTTATTCTTTTTATTAAAGATTGAAGCTCCATACAAGACAGAGTTTGTAGACAAGAACATCACAGCCTGGGAAGCTTTCACTTCTTTTGATGGACAGCTTTGATTTCAGGTTCTACCTCTGTAAAATTGAAAGTAAAGTAAATGAAGCACCTGTGAAGGTAAAACTGATGATGTCATGACTTGTTCAGTCCTCCAACATTAAAGTCCAACAAGCTTTTGATTGGCTCTGATTATCTGTGGCAAAATCCAACAAGAGGAAAAAGAAAATCTTGAGGTTATCTCACTTTCTTTTAAAGAAACTCTGCATAGGACAGTGATAGGATGCTTGTTTCCTTGGATGAAAAAGTCTGGTACTCTCATCTTCTTAAACATTTACTTGTTCAATCAGGACAAGAGAATCTGAGCTTGGATGTCATTTTTTAGTAAAAGGTGAATTAAACTTGTAAACATCAGCTGGTGTTCACTCTGATGATGTATCGATGGTCTGTATTCTGCCTTCTGTAGCACGATGCTGCTGGGAAGAAGCCTGATTATGTCAGAGTTGTGTTCAGTGGCTCCTGCTGGGTCCATTTCTGACAAATAGGCTCCAAAGAGTTCAGGTGTTATAAAGCTCAGGGTTGCTGTCAGCAGACGAGGTGGCCGAGTGGTTAAGGCGATGGACTGCTAATCCATTGTGCTCTGCACGCATGGGTTCGAATCCCATCCTCGTCGTGAGCGACTCTGGTTTCTACTCCTAGATGATGGAATTACTGTGAGGCTTTTAACTGACACAGATACCAGTTGAGTCAACTTCCCTTTCACAACCTGACCAAAACAACTCTGACACCCAGAGCTCACATGTGTCAATCACCTCTGTAGAAGGTCCCGCCCCCACAGAGCTATAAATCCTCCCATCAGTGAAGAAAACTGAAGACACCTCTTGGATGAGAGCTGAAGCATCTTCAAGAAACCTGAAACAGTTCACTTGGTATGTTTAAATAATTCTACAATTTCTTTCAGCTTTTGTCCAAAGCCACGTGCATGTATCACATGTATATAATATATATGTGATACTCTTTCATCTACTCATGAACCAAAAATGCAGTCTAATACCAGTAAATTTGTGCAGAAAAATGTCATTTCTGCTCCTTCTTTTATTTATTTGTTTATTTAGTATTTTTTAATGTATTTACTTTCAATTCACATTTTGTCCATTAACTTCATAATCACTCTTCACAGTCGCCATCTCATCACATGACTAAAGTTTGGGTTCTGTATTGGTGGTAAAATATCCTTCCATGCCCCTCACTAGTTTGCACACAGAAAAGCATATTTTACTGGTTTCAAATCTCTTAGTGTGTTCTCTCACTTAAACCAGCTGTGGCAGCTTTCATCGTGTGATTGATTTTAAAATATAAATATGGAACAGAACCATTGGAATAAGATGTCAGGACATTTGAAGGAATGTAAATCTCCTGTTGAAATGTTGCAGTGTGCAGCTGAGGCTCTCTGGCAGTGGCACAAGGAGCCACAATGGCAGAACCTGGACCCTCCTGGAGGAGAACCACAGGTGAGGGCCTTCTTGGCTCCAGATTGATGGAAATCAAGTGTCTGAGGCTGTTAGCAGCCATTAAGTTGATCTGGTTGGGCACTGGTATTTTTTCTTTCTGCAGCTCAGGAGTGATTCAGGAGAAGAGTTTCAGAACAGCCAAGGTTGGGGACTGAAATTTTAAAATTTCCCCTGGAACCAGACAAACTTGGGAGGTAAAACCTCACATCATAGCCACTCAGATGCAGCAGCAGAAAGAAGCTGTCATCTACCCTGACAGTCAGAGCATCAAGTCAAGAAAACATCAACCATCTTGTAGTTCCAAACCTTCACCTGTCAGATTCAGCTACTTCTTATTGTGGGACTTTAAATTTGAACACAATGGAATTTGGACAAGGAGTTTTCCTTCAAGTCCAAACATCATCGTCCAGCCTCCAACCAGAGGTCCATCAGTTATCATGGGAGCCACATGTGGAGTCTGGGTTCTTTTCTAGAATGTGACGGCAATGACAGTCCTGCCAAGTGACATCACTGACATGAATGGATGACTTCAGTCACATGACTGGATGACTTCAGTCACATGACTGGATGGCTTCAGTCACGTGACAGGATGACTTCAGTCACGTGACTAGCTGACTTCAGTCACATGACTGGATGGTTTGAAAATTTTGTTGTTGGCCTCTGGACCTTTTTTTAATCAGTAGTTGACCACAGGTAGCTTAGCTAACTGTTAACTAATTAACTTTCAGTCCAGACAAAGAATGTGGGTTGACAGTTATTCATACAAGTCTTTGGTTTCAGATGCAGCCTCAACTGAGACTCCAAGTTCAGAGGATGGGTTTGTTTGCTGTCAGGTTGCCACCTTTCAGAAATGAAAATCAGGGACGCCCACCACAGCTCCTGGGGGCCATGACCACCAGGGGCCTGACTCCCATGAGGTGGGTGCCCACAGCAGTGGTGTGTTTTATTTTGTAGGTGTTTTTAGTCAAGGGGTGATCAAGAAAGCATTTCCTCCTACTTAAAGCTTGAAATGCTTTATCACCAATAAACACATTATTTATTGTTCAACACTGAACTGCACATTTAAGTTTTAAAATACAAACTCAATAAATGGAGAACTTTATGTGACTTAAGTTCATAACACATCAGCAGGTTTCCCTCCCTTCTTTTTCCAAGTCTCCTTCTTGTTCCTCCTTGCAGCTCTGGGGAACTCTTGGTCTCTCAAAGCCCTGTTGGAAAACTCTGAACAGGACTTCTCAAAGTTGAGAGTGATCACTCCTTTGAGCTCCATGGAGCTCCTGTTCCTGCAGTCACTCCATTTCTGCTTTTCATTTTGTGTTTGTATTAAAGTTCTATTGCTGAAAAAAAGACTTTTTTTCCTTTTTCTTGAAGTAAATATATGAGGGTCGAAATTGACCCATAACACCATGGATGTTACAATAGTTAATAATATTAAAATGAAGAATTAATAAAACCAATCCATGTCAGAGATGTGTTCTAACACCCCTCAGTAATGGTGAGGAAACACAACAACCTTTTGTTTATTTCTATGATTTTCTTGAGGTTCATTTGATCATTTTTCAACTGAAATCGAGGGTTTACTGACTAAAAAAAGGTCCAGAGGCCCACAACAAAATATTCAAATCAATATTTCCATGGATAAGGAAGCCTAACAAGGTAACCAAGAGATGGGAAACAACTTGGATCATAGAAAATTGTTTTTAGTTTATTTGACAGCTGATTGAAGATGAGGGTCAAAACCGACCTGTTAACATCAGAGATGGGAACAGAAAGCTAACACAAGAGGAAGGTTAAAGCTATGAAAAAGGAGTTTGATAAAAATCTTGAACTGACAGTAGAAATATCCTTTTGTATGTTTACCTTTGTTGACAGAAGTCACTTTAGCTTGGCAGTGAAAAGAATCTCTGCTAGCTTGACAAATAAGTGCACAAACTGGGTTCAAGCTGGACTTTGGACACTGGTATCTGCAACAACTCCCATCAACTCCTAATCTAGCATCTCTGCTGTGGTCAAACTATTTTACAGAACATTTGACAGACCTGTGGAGCAGTGAGGACAGACATGAGTTGATCCACATGATCCACTGAAGCGCCATTTTCCCCTGCCACTGAGGTCACCAACATGAGCTGGAGTTGGGACTCTTGAACTGAACCTGGTATCACAGCGACACCTACTGCTGCTAAATGGAACAGCAACATTGAACCCAAGTACAGGATTGGAGGGAGACTGATGGTCGCTGTTTGGGTTTTTGAAGAACAAGGAGGGCGTTGGTTCAAGCTGGATTCTCAGAGACTATTTCCCTAACCTCTACATTGGCATCTACACTGTCATCCAGTCATGTGACTGAAGTCATCCATTCATGTCAGTGATGTCACTTGGCAGGACTGTCATTGCCATCACATTCTAGAAAAGAACCCAGACTCCACATTTCCTCCTATCTATTATTGTGTCCCACCCTCCTGGTCCTTACTCTGAATTCTCAGAGTTTATATCCAGTTCAGTCCTCAAAACAGATGAAGTCATGAGTGTTGATAAATTTCCTTTTCTCCACTGATTATATGTCAAGGTTTGTGTGTGGGGGTGGAGCCTATCCCAGCAGCCTTCGGACATGAGGCGGGGTTCATCCTGGACAGGTCACCAGTCCATCACAGGGCCAACACATAGAGACAGACAACCATTCTCACTCACAGTCACACCTACAGTCAATTTAGAGTATCAATCAGCCTCGTCCCCTCTTGATGTCTTTGGACTGTGGGAGGAAGCTGGAGTACCAGAGAGAACCCACACAGGAACAGGAAGAACATGCAGACTCTGAAACATCCCATGCCCGAGCCGGTACTCTAACCCAGATCCTTCTTGCTGTGAGGCCACAGTGCTGACCACTGCACCATTGTGTCCCCTGAAAATGCCACCAGATCGTTTGGATTTTCTATAAAATCAAGTACACATGAACATGAAGAGGTTTTCACAGGGCTGGTGGTGCAATGGATAGCATGACTGACTACTGTCAGAAGATTCTAGGTTCAACTCCTGGCTCGCTCACTTCAAGTTTTATACTGAGAAGCTTTCACACCTGAAGTGTGAACCACTGCTAAAAGTCACTGAAATCCTCCAAGGTTTCCTCCTTGTCTGCTGTAAACATGAACACATGCATGGATCCTGCTACCTCTCACATGTTAAGCTGGCACTTGACAGTGACAGCAGGAGAACAAAAAATCCCAGTGTGTCATCAACATTTCCTGTAAACTAAATGACAGAAGCCAGTGGTGGCTGGTGAAAAAAATTCTTGGTGGGGCTGGTGTGCCAAAAACATTTCCGTGCCTAGTCTAGTATAATCATTCAAAAAGAGCAGCCGGACAATTATTCAATGTTTTAAAATAGTATTTACTTTCCTTCTTAAAATCGACAGTTTCAAAGACAAAAAAACAAAAAACAATTTACAACTACAGTAAATTTTATGCGATCAAATATTATACAATGATGTTAACTTTACAGAAGGTGATTTGAGCTTAATCTATACAATCCAAATCAACAATGTGTGTGTTTGTCTCTCTCTCTCTGTCTCTCTCTTTGTTCATCTGTGTCTGTCTCTGTCTCCTTCTCTGTGTCTCCGTCTTTGTGTCCTTTTCTCTGTGTGTCTCTATCTCTGTTTGTCTGTCTCTTAGTGTGTGTGTCTCTCTCTGTCTCTCTCTCTTTGTGTCCGTCTCTCTTTCTCTCTTCGTCTACCTGTCTCTCTCCCTCTGTCTCTCTGTCTATTTGTTTCAGTCTTTCTGGGTGTGTGTTCGAATTCAGCAGTTTTTTGTACAGGAACTTTGCTCGTCTCTCTTTCTGGGAGGCAAATTTCTCAATGACCCTGGTGTTGAAACCAGGAATGTTTCGTGTCAGTTTTTTCTCAATGGAGAGCATAGCCAGAGCGTTGAGCCGATCTTGTGCCATGGTATTTGTAAGAAAAGTTTTTATCCTCTTCAAAGTGGAGAAGCACCTCTCAGATTCTGACGTTGTCATTGGTGTGGTGATGAGGATGTTGAGCAGACTTACAGTTTCAGTGAACGTGTCTTGAAGGTTATTTTCCATCAAAACCTGATAGAGAGCCAGTGCACCACTGCAACTCTGAAACTCTTCGTTCCCGTAGATCAGAGACAGCTCTGTTTGAAGTCTGGCCTTGTCCAATGAGGGATAGGCTTCCACTGTGGTTTTCAGTGCTGAATCTGGGAACTTTCGGCTGTGCTGTGGGAACAGGTCTCCTTGCAGGAGTGTGGCGCTGACAAGATGCTTGGTGAAACTAAATCTCTCCTTGGCATGGCTCACAATGGTGTCACATACCTATGCAATGATATAATTATACAAAATAGGAATTATTGCATCTTCACTTGTCTTCATACATTGACCTGATGAGCTAGCCTATATTATGTAATAAACATACTGTAATGATTCATATCATCATAAAACAATATACATTTAAGTCTGGACCACTGTATCATATGGCCAACATCTTATTTTGATTTGATTTAATAATGTGATTCAAATCACACTAAGAAGCAAGTTCTTACCTCCAGTGCCAAATGGTGCAGTGTGTCTTCTCCCAAGGTTCTGCGTCTCTTTGCGGGTGGCTCCTGAGCAGGTCCCCTGAACTCCTCATCCTCAGCCAGAGTAGGCACATCCTCCCTGACCCAACACATAAGTTTCATGAGTAAGTTCTAAAAACTGGTTAGGGATACATTAACAAAACCAAAGGTGGATATCATTACTGTCAATTCTATTATACAGATAAATCAATTCTTTAAATAAGATGATATATAAGCATTTAAGTCTACATATACAGAGAAATTTAGGTTAGGCTACAAATTAATTAATTTAGCATACCTGATAGCCTGCATGTGGTCAATGAATGTCTGGGTGACTCCTGCCATGTAGACAGCATCAATGTTTCTCTTCTGCAGCTGGTTGTAAAGGATGTCCACATGTGGCATGATTTTGTGGAACAGGGCCAGTAAAAAACAAAAAGTTTCATCTTCCAGCATTCTCACATAGCCACCAGCTTCTCTCTTTGTCTGGCTATCAAACCCTTCACTGTTCCGGATAGCCTGAAAGCAATTCACCAGATCCTTCTTGTGCTCATAAACTGTGTTAACACGACTGTTGAAGTTCCAACGTGTTGATGATGCACTTGGAAGTCGGTGCGCAACCATCTCATCAAGCACTGCAGTTCTCTTGCTTGACTTAGAGAAAAGAGAAGCAAATCCCCCCGTGTCAGAAAAAAAGTGACTGATCTGAGGGATGTGGGAGGTTGCTTGCTGCAGTATCAGGTTTAACTGATGGGCATAGCAGTGAACATAGTGAGCGTTTGGATAGATGTCTTGTACCTTTCGCTGCACTCCTCCTTTGGCACCCCTCATCACAGCTGCCCCATCACAGGCCTGGGCAATCAGCTTCTTTTCTTGTCCCTCAGAAAGGATGCTGTGCAGCCTCTCCAATAAGGCACTGGCTATTGCATCCGCACAGGTGTTGGGCAGTTTCAAAAATTCAAAGAACCGCTCTTGAATATTGTGGCGGTCGTCAATGTATCTCAGAACTAAGACTAACTGACACTGTGTTGAAACGTCAGTAGTTTCATCAGCCTGGATCGCTAAAAAGTCTGCCGATTTAACTTCATCCAGGATCTGTTCTCTCAAAACTGCCAGCATACAGTCCAGGAGCTCGTTCTGTACTGTCTTCGAGGTGCCTTTAAAAACGGTTGCATTTTCAAGGTGCTCCCTCAAGTCCCGATCAATGGATGCCATCAAGTCAACTGGACCTCTGAATATTCCAGCGTTGTCAGAGGTATCACTTTCGTCATGTCCCCGCAGAGCCAGTTCAAAAGCACCACAGAATTTAACAGTTAATTATCTTAGATAAGATGTTACGGTTCTTATCTACCTCATCATTGTGCTTCCTTACAGCGATGCGGTGACTGTCATCGAGCTGCGTTGCTATGCTAATCTTCCGAAGAACCGCTAGCTTCACGCAGTTTTCCATGTGAATTTTCGCTCTTTCGTGTTTCTTAATCCGCTCGGAGAGGTGCTTTAGGTCAGTGATTCCTGTCTGTGTCCATGCTGAATCACACCGGTCACTCCTGAAAGGGATGTAGGGGAAGCAAAAAAGTGCGTTGGCTGCTCCACAACCCGTCAGCCACGGCTTGCGCTGAAACCAGCTCCGGCAAAAAGTCCTGTTGTAGGATTTAGCCTTTTCCTTGGACTGCTGCTGGATGTTGATTTCAGGCTTGTCCGGTCCCAGCTCCTTAACGCGGATTTTTTCCGCCATGGTCCTCCTCGCAAAAGGGAAATTTAAAAGGGATCTCACCTAAATCGGTGGAAACTGCTGCTTTTGAACTTCGATCGTTGTTGTCGCCATTTTCTCTCTCACTCACTTCTCGCGGTATTTTTTTTCGTAGGGCATCGGAAATCTGGGAATCTCACTACGCAAAAAGAATATCGCGGGCTCCTCAGCTAGCTTTCGCAATCCAAACCTTCACGCATTTTACGTTGGCGTAGGGGCGACTTTTCCGGCGCCCCTACGCCGTTAAATTTGGCGATGTTGATTGGCCAATTATTCATTATTTTTCCCTAGCAACCATACAGGATTGGCTAATTAAATGCAGGTCTGGGGCGCTTTGACGAGCGCCCCTAAAGACAAATTATACAGTCTATCGGAGTAAATTCACTATTAATTGAATGAGTCAGTTGGCGTAAATGTTGTTTAAATGACCCATATTGCATGTAGACACACACAATTAAGTAAGGCTGACATTGACGCTAATAATTGTAAACATATGCACATATATATGTATAAATACATGTAGAGATTTTCCTCTCCACATCTGGTGGGGCGGCGCCCCAGCGCCCCCCATGAGCCAGCCGCTACTGGTGGATAATAAAAAACTTTCTCATTCAAGTTGAAACCTGCAAGAGGCAGCAGACAAGGTCAAATTAATTTGACACATCAAACTAAACAACAATAGGGGGCATACTGCCCTCTACTGACTAAAGCTGATAATGCTACCATGAACTATCAGGAAAAGAAAAGCACAAATTAAACAAAATAATACAGGACATTCACCCCCCCCCCCCCCCAAAAAAAAGAAAAAATATATTTAAAAAAATGTCCTCAAATAGTGAAGTTTCATCAAACCTTGTGTCTGTATGTTGTGATAGTATTTTATACACAAAATGACACTAAACTCACCTCCATGTTTGATGCAGTACAGAAAAAGAACATAGTTCCCTTTATTCTCCTGCCATTAAAGTTCATAAACTAGCAAGAATGTCAGGTAGCATTAGCATTAACTTCAGCTAAAGTCTACCAGCTTCAGGTACCTTTAACAATCGCCTTACTCGCTTCTTAAGGCTTTATCGTCCATCGTTGTCTTCCGCTTATTCCTTACTATTAAGGGTCGCGGGGGGGCTGGAGACTATCCCAGCATCAACGGGCGAGAGGCGGGGTTCACCCTGGACAGTTCGACAGTCCATCGCAGGGCCAACATACAGCAATTGCTTGCAGTGTACAAGTCCCAAGACTTTCATAAAATTCATCACTGGATTCAGGACGACCCCTGCTGCTTGGCCCCGGTGGGCGGGAGGAGGCTCAGGCCCAAACAACGCTGACTGCAGCTTTAATTTAATCCTAGGTTTATGTAATACTCCGATAAATCAGTGGTATTTATTTCATGATTTTCATAGGAATAAGTTAAGAATAAAATGCCAGTTCATGGTTAAGCTAAAATTTACATAAATTAGTATTTGTTATGAAGAAGATATTAAAATGTATACAATTTGTTTAAAATTAGTAACTTTCAAAAAAACATCATTTCATGGGGTGTGAATGTCTTTAAAAAATGTTAAAGTAATTCTATTACGTTAGGTTACGTGCGTGAGTTCATGACCTTTAGTGTTTACACTTCCGGGAGAAACGCGCGCGAGGAAGAAGGAGCATCGTGTAATGGCGTAACGTTATCGGAGTTTGGAGACTGTGTGTCGTCGGAGAGGAGTTTTTATCGGTAACGGACTGTGAACTGTAATTGACCGACGTGATCGGAGTGCGTGAGTCGGATTCTCCGCCACCGATTGTGTTTTGTTGAGCACCAGGCAAGTCCAGTTACAGAAGCTAGCGGGAGCTAGGCTAACGCTGTCCACGCTGAAGGGAGACGCCGCTGCACGGACGGGACAGGAGCTTCGGATAGTCGCCTCGGGAGAGAGTCGTTAACGGAGGATGTGCCGCTGCTGCCGAGTCACGGAGGTCTGTTGCTGCGGGCTGCTGCGAGCGGGACGGTTGCTGCCATAACGAGCGAGGGATTCATCGGCTGCGGTCCGGTATTGTTGACTTCACCGACACACGGGGGGATCTGGTAAAGGTTTCCATCATGAGCTCCAACTAAAGCGCGCCAACGAAAGTAAACAAGAGTGCACTCGAAATAAAATTAGACAGTTGAAAGAAACACAAACAATATACCCCGGGGTTCTTCTTTATTTTCTATAGTCTTGTTTATTCAAGGTTTGAATGTGTTTTTCTGTAAGCTTTTAATACATTTTCTAAACTGAAATCTTGTGTTGTTTCATTGAATTTGTGTGTTGTTACTGAAGCTTTACAGCAGAGTTTAAAGGTCAAGTGTACTCCCCATAGCCTCCATTTGAATATTTAAGAGTGAGAATCATACATTGCCCGAGATTGATATTAATTATTCCAGATGGGACTTTTACCATACAAGATATTTGAAATGAGTTAAAGTGTTCCCTGTAAGCCTAAGGTGGGTTTTAATATTGGAGCCGGTGGTAAAAGGGTTACATTTAGAAATCTAAACCCCTGCTACCATGAGCACACATGGAAATAAAGACTCAACTGACCGCTCGGTCTACTTCAGCTAGCACACTGAACAATACTGTTGTTTACTTGCTAGCTGATAAGTGAGCAGCTGATGTTTGCAATAACATTGAAATAAACTAAAAATAGAGTCAATAGCTCAAATCCTATCACCACCAAAGGAGCCACGTCTTTAACACTTCAATCTCATAGCGACTCCTCAGGATTTCTTCTTCTCTCCATTGCATTTTGTAGGAGGCTCCTGCCGGTCCACACTGCCTTCCCCCTAACAGATTCAGCTACTGAGACTAAAGTTCGTTAGTGAGCTCAATGCATAAAAGTGACTTAATATTTGTTGAAAACTAAATAGGCGTGATGCTGTAACCTCACATGAACACTCGAAGTCTAGATTTCAGCTGCATGTGAAGAAATCAGCATAAAATCCTTGTGTTGGTGTTTAAACCTGGACTACCAGAACCAGGCTAAGAGGTGTTTGTCTGTTAGCTGTGAAGCAAACTGAAACATGAAGGCTTTGAGGGTTTGTTCTCAACACAAAGAAAGATTCAATGCTCAAACTGCCAACTCTGTAAAAAAAAAAAAAAAACATTTTTACAAATCTCAGTTTATTTCTTCATGAAGATCTTAATGAGGCAATCAGCACCAGAGCACTAAAGTTAAAATTAGTAACACTGTCACTAACGATGGATTTATTTGACCCAATGTAGTTTTCCTGATCAAATATAGTTTTCATCAAAATATATAATTTTTTTTATAATTAATTATTTCCTAATATGCAACGTCACATAAATGAAAAAATGGAGGACCCTATAAAATGACCTGACGTCAGTGTTCAAGGGTGAAGTCATTTTTGGAATGAAGAAGAGTTCATCCAGCTTTTTTTGCCTCGTGTCTCTGAACCAGTTCATTTGTTGTGTCCACGCCGTTCCGTGTTTAACATGTTTTATGTAACATGAATAACATATTAATATACAAATATATACATGATATAAATTATATATAGACACAGATAAACATCAATAACCAGTGAGAGAAGTCATGTGATTCTCCAACCTCTCTAAGCTGCATCGCCGTGCTGGAGGAGTGCTGACATCATCATTGATGGTTCCTTGCTGGATGAAGGCCTAAACTATGGAGTGAAATCTACTGCCTTGAACTCACTCTTCATTTCTGCTCAGGCTTTTCCTGCCAGCAAGGCAGTGGCAAGAAAAGCAGTCAGCTGATGTCCACAGCTCAACATGAGAAGGACACATTTCTTTTGAAGAAAAAACATTTCAAGGAGTTTTTCCTGCCAATACAGGACAACACCCACTCACAAACCAGTGCTGGACAAGTTCCTTCAAAGCTGTAATGCCTTATTTCTTACTTGTTACTGTCATTTTAAAATAATTGGTTCCATTACGATAGTGTCTGCCAGCACTTGGTGACTGTACAGGAGGTCTGGGGACCGCAGGGCCACAACAAGCCCATTTCCTCAACTCTCCATTGAGTACAGAGGTCCCCAAGTATGGACCAGTGAGGATAAATGTGATAGTGTAGAAGTCCTTTTGTTCTTCAACTGGTCCAACTTGATGGTGAGTCTCCTTTTATCAAGGATTACTGAATGCTTGTGTTATTCATGGCATTGTTAACACTTTATAAACCCTTCATTCAGAGCTGTAAAGAACCTTTAACCTCATATCCCAGACATCAAAGTGGGCCACTAACTGGTGAGATGAAGCTATGCTATGCTGCTACATTCTGAAGAGGTAAAGTAGCAGGTTCTGAGAGTGATGGCTAACCTGGATGTGTTCATCTCCTACTTTAATATCAGCGTCCCAACTTGGAGCTCTGACCACCTCCAGCTTTTTGTTCCTGTTTCTGCTTCAGTCAACAGGGAACTCAAACCTGCAATAGAATCATCAACAACAATGGAATAGAAAACAGAGGAAGACAAAATATCATAAACTTACAAAGCTGAGAAATGTTCATGAAGAATAAATGCACACATTATGATTGAGGCCAGAAAGTAAAACTCCACACCAAATGTATTTTGACATGTAGGGATAATGAACTTGAATGTGTTGAAATAGCAGATAAATGAATCCACGATCACACAAAAAGATGATGACCCACTACCACAAGATGGCGTCACAGATCCTGATGCTCTGAGCAGGAAACACCGAGCAAAACATGACTAAAAAGCTCCTGCTGTTCCCTCCATGAAAAACTGTGGCACTGATGAGAAGAAGGATCCCAGCGTCCTCTGAGGATCCATCGCCGCACCATTCGGTAGAAGGATGATCGGGTCGGCACCAGGAGAAACCCTTGTGTCTCTGATGCAGGGAAGATGGAGCACTGAAGAGGACACATTGTGGCGTCCTAAAGAGGACATTTGGTGGAGCCTGAGACAGCAAACATCATGCCGCCCTTCATCAGAAGAACCACAGCACTTCAGTCACGTGACTGAAGTCATCCATTCATGTCAGTGATGTCACTTGGCAGGACTGTCATTGCCGTCTCATTCTAGAAAAGAATCCAGACTCCACATGTGGCTCCCATGATAACTGATGGACCTCTGGTTGGAGGCTGGACGATGATGTCTGGTCTGGGGGGGTTAAGATGGTGGGGGTTGTTTCAGTTCTAGTGCTGAAAGCTTTCACCATGACAGTCAGACTCTCATCTGTCCTTCATGTTCCCTCAAATGTGCAGTGTGGACCTCACACTCTGAAATTTAGCCTGAAAACTCTTCATGAAAAGCAGGAGACTCAGAGTCTCTGTGTCTCAATCGGTCAGCGCGCTCGGCTGTTAACAGAGAGGCTGGTGGTTCGAGCCCACCCAGGGACGATGAACAGGCTCTACTGGTGCTTAGGACTCTGTTGATCAGCTGCTGAGTTGCTACTTGATGTCCACATTGGTCTGTTTCATCCTGAGTAGTTTGATCATAGCAGAGTCGTTGCATCAATGATCTGAATGAGGACGGGCAGATTGACCCTCCACAGCAGACGCATGTGACAGATCTCTTGATGAGACACTTTGTGGTAAAGCCAGATTCTGCCAGTCCCACTGACATATTTCAATCACACATGTTCAGAGATGGTTTTGTTTTCCTGAATACATTTATTATTTTCTGATCACCTTGTGGATTTTTCATCATTCTCCTCATTACCATACTTTAGGTTGCAGTATGTACACCTTAGTTAGTCTTGGGTTTCAGAAATCATACAGCATACAAATAATAGCAGGTTGAAACACATTTATTTAAAAGAATTTAACATGGTTACACACACACACACACACACACACACACACAGAGCCCGTCTTTGGTATAAAATGGTCTGTCACGTTCTCTCACATTGCACAACAACAAAACAAACAAAGACGGCCATGTCCAGTGTGGTCCTGGATATGACGACTGGACTGCAGGGTCCCAGTATCACTGTGACAATTCTTTTACCAGCTATGACCTTGGACAAGAACTTCTCAGGAGGAAACTTATCATGGTGGCACAGTGAAGAAAACTGGACCTGAGCTGCCTGCTGAAATCTTGCAGGTGAAGGACAGAGCTCCACCTCTTTGACAGACACCACCACTGTTGGCTCATGTTGTCAGTTTTTGACACACACGCATCGAAACACACACACACACATACATACACATGCATGTTCTTACACACAGAGACTTTTCCTCTGTTTTTGTTTTTTCCTGGTTGTGAACCAGTAGTTGGTTTCTGTTGGTTTGATTTGCTTGACTGGTTGTTTTTTGTTTGACCTTGCAAATCCATATTTTGGGTTCTGGCTTGTTCTCCTTTTCATTTTGTATTTGTATTAAAGTTCTGTTGCTGAAAAAGAGACTTTTTTTCCTTTTTCTTGAAGTAAATATATGAGGGTTGAAATTGACCCATAACACCATGGATGTTACAATAGTTAATAATATTAAAATGAAGAATAAATCAAACCAATCCATGTCAGAGATGTGTTCTAACACCCCTCAGTAATGGTCAGCAAACACAACAACATTTTGTTTATTTCTGTGATTTTCTTGAGGTTCATTTGATCATTTTTTAACTGAAATTGAGGGTTTACTGACTAAAAAAAGGTCCAGAGGCCCACAACAAAATATTCAAATCAATATTTCCATGATAAGGAAGCCTAACAAGGAAACCAAGAGATGGGAAACAACTTGGATGATAGAAAATTGTTTTTAGTTTATTTTACAGCTGATTGAAGACGTGGGTCAAAACTGACCGTTAACATAAGAGATGGGAACAGAAAGCTAACACAAGAGGAAGGTTGAAGCTATGAAAAAGGAGTTTGATAAAAATCTTGAACTGACAGTAGAAATATCCTTTTGTGTGTTTACCTTTGTTGACAGAAGTCACTTTAGCTTGGCAGTGAAAAGAATCTCTGCTAGCTTGACAAATAAGTGCACAAACTGGGTTCAAGCTGGACTTTGGACACTGGTATCTGCAACAACTCCCATCAACTCCTAATCTAGCATCTCTGCTGGCTCAAACTATTTTACAGAACATTTGACAGACCTGTGGAGCAGTGAGGATAGACATGAGTTGATCCACATGATCCACTGAAGCGCCATTTTCCCCTGCCACTGAGGTCACCAACATGAGCTGGAGTTGGGACTCTTGAACTGAACCTGGTATCACAGCGACACCTACTGCTGCTAAATGGAACAGCAACATTGAACCCAAGTACAGGATTGGAGGGAGACTGATGGTCGCTGTTTGGGTTTTTGAAGAACAAGGAGGGCTTTGGTTCAAGCTGGATTCTCAGAGACTATTTCCCCAACCTCTACATTGGCATCCACACTGTCATCCAGTCAGGTGACTGAAGTCATCCAGTCATGTGACTGAAGTCATCCATTCATGTCAGTGATGTCACTTGGCAGGACTGTCATTGCCATCACATTCTAGAAAAGAACCCAGACTCCACATTTCCTCCTATCTATTATTGTGTCCCACCCTCCTGGTCCTTACTCTGAATTCTCAGAGTTTATATCCAGTTCAGTTCTCAAAAATGATTCAGTCATGAGTGTTGATAAATTTCCTTTTCTCCACTGATTATACGTCAAGGTTTGTGTGGGGGGGTGGAGCCTATCCCAGCAGCCTTTGGACAAGAGGCGGGGTTCACCCTGGACGTGTCACCAGTCCATCACAGGGCCAACACACAGAGACAGACAACCATTCACACTCACAGACACACCTACAGTCAATTTAGAGTATCAATCAGCCTCGTCCCCTCTTGATGTCTTTGGACTGTAGGAGGAAGCTGGAGTACCAGAGAGAACCCACACAGACACAGGGAGAACATGCAGACTCTGAAACATCCCATGCCCGAGCCGGTACTCTAACCCAGATCCTTCTTGCTGTGAGGCCACAGTGCTGACCACTGCACCATTGTGTCCCCTGAAAATGCCACCAGATCGTTTGGATTGTCTATAAAATCAAGTACACATGAACATGAAGAGGTTTTCACAGGGCTGGTGGTGCAATGGATAGCATGACTGACTACTGTCAGAAGATTCTAGGTTCAACTCCTGGCTCGCTCACTTAAAATTTTATACTGAGAAGCTTTCACACCTGAAGTGTGAACCACTGCTAAAAGTCCCTGAAATCCTCCAAGGTTTCCTCCTTGTCTGCTGTAAACATGAACACATGCATGGCTCCTGCTACCTCTCACATGTTAAGCTGGCACTTGACAGTGACAGCAGGAGAACAAAAAATCCCAGTGTGTCATCAACATTTCCTGGAAACTAAATGATAGAAGCTGTTGAATTTCTGTATCAGAACAAGGAGAAAGGAGCCCCAATGAAAGAGTGATGATTCTTTATTTTGATTTTGTTCCTCACTCCTACACCAGAGAGGGAAAATGTCGGCTGGCTGGGAGCAACTGCCTGCTTCAGAATGGGACGAGCCTCAGGACTTTCCAGTGAGAGATGCAAAGCTTTCACTTTATCAATGGAATCACTGGGAAAAGAAACTCATCCTGTCAGATGAAGGCCAAAGAGTTTTGCTTCACTGTGTTGAGGGAGGGTTTGTTCAGATGATTCTAGAAGAAGAAATCAAAACATCATCATTTAACATTCAGAAGAAGTGAATGCAGAGTTTTATTGATGGTTTCAGGAATCAGCCTCTGGGTTCGTGGTGCTCCAATCTTCAGACAACTGAAAGTGATGAAACCACCTGTGTTGAGTTGTCTTCCATCATGGAAAACTAAAAGGAAAAACTCACACAATTAAACATTAATTGGTTCACAGTTAGCTGAGCTACCAGTGGTCAAACCTGCAGCTGAGGGAACAAACAAGAGCAGGCTAACATTTGTATTTTAATTTTATGTATGCAAAGAATCAGAAAGACAGTTACAATGACATCATCAATACAAAACCTTGTGTTCACAAAGATGAAGTGAACAATTTCCACAATCAATCCCAAATTTAAGGCCTGAAGTTAGAAAATAATATTAGCTAGCTAGCTAACGTTAGCTAGTTAATGTTAGCAAGCTGGCAATATTTAGCACCATCAAATAGTTCAAACAAGGTCAACAGCTGTTATAATGATGGTCACATGATTTAAAAGATTAAAAACAACTCTCTGTATCAATGTGAGATAGAGTTACATAAATGAATAGAACATTACTCACTGACTGAAAATTGAAAAACCAGACTTTGGTCCAGAGCTTGGTTCTAACGTGACTTGACAGCACTTTTTAGGGCCTGAGCCAGAAGGAACTTCTGGCAAAGACTCCATTATTTTTCCCACTTTTTTTTCTTCTTGCAATCAACACTGCCCAGAGTTCATCTGCAGGAAATAAGACTCACACATTTGATGAAGTTTGGTCAGACGGTGCAGACACACTTGACACCCGGAGAGGTGAGCAGGTTTTGGACCAAGTTGAAGCTTGTGAAGTATTTGAGACAGAAAATGACAGAAAGCTGTGGCTGTGTTCTGGTTCTGCGTGTTTCAGATTTATTCCCCTCCCAGTAATGTCTTATTTCCAGCTCTGCTCTCCCTCAACTACTGTTTAGTGTCATGTTTATTTTGCTGACTACTTCATTGACATGTGGTCAAAATGTCTTGTGTTTCCTGAAATTAACTGAGTGCTGCTCAGTAAAGTAGACATGACTTGAGATTCTATTCCTGCTTGGTCCATTTCAACATTCTTATCCTTCCTAGCATTGGAGATAAAGTATCAGTCAGGGCTGTACTTGATTAGTACTGCATATAGTACACATCAGTCACGGCCATTACACAGTGGAATGGAAGTTGAAATACTGTTTACCAGCAAGCTGAAAACGTGTAAAAGTAGTCTGTGTTAAATGAATCCACCAACCTTCTGGGAAATATGCTTCTTTTCCATCATCCCCAGAACCAGACAAGGAGACAGAGACTCTCCTCTAGGGAGCTGAGACCCACGCTAGTTAGCTTAGCACATTGAATAGTAGCGGTTGGGAAGTGTTAGCAAGTGTTAATAGTTTCTCCAGAAACATTTGTTCGTCCTATCATTTGCTCACGTGAAGGTCCCACTTCAAACTCAGTGTCAGAACGAACCTGACAGGAAACGATCTCGTTGCAAGAGGCCCCAGACTTGAACTGGACAGTTTGAACAAACAGGAAACAAAGAGAGAGGAAACTGCATGAGGTTCAACACGTTGGTGAAATCAAACCAAGAATGTTGTAATTACATGTTCTGTGTGTCCATGAGGGAGCTGAGACCAGCAGAGACCAGCAGACCATGAGTTAGCTTAGCATAATGAATGGTAGTGAGTGGGAAGTGTTAGCATCAACTGTCTCAGGATCATGATGTTGGTTTGTCCTGCAGTCCTCCTCCTCCTCCTCTCTTACAAAGTCGGCCATGATCAGTAGCAGCAGTTGCTCTCCTGCTCCAACAAACATTTGGTTTTGGTGGCCAAATCACTGCTCCCAGTCAGGAAAGTAGTCCCAGCTATGTGTCTGATTCTAAAATTAGAATGTCTGTTAAAAGTGATCCACAAGCCCAGATATATGAATGCAGGTGTAGGTGCTCCAGACTGAGGGGTATCTGGACGCTACATGTGATACCCAGGATGAAGACTGAGGATCAATGAAGAGAGAAACGATGGATGAACGTCTTCTCAAGGGCGTTTGATTTCTGACGCTTCGTTGGGCCTGTGGGAAAAATCTCTCAGCCTAACCCACGTAAGCGTCAGAGCTCCACCTACTGGTGAGGTGGAATAAATTCAAAAAATAGGGGGTGTCTGTTTTATGTGAAAACACATTAAAAAACAACATTTTCTGTCTGTTTATATTAAAACTTTTATTTTCTTTTTTTTTCAGTTCCTTCCACAGGCAACGACTGTTTGGGACTTTTATGCTAACACTTCCCACCTCCTACCATTCATTGTGCTAAGCTAACTAGCATGAGTCTCAGCTCCTAGAGAAGGGTCTCCATCTTCTAGTCTGGCTCTGGGGATTATGGACAATCAGAGACTTCTCCTAAAAGTTAGTGTGTTCCTTTAACATGCAGCCTTCCATCAAGAACCTTCAACCATCAACATGTCTGTGGTGGTCAGTGGTGATGTCATTGATCAAATGTGATGATTCTAAATGTTTTTCAGTGCCTTTAAGTGATTTCATCATCAGAGCGTTCATCCACCATCTGATCCTGGGGTCATGTGCTGTCTTCTTCTACCGCTACTTCAAGGTAACACGACGTAGCTTCGTAGTCCTTGGCTATGAGCAGTTGTTTCAGCAGCAACTGGAGGTCTGAGCTGTCATGTCTTCCAGGCCAAAATGGAGCGGCAGGCAGGACACCAGGAGAACATTGAACTCAACGCTGGTGATGCTACAGAGGAAGGCTTGGTTGATGAAGAGGCTGGAGTTCACCACCAAGACACCACGGACGTGTGACTGCAGCGCCGCCACAACTGAGCTCCAGGCTTCTTCTGTTTTCACCGTGATGATGTTTAAAGCAACAGGACGTCTCCTCATTGCAGTCTTGTGGTTTTTCTCATGTTTTCATGATCGTCCATCTCTGTTCTCAAGGTCAAGTCTCAGTTCTGGCCTGTTTTATCAGATAGATCAAAGGTTATTGAAGGTCCCTGAAATGAAAACTCCATGTTCTCAGTTCTGATCCTGCATCTCTGTGGTCATGGCTCATTGATCTCTCCATACATGACAAACCAAAAACATCCCTTTTCCAGTGTTTTTACATCAAACTCCCTGTTTTTCTTTTTTTCTCTTCCTGTTAAAACAATTCAAACATTTGAGGACTCATCCTTCCCTCAGTGGTGTCGACTCATTTTCCATCCAATGGAAACGTCTCCTCAGGATGCCCCTCCCCCATCCACCACGTAATGCACTGTGGCCCCAAAATACTTTTTTCCCATAAACATCCAAGAAGAAGTGGCTGTAAAACATTGGATTCATTGTTTTAGTCTCTACAGCCCAAACTGACTCGTTCCACTGACAGAATAAAACTGATGGAAAGTCTGAAGGGACCATGATTCCATTTTTGTACCCACTTTTGTTAGCAGCAAGCTAACCACAAGTAGCCAGAGCAGGTCAAGTGAACATGTTCTGCTGTGCGGGGGTGCGTTCACTGCTTCTGGCTCATGTAGAGGTCACATCCTGTCACATGACCCATGAGGACAGAGGTTCTGTTCATCATCAGAACTGTTGAGGAGCCGTCTGAGCACATTTTGATGAAAAATAATCACAAAATCAACTTTAAACAAGTTCCCATCCTCCAACATAGCAGAGATCAGCTCATGGTCCAATACTGGGCCTCCTCCTGATTAGTAGGCTGGATTTTTACAGTGAACATTTGAAGTCACCAAATGAGAGATGGAAACAAAATGAAGTCCAGTTTGATGCTGGAAAACCACTTCTTTGACAAAACTGTGTTTTTCTCAGCTTTCGTTAAAAAATGACAGTTTTTCATGAAACCATCCTTCATTCAGGTGTTGATGAAAAATATAATAGACTCACTGACAACAAATCTTTTGAAATGAAAACAGACACCTTGGTCTTTGTTCTGATGAGCTCTGATGTTGTTCAACTGTTGGTCTCTGAGCCTCAGCACCCCTGCCTGTTTGAAGGCGTATTCTGTCCAAGTAGAGCTCATGATGTGTTCATCTGACCAAAATAAAAATGGATGAAAATGTCAAGAACCTCCCTCCCAAATGTGATGTCTTCCACTGAAACACCTCTGGAACATTGAGAGGTTTCCTCCTCCAACAGTCCTGTCTTCTTACCAGCTTTGCTCTCTCACTACTGTTTAGTGTTGGAGAGATTTTGTTCTGTGACACCTGTGAGGAAGAGACTTCTATTCTTCTTCATGATGTCATGACATGATTTCTGGAGTGAAAGTAGTTAGTGTGATGTCATATGAGCTCCATGATTTTCTGTTATTTTTGGTAAGCGTTTCATTGTTTCACCTGTACATGCGTAGTTAAGTCAGAAGGGGGCAGTAGAGCTCATAGAGTGTTCTTTTTCTGCGGTGGTTCTGCTGATGCTTCCAGTTCTTGCCAATGCTGAAGTAATAAAAGAAGGTGTTGTCCAGCAATGCTGTCTGTCTTCATGGTGTCTCATTGATTCCTTCATCTACATATCAGGCCACAGCAACAGTGCTGTCCGTCACTACACAACATTGACACTGAGATTCCCACTATTGATGAGTCAGCACATCCTGACTGTTATGATGACCTCAGCCTGAATGCTCCTCCTTCCTGAGATGCCAGACCTCAAAGGACTCCAGTTTGACTCAGAGTCACTTCTTCTTCTCTTGGACAAATAAATGGATGAACAAACACTAAAATATCAATCATGATTTAAACCCACTGGCAAAACCAATGTTTCCACTTTGTTGATTTTTATAATTTCCTTCAATAAATACAAGTGGGTGGAGCCCAGATGGGGGGCTGCACGGTGGTGAAGTGGTTAGCACTGTGGCCTCACAGCAAGAAGGTTCCGGGTTCGAGTTCCGGCTCGAGCACGCGATCTTTCTGTGTGGAGTCTC
Organism: Aulostomus chinensis; assembly: GCF_037954235.1. NCBI lineage: Eukaryota > Metazoa > Chordata > Actinopteri > Syngnathiformes > Aulostomidae > Aulostomus > Aulostomus chinensis. The sequence continues at coordinate 27,419,709 of NC_141323.1, forward strand.
CATGTTCTTCCCGTGTCTGTGTGGGTTCTCTCTGGTACTCCGGCTTCCTCCCACAGTCCAAAAACATGCAATTGGGGACGAGGCTGATTGAATACTCTAAATTGACCGTAGGTATGAATGTGAGTGTGAATGGTTGTTCGTCTCTCTATGTTGGCCCTGCGATGGACTGGCGACCTGTCCAGGGTGTACCCCGCCTCTCGCCCGTTGATGCTGGGATAGGCTCCAGCCCCCCCGCGACCCTTAATGTGTAGGAATAAGCGGAAGATGACGATGGATGGATGGATGGAGCCCAGATGGTCCAAACCTGTTTCCTGTCTCCTGTCATTGTGGAGAGTCTCTGTTCTGTCCTGCTGCTGTCCAGTTGTCTCAACTGAGCCAACTCAGACTCACACCCTCTTCATCAAAACATGACGTTTGGTCGAGTCCTGTCACATCAAGGTGACGTGGAGGAAGTCATCAGGAGACACGGCGATGTACAGCAATGTGACATCAGCAGAACTGTGGAAGTTTATACTGAGTCTCCTGATGACAAGTGGCAGTATAGGGATATTAAAGAGGGTCTGAGCTAAAACTGAACCTTGGGGAACCTCAACCTTTGATCTCAGAGTTTTGTGTTTGATCTTAGAATTGTTTCTTTGATCTCACCTTGATTTCTCAATGATTTCTTTGTGGACACAAATTGTCTTTGATCTCTCAGTCTTCTTCTGTAACCTCACCAGTTGAAGCTTTCTCACCACTTGGATCTCATGTTTCTGACATCTCTGAGCTTGTTTCCTATCCCCCTGTCTCATATTGATGAGGTCATACAGCCTGATGATGTCTATGGTTCTCCTTTGAGTGGTTCCCTCTGGGAGAGGTCTCTCTCTGTAACTTGTGTGTGTGTTTGGTCGTATCCTGTTTCTCCTTGACAGCACTTTAGTGTTTTTACCACTGGTGTCTCATCTGTGATTCACCTTTTATTTTACTGTTTTGTCAAAGATGAAGGTGTGTTTGTTGTCATTTATTCATCATGTGATTGCTCATGTGACTGTGGTCACGTGTATGCCAGATGGCGCTGTTCTTTTCTTTTGCAGATGAAGCGCTTGTAACGTCTCTCACTCTGATCAGTTCATGCTATTGAAGCAAGTCAGATGTAGCCTGACTAGCTCAGTCAGTAGAGCATGAGCTGCTTAATCCCAGGATTGTGGGTTCAAGCCCCACGTTGGACGTTCATCTTGAATATCACTGCTTGTCCTCTCGCTTTTTGCAGCTGTGGGAGCTTTGATTGTGAAGATTGACTCTGCAAGGACCTGCCGTGAGGCTGGGCTCTCCTCTGTATTTGGTTGCTAGGAACCTGAATCAGTCCTCAGTGGAGCGGTGCTGCTGAGTCTGAGTGAGGCTTGAGTGAGAGACTGAGCAGGAGCAAACAGGTTCAAGCAGGTTCAGGCAAACTCCACTTAGTCCACCAACATCAAAGCAGAGGAACTGAGTTAATCTAACAAAATGGATTCATATCATCTCCACTTGGAATGCTCTGGAACTACAAGCACACTTAAAATGGCCGACTTAAGACAACAGAAGGAACTTTGAAGTAGATTTGATTTATTTCAGTCAGTGACAGTCATTTTTTTCAAGAATTTAGTTCAGGTAACTTCATTGTTTTACTAAGATGAGCTTTAATGTTATAACATTAAAAAAAGACCTAAAATATAGTAAATATAGTGGAATATATTGGAAAATATCCTGCAATATATTAAATATTATATTTCCATCCATCCATGTTCTTCTGCCTCACACCTGAAAGCCACTGGGATAAGGGTTATTTTAAAGATCTAGAATATCTTGTGAATATGTAGAGCTTAATTCCAGCAGCAGACCTCCTCAGGTGATGGAATTTATATTTGACATGTTTACCATTAAATGAGACACATTTGCAGTCCATTGAAATCTACTTGTGTTCATGGTGAGTTGATTTCAAAACATGAGCTGACAGAATCTACGTTTAGGGAGGAACCACCATATCCAGGGGTCTGGACCTTTTTGTAGTCAGAGCCATCAAAGTAGCAGACTAAGCTAGCAGACATTAGCATTGAGAAGAAACTGACCAAACACCACCCTATTGCGTTGTGGGAAATTTCTGCTTGGTTTGTGTCCATCACTACACACAAGAAATTTGTCTCATGCTGCCGTGACCCGTAGTTGAACCGGGGTTGCTGCGGCCACAACACAGAGTACTAACCACTATACGATCACGGCCTCCTCAACAGCAGATTGAGCTTCCATGTCTTTGTCTCAGGTGAGATCAAAGACAGATTTCGAAGAGCAAACACAAAACTCTGAGATCAAAGGTTGAAGTTTCCCAAGGTTCAGTTTTAGCTCAGACCCTCTTCAAGGTGGAACCAGCAGAGGAGCTCAGTAGAGACAACTGGACAGCAGCAGGACAGAACAGAGGCTCTCCACAATGGCAGGAGACAGGAAACAGGTTTGGACCATCTGGGCTTCTGTCCACTTTGATGGTTTTTAAAACATTGAAGGAAATTGTAAAAATCAACATTGTGTTTAAATCATGATTTCTAGTTGAGAGTGTTTGCTCATCTGTTGCAGAAGCTTCTTCTAGAGTTGACCCTGGATGAGTGGAGGGACCTTTTTGATCATCAGGACTGCTTTTTGATGCCCTGATGGTGCATCGGGGTCATCATGGTCCTCCACCATCTGCAGGGGTTCCAGGACTGTTGTGGTGTTTGTGGGAACTGCAGGGAGAAGCCCTCAGACCTGGAGAGGAAGTCCTGGACACCAGCAGACCTCTCAACACCTGCAGCATTTTTTCAGCTCCACCAAACCCAACATTCACTGCCTCCTCATCATCTGGGCATCAAAAGCAGCTCAGACCTGCTGCAGCTCAGAGACCTCAGCCATTTTTAGGATGTCTCAATGATTCTCCTTCACATGATTTTCATTCAGAAACAATAGAATTGTCAAATACCACAACAGTTTTCAGCTTGCTGGTAAACAACACACACACACACACACACACACACACACACACACACACACAATTAGTTTGTGTTTGTGAGAAGATTTAAAAAATCTCCTGTGCTGTGTTGAAGATTAATTGTTGAATATCAATCCTCTACTCATGTTCACGGGAGTGTATTTTTTGTGGTCGAGTGGTTAAGGCGATGGACTAGAGATCCATTGGGGTCTCCCCGCGCAGGTTCGAGTCCTGCCAACAACGTTGAACTGCTGTTCCAGAGGAGACAACATCTGCTCCTACTGTAGGTCCATGTGTCAAAGGTTTTCTTTCAAGGGCTGTAGCAGCTGATGATGAGGGAGAGAGAGAGGATTGGTAGCATGTTGTCTTGTCTCAACCGTTCTGGTGTTGACCAAAATCTTTGTTGATACTCCAGTGGTGGTGAAGGTGATGGAAATGTTCCAAGTGGGACAGTTCCATGTTCAACCAGTTTCATCTGGAACTAAGGTGGAGCTTAGGGTTAAGTAGGAATTGGTTTGGTTTAGTCCCTGGGAATGTCAGTGTGTGTGTGTGTGTGCGTGTGTTTACATGCAGACTTTCCCTTGTGTCAGCTGATTTGGTTTGGAATCCATCTTAGTCAGGACATTTTGAGAAAATTTTCTCATGTAGTTGGAGTTATTTTGATTTACAACACTGGAAAAAAAAATCCCCTCCCCTCCAAAAACCCTCCTTTTCAACTTTGTACCCAAATTGTCTCCTCATCAGGCACCACAGCATCCAGTAGGTTCAGTTAAAACAAGTCATTAGAGATTTAAAAAATGTCCATCAAACACAAAATAAGGCTTCAAATAGGTTTCCAATTTCATTTCATGTTGACACATTTTGTCCATTTAACATCAGGACTGCTCCCGGATCGTCTCCATGACCTCATCCCAGCACCGGAGTACCGCCCAAGTTCATCAAGGACAGCAAACATGAGTAGGTCTAGGTTCACCTCCATCTTTGGAGGTTGTTGAATTTCCTCCTGAGGACCGTCAGGCTGTTTCCTTACTTTGCTGTGACACAACAGCAGACAGCAACAAGGACTGCTGCAGTGCACTTGGTAATTGGATGCACTGAAGTCATCCATTCATGTCAGTGATGTCACTTGGCAGGACTGTCATTGCCGTCTCATTCGAGAAAAGAATCCAGACTCCACATGTGGCTCCCATGATAACTGATGGACCTCTGGTTGGAGGCTGGACGATGATGTTTGGTCTGGGGGGGTTAAGATGGTGGGGGTTGTTTCAGTTCTTGTGCTGAAGGCTTTCGCCATGACAGTCAGACTCTCATCTGTCCTTCATGTTCCCTCAAATGTGCTGTGTGGACCTCACACTCTGAAATTTAGCCTGAAAACTCTTCATGATAAGCGACTCAGAGTCTCTGTGGCGCAATCGGTCAGCGCGCTCGGCTGTTAACCGAGAGGCTGGTGGTTCGAGCCCACCCAGGGACGATGAACAGGCTCTACTGGTGCTTAGGACTCTGTTGATCAGCTGAGTTGCTACTTGATGTCAACGTTGGTCTGTTTCATCCTGAGTAGTTTGATCATAGCAAAGATGTTGCATCAATGATCTGAATGTGGATGGACAGATTGACCCTCCCCAGCAGACATGTGACAGATCTCTTGATGAGACACTTTGTGGTAAAGCCAGATTCTGCCAGTCCCACTGACATATTTCAATCACACATGTTCAGAGATGTTTTTTTTTTCCTGAATACATTTATTATTTTCTGATCACCTTGTGGATTTTTCATCATTCTCCTCATTACCATACTTCAGGTTGCAGTATGTACACCTTAGTTAGTCTTGGGTTTCAGAAATCATACAGCATACAAATAATAGCAGGTTGAAACATATTTATGTAAAAGAATTTAACATGGTCTCACACACACACACACACACACACACACACACACACACACACAGCCTGTCTTTGGTATAAAATGGTCTGTCACGTTCTCTCACATTGCACAACAACAAAACAAACAAAGACGGCCATGTCCAGTGTGGTCCTGGATATGACGACTGGACTGCAGGGTCCCAGTATCACTGTGACAATTCTTTTACCAGCTATGACCTTGGAAAAGAACTTCTCAGGCGGAAACTTTTCATGGTGGTACAGTGAAGAAAACTGGACCTGAGCTGCCTGCTGAAATCTTGCAGGTGAAGGACAGAGCTCCACCTCTTTGACGGACACCACCACTGTTGGCTCATGTTGTCAAAAAATGAAGTGTGTCAGTTTTTGACACACACGCATCGAAACACACACACACGCACGCATCTAAACACACACACACACACACACACACACACACACACATGCATGTTCTTGCACACAGAGATTTTTCCTCTATTTTTGTTTTTTACTGATTTTGGAACCAGTAGTTGGTTTCTGTTGGTTTGATTTGCTTGACTGGTTGTTGTTTGTTTGACCTTGCAAATCCATATTTTGGGTTCTGGCTTGCTCTGCTTTTCATTTTGTGTTTGTATTATGTGAAAGTGGCATATTTAAGACAAAAGACACTGTTAGAACAGAAAGATCCAGAAAACCCACCAACAAGAGGTGTGTCTGGTACAGATGTGGAATTATTGGCTCACACAATGTTGAGGCAACTGGGAAGAAGACAAACAAAAAAGGCTTGTGTGATTCAGACATTCATCAAAAATGGTCCTGTAGAACTGTTCAATGTGTCATGACTTCAGAAGCTCAAATCCTCTCTAAGTTCTAGTGAGAGTGGAAGAGATTATAAAATGAGAGAAGCAGGACCCTCACTCAGAGCTGAAATAGCTCAGTTGGGAGAGCGTTAGACTGAAGATCTAAAGGTCCCTGGTCCGATCCCAGGTTTCAGCAGAGGAACAGCATTGACTTTACTTTCCAGTGGAGGAACTGCAGACATGAAGGAAACTAACATCTTGTCCTGTGCATTCTTATGACATTCAAGACATTTTTGGAGCCTCTTGTTGGATTTTGCCACGGAGAATCAGAGCCAATCAAAATCATGGTGGACTTTAACATGGAGGATTTAACAAGTCAAGAAAGCATCAGTTTGACCTTCACAGGTGTTTCTTTTCCTGTCTAAATGCTGTAGAAAGAACCTGAGTAGCTCAGATGGTAGAGCATCAGACTTTTAATGTGAGGGTCCAGGGTTCAAGTCCCTGTTCAGGTGCTGTGGATGTTCCAGTGTTTGACAACATGGTACTGGATGAAGTTCAGTGTTGAACAAACTGTCATCATTAAAAGTAGATGTGTTGTTGTCTTGCCACTGTGAGACTGTTGCTAGAAAAGTGACCAATAATAATTTCATGTGGCATGCAATTAACAAAAGACCCACATTAATGGTTGCAGGGGGGCTGTAACCTATCCCAGCATCTACGGGCGAGAGGCGGGGTTCACCTGTGAGCTCTGTCAGGCATGAAGGAACCTGACTGTTGAGGACGTCAGACATGCAAAGACACAAACACACCCACCAACAGGACCCTGCACACACAACGCCGCATAGGACCCAGGCCTGGGGCCGTCACCAGTGTTCCCATAGAACCACCAGCGTCGTCCAACATTGGGAACATGAACTGTGTTATCATACTTTTCCAGACTTCTTATGGAAAAAGTCAACAGAAGGACAAAAGTCATTTTAGCCAACCAGATATTTGCTTGGACACTGAGTTCATGTGAAATTTAAATGACAGCTGAGAATCACGCCAGAGGCCTGGATATTCAAAGTCTTCAACTTTTGCTTTTGTTGTTCCATCAAGAAAGCCAATGAGCCAGTTAGTTGACAACCAAGAATCAGGTCAAATGGAAAACAACATACGATATGAGGTTTTTCTTGTTTCTTGATGGGCAGCCAAAAATATTTTCAGCATTGGATCATTAAAGTCTGTTTCATTTCTGATGTCGTGTTCAAAAATAATTGCTCACCTAAGAGGATTCTAAAAAGTCAGACTTTCTCAGTGATATTCTCTTCTCAGGCTTTCAAATCTTTTACATTTCCATTTTCCACAAGTGAGTAGAAAGTTGTTACTCTCTTTGAATCCAGGATTTAAATCTAGGGTTCATTTCATGAAGCTTGAACCCAGGATTAAAAGCACATCATTAAATGACTTGTAGTGATATTCTCCTGTTAACATTCCAAATTATTCATTGAGATTTGGACTTTACGGAAACATTTTTCCAGGTTTTGATGGGCCAGTACAGCAGGAACTGGGGCTCATTCATGTCGTGGTGTAAATTTGAGCCTGGGTTTCTTCCCCTGCAAGATAAATCTGGAAAGCATTTTGTTCAATTCAGAAACGGTTTTGAAGGCAATTTCTCCAGTTGGTCCTGGAACTAGAAAGAGATTTTGTGGTAGGACATTTATTTTTACTCTATCAATCCTGTGACTCAGACTCAGAAAGGAAATGGAGTTCCATCTTCTTCTATCATCTTCAAGGAGTTCTGGCCCCAATCCAGGTGGAGGTTTTCCTCCATGTGTTCTGGAGGTGAGTGATTAAAGGTCAGAACCTGTGTTTTAGAATGGAGAATTAATATCCAGCAGAGCTTCCCAGTGTTTCAAAGAGTTTTATTAATGCAGGTCCTGTGTTAGGGGGCTCACTTCAATATGTTAAAACATCATCAGCGTCCAGCGCCACCTTGTGTTCTTCTCCATTTATGTGGACACCTTTAATATTTGTGGTCTCTCTCCACTGTACGAGGGGCTCGATATGAAGAGCTGGAAGCAGCAGGAACTGGGGGGTCATGTCTCATGGTCTCTCTTATTTTGATATCCCACTTGTGTCCTGTTCTTCCTGTTTTAGTTTGATGTCGAACCTCCCCTCTCATTTTCAGGTTACTTCACTTGCCCTTGTCTTCTGTTTGCCTGAGTCTCTCGGTGCATCTGAATAGACATCAGGACTCTGAGAGGGAACGACCTCAGCAGAGACTCCTCTATTTAGAGGAAAGGAGAGCTGAGAGAACACTTTTTTGACATCATTCAACATCCTCAGGGACGATCGTTTACAAAGTTCTATTTAATATAAGACACATAAAATCACACTACATCAATCAGGCTAATGAATAATAAATCAAATATAAAAATGCTTTATTTTAAGATATAAAATATCTTGTGAATATCTGGAGCTTAATTCCAGCAGCAGACCTCCTCAGGTGATGGAATTTATATTTGACATGTTTACCATTAAATGAGACACATTTGCAGTCCATTGAAATCTACTTGTGTTCATGGTGAGTTGATTTCAAAACATGAGCTGACAGAATCTACGTTTAGGGAGGAACCACCATATCCAGGGGTCTGGACCTTTTTGTAGTCAGAGCCATCAAAGTAGCAGACTAAGCTAGCAGACATTAGCATTGAGAAGAAACTGATACCTGGAGCCTACTTTTGGGTCTGGTCAAGTGATAACAAAATAATATGACATCATTGTCAGACTGACGCCTGCTCAACACTGACCAAACACCACCCTATTGCATTGTGGGAAAATTCTGCTTGGTTTGTGTCCATCAATACACACAGGAAATTTGTCTCATGCAGCCGTGACCCGGAGTTGAACCGGGGTTGCTGCGGCCACAACACAGAGTACTAACCACTATACGATCACGGCCTCCTCAACAGCAGATTGAGCTTCCATGTCTTTGTCTCAGGTGAGATTAAAGAAAGAATTCTAAGATCAAACACAAAACTCTGAGATCAAAGGTTGAAGTTTCCCAAGGTTCAATTTTAGCTCAGACCCTCTTCAAGGTGGAACCAGCAGAGGAGCTCAGTAGAGACAACTGGACAGCAGCAGGACAGAACAGAGGCTCTCCACAATGGCAGGAGACAGGAAACAGGTTTGGACCATCTGGGCTTCTGTCCACTTTGATGGTTTTTGAAACATTGAAGGAAATTGTAAAAATCAACATTGCGTTTAAATCATGATTTCTATTTCAGTGTGTTTGCTCATCTATTCCAGAAGCTTCTTCTAGAGTTGACCCTGAATGAGTGGAGTTACCTTTTTGATCATCAGGACTGCTTTTTGATGCCCTGATGGTGCATCGGGGTCATCATGGTCCTCCACCATCTGCAGGGGTTCCAGGACTGTTGTGGTGTTTGTGGGAACTGCAGGGAGAAGACCTCAGACCTGGAGAGGAAGTCCTGGACACCAGCAGACCTCTCAACACCTGCAGCATTTTTTCAGCTCCACCAAACCCAACATTGACTGCCTCCTCATCATCTGGGCATCAAAAGCAGCTCAGACCTTCTGCAGCTCAGCAGACCTCAGCCATTTTATGGCCATTTAGCAATTTAGTGATGAATCTGTCAAGGAGTACAGTACTTACGACTTACATGGAAAGTGTCTGGGGGGGGGGGTGGAGCCTCCATCAGGTATGTGTTTGATGTCTGAATTCTGTCTCTGATGTCTGAAATCTGTCTTTGATCTCTGGGTTCTGAGCATTGATCTCCTCCTTCAGTCTTTGATCTCTGACTGATCCTAAACTAATCAAAGGATCACATCAGCATATTGGTCCAGTCTACAGATGGTGATTTTACCAAGTGCACTACAGCAGTCCTTGTTGCTGTCTGCTGTTGTGTCACAGCAAAGTGAGGAAACAGCCTGACGGTCCTCAGGAGGAAATTCAACAACCTCCAAAGATGGAGGTGAATCTAGACCTGCTCATGTTTGCTGTCCTTGATGAAAGAAAAGGGAAAGGATGAGACAGGGAGCTGAAAACGCAAGGCTGAGTTCAAATCCAGGCTGGGACATACTGACCAAACTGGTTCTAGTTGTGTTTGGGTTGAAATAAACAGGTCATTAAGGACAAACCAATGTTGGCCAGATCAGGAAGAAGTTCAATAAGTTCATGAAGCTCTCTGAAATATGTCAATACATTTAATCTGCTACACAATGATATCGTAGAAGTGGGTGCTGCTTCATCTCTCTCTTCACACACAAATGTGATGCATGTTAGAGTGGAATAAAAGCTTATTGTTGTCATTCCATCACATTTTAAATTTACCACAAAGAGGTGTCACATGACTCCAGCTTCCTCCCACAGTCCAAAGACATCAAGAGGGGACGAGGCTGATTGATACTCTAAATTGACTGTAGGTGTGACTGTGAGAGTGAATGGTTGTCTGTCTGTATGTGCTGGCCCTGTGATGGACTGGTGACCTGTCCAGGGTGAACCCTGCCCTCGCCTGTAGATGATGATGATGATGATGATGATGATTGTTTTTCCCCACACAAAGTTGTTGTTGTTTTCTTTTTGTTTTTTCAAAAGTAAAATACAACACACAAGAAAAACAGTGTCACCCCCAGGATGTAACAACACAGGATCAGTATCACCCATGGGTGATAAGGGATGGAACTGTTTACTCACTCACCTCTAAAATAAAATACTGAACTAAAGAGCACTCTTCACTCTGCAATGGTGAGCCCAGATGCTGGACAGTACCATTTACCTCTCCCCTGGGTGTGGCCAGTCCTTTGATTCTTCCACTGACACACGTTTTGCACAGGCTGGCTACTTGACATACGGACCCTTTTCTTGAGTGAGTAGTTACCATGTAGTTATCAGGATACTTTCCAACTGGAACATTCCATTTTACTCACCCTGTGATATCCACAAGTGCACTTGATTGGTTCTCCAAAGATGTCTGCTTAGTGGACAGGAATGTTCTTCAATTAGCTTCAATGCTGCCTTCCATTTTTTGTTTCTTGGACGCTGTCCCGTGGAAAACTTAAGAGCCCTGACAGCGTACCGCTCCAAGATTCCTCTCCACTCCTCATCCGTATGTCCCAGCTTAGGCACTACAGATGAAAGGGTGAAATGTCAAAGTAAAAGGATAAAAGGGGGGATGGGGCAGCCTGGAGTCAGGCCTTCTGCAGAAATTAAGGTACAAAGGAGACTGAAGTGGCTATCCATACATTAGCCATCCATACTGGGATACTGAGATTTATGAATATGCAGGCTCTCAACATGTTTGATTGACTGTTTTACTGACTGTTCATTGGAGTGAAAATGAAGTGCCCTCCTACTTCCTGCTCTCACTTAATCTGAAGCCACACATCAACACCACTACCTTGTTAACCAAATGTTACATGTCAACTTGATGCTTATAGCACTGATGTATGTTCACCTGCTTATCAAGGGGCGGAAGCTTGCATAGTAAATGTCCCCCAATGGTGAAAAGGATCTGTTACCATCAGGAGAAAACACCAACGTTCTCTCAACCTGGAGGTGTTTTCAGTGTCTGGTCTCTGTTTCTGATGCTGCCATGTGAATGTTGTGATCCTGCCACATGGAGCTGTGTTCCTCTCTTCTCTCCAACTTTTACATGTAGAGCTACATGTAGTGTCTTGGTCAGCCTACCGACTACAGTACACAGTGATTTGTTTGTTGTGAACTTTATTCAAATAAGCAGAGGAGAGAGAGAGAGAGAGAGAGAGAGAGAGAGAGAGAGAGAGAGCATTTCTGACGCTAACAGTGACCAACAGATTCATGTTAGAGTTTATATTATATTATCGCTGTTGGACGTCAGCTGTCAACACATGCAGATCTAACAATGGAGCTCTTCTGCGCTACAAATCAGCACATTTTCTTTTGAAACGAAGCACGCACATTTTTTCATGTTGTTATTTTTTCCCTCAAGACAACGGCAATACAAACGAAGGATTCTTACTCTTTTGCAGGATGGTTCGCTCCTGACGATAAAATCCTCCGAGGGTGGACGATGCACGACACTCGTAAAGTTTTTTTAAATTTCAGTTCTCTCAGTAGGGCCAATGCCACTGAACACAGCCCCTCCCCCTCCTCCGCACAGCCAATCAGCCTCCTGGAGCTGATTGGCTGTCTTCCCCCAGGCCCCAGAGAGCCGATTGCCTCCCCCCGTTTGGACCTGTTAGCATTGACAGGTAGGAGTTGTTAGGACTGTGAGGATGTGTTAGGACTTTGGATAGGAGTTGTTAGGACCTGTTGGGAATCAGTTTGCAGACCAGTCGCTGGCAGGTGCGGCCACAACAACCACATTCCAACACACATTTGTAAAAGATTCACATTTACAAAATTATTTAAAATTGTGTCACAAGCCCATTTGTGTGAGGTCCTATTTTCTCTTTTTCAGCATTCCTTTGTTTCCAGGTCTCTAATAAGTGCAGAATTACAAAGACAAGCAAGCTTGATCCATCCTGGGCAGGTGATAGGAGCCATTGACCACTGGCCAGAGACCCTGGCACAGACGTTGGGGGTGGTGAGAGAGAGCATTTCTACAATTATATTCTACATTTATAGAATTCTACAATCCTACAATTTCATTGAGCAGACGCTTTTGTCCAAAGCCACTTGCATATGTTTTTGGTGAGTTTGGCTCCTGAGGTCAAGACAGTTGTGACTAATAAAGGACAGCTTCAAATGCAGCTGTGAAGCCTCATTGTCAGCAGGGAGGAACGACAGGTGTCTCCCTCTAGTGGCTCCTCACAGCAACACGAGCCTCATTTCATACACATGCATCCACCACCTCACTACCAAAGGCCAGTTGGGCCTCGACAGACAGGTGAGTTTCAAGTGTTAGACAAAGGTCTTTAAGATGTTCTAATTAATTCTATAACATTTGAGATTAAACTCTATGGAATTACAACTAACAAGCAGTCAAACACCTGATCAGATGCTCCTTCATGAGGCTGAGAAGAATCAATTTAAACTGGGATGAAGAAAATTAGTTCAGAAGAGAAACCTACTGATTGGATGACATGGACCCACCTGATCCATGTCAGCCTTGTTGGAGCAGAAAGAGGTGGATCAGAGGAATCAGTGGATCAAGACTCAGGTGTCAGATGAAGAATCTCTTTATTCACAATGGAGTCAGAGAAATCTTCCAACGTGAGAGAACGTGACAGACCATTTTATACCAAAGACAGGCTGTGTGTGTGTGTGTGTGTGTGTGTGTGTGTGTGTGTGTGTGTGTGTGTGTGTGTGTCTGTGTGTGTGTGTCTGTGTGTGTGTTCCGACTGACTGGAAACTGGATAATAACCAGACAAACTTTTATTATTGACCAAGTCTGGTTGACTCACTAAATTCATAACTGAAGTGATTATTGAATTAATAAACAGAACATTTGTCCAAAAGTCATGATCAAATTCATGTAAAATCTGAGCAACGAGGGTTTGAAAATGTTCAAATGAGCCAAAACAATGTCCTGGGATCCAACCAGGGACCTTTAGATCCACACCAATCTTCCCTGACCTCATAGAAACTGGAACATTTCAACAAATAAATTCAAATTCATCTCAGCAGCAACTCTAGAACAGTCAGAGCACTTGCTAATTCCCCTGTTAGCTCCAGATCAGACAATGCAGGCTCACCTTCACGCTTGGTTGTACGACCGTCACCAGTTGAAGCTTCTCTGGTTCAACAAACTCTGGGGACTCAAGACACAAATCAGCACCGGTGCAGGTCCAGATCCAGATGTTAGCTGATGGGGACAATGGCTTAAGGGAGCTCCAGGTAGCTGGTTTGAACTGGTCCCTCATCTCTGTGAGTACAAACCATCTGAGGTGGAGAGTGAAGATCTGCTTTGACCTCCTGATCTCCCAGTAAAGCCAGTATAGATGTTGAGCTTGGAGGAGTTGATGGCCTCCTTCATCTTCTTGTTGGAGATGTTTGCTAAACTCAGCACCACCACAGATCAGAGGAAAGTCCACTTGTCAGCTGGACATTGGAGCTTCTAGTGACCTGCAGGATCTTAGTTGTGGTGGCAGCAGGCCTGTTCCAAGAGCTTTGCTCACATTCATGATCAGGCTTCATAATGGTTCTGGACCACTGTGTGATAGGAGCTGATCCTGGAGCAGCAGAAGACAAATATAGAGAAGAAAAGACAAAAGACAGAGAGAAATGAGGGAGAGAATGACAAAAAGATGGGGAACAAGATGAGGGTGAAAGACAAGCAGAGAGAAAGACAGGGGGACAGGGGGATGGAAGACAGACACACAACCAACAACAGCAACAGCAGCAATAATAGTTTTGATATTGTCCTGTTATTGATGTTTTCATGTGAAAGTGGCATATTTAAGATAAAAGACACTGTTAGAACAGAAAGATCCATAAAACCCACCAACCAGAGGTGTGTCTGGTACAGATGTGGAATTATTGGCTCACACAATGTTGAGGCAACTGGGAAGGAGACAAACAAAAAAGGCTTGTTTGATTCAGACATTCATCAAAAATGGTCCTGTAGAACTGTTCAATGTGTCATGACTTCAGAAGCTCAAATCCTCTCTAAGTTCTAGTGAGAGTGGAAGAGATTATAAAATGAGAGAAGCAGGGCCTTCACTCAGAGCTGAAATAGCTCAGTTGGGAGAGCGTTAGACTGAAGATCTAAAGGTCCCTGGTCTGATCCCAGGTTTCAGCAGAGGAACAGCACTGACTTTACTTTCCAGTGGAGGAACTGCAGACATGAAGGAGACTAACATCTTGTCCTGTGCATTCTTATGACATTCAAGACATTTTTGGATTCTCTTGTTGGATTTTGCCACAGAGAATCAGAGCCAATCAAAAGCATGGTGGACTTTAACATGGAGGATTGAACAAGTCAAGAAAGCAGCAGTTTGACCTTCACAGGTGTTTCTTTTCCTGTCTAAATGCTGTAGGAAGAGCCTGAGTAGCTCAGACGGTAGAGCATCAGACTTTTAATCTGAGGGTCCAGGGTTCAAGTCCCTGTTCAGGCGCTGTGGATGTTCCAGTGTTTGACAACATGGTACTGAATAAAGTTTAGTGTTGAACAAACTGTCATCATCAGAAGTAGAAGTGTTCTTGTCTTGCCACTGTGAGACTGTAGCTGCAGGTCAAATGTGAGATAAAAGTGACTAATAATAATTTCATGTGGCATGCAATTAACGAAAGACCACAAATAACACTGGTCAAGTTAATTTTATTCATATTGCACCAAATCACAACAAAACTTATCTCATGACACCTCACAGGTAGAGCAGGTCCAGTACCAAACTCCTTCAATGAATCTACACCCAACAATTCTCCATCAGCAAGCACATCCTGCAACAGCGGCGACAAAAACCTTCCTTTTAACAGGCAGGAACATCGAGCAGATCCAGGCTCAATGGGGACGGCATTCTGCTTTGACCGATTGGGGGGAAAGAGAACAGGAACAAAACAGATAATGGAGGAAGACGGATATGTAGAAGGAAAGAGAGGGACAGAGATAAAGAGAGAGAGAGACTGATGGACAGACGGTGATGTGAGTAGGTGGAGCTACGGGTGGCAGCTTGAGCCTCTTCAGCTCTGCAGCCTCCTCCAGCAGCACCCAGATCTGGAATGAGAGGAGCCAAAAAGGCTCCAGAAAAGGAGACAAGTTAGTAATACCTATGAGTATAATTAATGTATGACACATATAGGAGGAGAGAGAGGAGTAGAGAGAAGCCCAGTGCACTGCATCTGCCATCTGTCTACTTCAAATTACACGCTGCATGACATTCAATTTCAAAGCTGCGGAAAGGCGCTTCAAGAAAAGGTGTGTGAGGGAAGCTCGCTCATGCTGGTCCCGAAAGACTCAAAGCTGCCCTTTCCTCACAAAGAAACAAAAAAGCTTACAGCACCTTGTATTCCCAGGCGGTCTCCCATCCAAGTACTAACCAGGCCCGACCCTGCTTAGCTTCCAACATCAGACGAGATCGGGCGTGTTCAGAGTGGTATGGCCGTAAGCCCTTGACTCTTACACACATGGGCTCTATACCCATTTCACTCACTTTATAAACTCAGAAAATAAGTGATGCGCAACAGCCTCAGGGTCTTTTCACACGGCAAATAGGTGTCCTGTCAATGCAAAGAAAAGAATGTTGATGTCATCTAGAGAAAAGTACTGCATCTGCCATCTGTCTACTTCAAATTACACGCTGCATGACATTCAATTTCAAAGCTGCAGAAAGGCGCTTCAAGAAAAGGTGTGTGAGGGAAGCTCGCTCATGCTGGTCCCCAAAGACTCAAAGCTGCCCTTTCCTCACAATCAAACAAAAAAGCTTACAGCACTTGGTATTCCCAGGCGGTCTCCCATCCAAGTACAAACCAGGTCCGACCCTGATTAGCTTCTGAGATCAGACGAGATCGGGCGTGTTCAGAGTGGTATGGCCGTAAGCCCTTGACTCTTACACACATGGGTTCTATATCAATTTCACTCACTTTATAATCTCAGAAAAAAAGTGATGCGCAACAGCCTCACGGTCTTTTCACACGCCAAATAGGTGTCCTGTCAATACAAAGAAAAGAATGTTGATGTCATCGAGAGAAAAGTACTGCATCTGCCATCTGTCTACTTCAAATTACACACTGCATGAAATTCCATTCCAAAGCTGCGGAGGGCGCTTCAAGAAAAGGTGTGTGAGGGAAGCTCGCTCATGCTGGTCCCCAAAGACTCAAAGCTGCCCTTTCCTCACAAAGAAACAAAAAAGCTTACAGCACCTGGTATTCCCAGGCGGTCTCCCATCCAAGTACTAACCAGGCCCGACCCTGCTTAGCTTCCGAGATCAGACGAGATCGGGCGTGTTCAGAGTGGTGTGGCCGTAAGCCCTTGACTCTTACACACATGGGCTCTATATCCATTTCACTCACTTTACAACCTCAGAAAAAAAGTGATGTGCAAAAGCCTCACGGTCTTTTCACATGCCAAATAGGTGTCCTGTCAATACAAAGAAAAGAATGTTGATGTCATCTAGAGAAAACTACTGCATCTGCCATCTGTCTACTTCAAATTAACCACTGCATGACATTCAATTTCAAAGCTGCAGAAAGGCGCTTCAAGAAAAGGTGTGTGAGGGAAGCTCGCTCATGCTGGTCCCCAAAGACTCAAAGCTGCCCTTTCCTCAAGCTGAAGTCAAAAGAATTTCAAATTGATCCTTCACAGGTACTTGTTCACCGAGATGGATGAAATAAAAATTGAATATATTTTAGAATTATAAAAATACAATGAACAAAACTATTAGCAATGAGTAAGAGGATTTTCAAAACAAAACAGTGTCTTTCTTGGTTCTGAACTTTCGTTTCACTGAAAATAAAAATCTTTTTTAGTTAGATAGTTTAACATAAAATACCCTCAATTCATCCTTAACACCTCAATTGTAAGGAAAAAACAGTTTCCTCTACAAAAGATAACCCTTTTCTTTTTTTTAATATACATCATATTTAATCCCTTTCAGAATCCTTAAGTTACTTTCTAAAACGGTATTCTTTAATTTACAACAACTAAAACTCAATATTTTACCTGTTGGCACACACACATTCATATGAAAAACCTTAAATTTGATTTTTACCTGTTTCAGGCCTGTTTATTGAAGCTCGTGTGCGGTCGGGGCTTCACAACTGTAATGGCCGCTTCACTCGCAGCTGAGCACACAATAAAAGCAAGTGCATGTGTATGTTAGTCCTCACAAATCCAGGGTTTTATTAGAAGGGGGAGAACGGGAATGGAGGATGACAGTCTGAATGGTAATGGCAATGGCGGTGGAAGTCACAATCCAAACACTCACACGCAATGGCGGGACAGCGAAAGTCACGAAGAAGAAAACACAGCAGGACAAGGCACAGCAGAACAGCAGAGCCATCGGATGGAAACCCGTCTCTCTCTCTCCAATGTCCGTCTCCTTCAAGCATATTATCTTAATTTAGCCACAATTATCAAACATTATCTCGTGTCGAATTCGCATTACCTTTACTTTCGCTCCAAAAATATTACAACGCTAAAGCTACGATCTGCAGGCACATTAGCACGGAATGCTATCCCTAGCTAGCACGTCGCTAACCATGTGCACATCCAGTCTCTTTTCACTATAACAGTTAGATAAAGCGCAAATACAGGCATAAATATTCACCTCTCGAAGGTCACACAGAAGTTTACATCAGGACCACCAGTCGTCGACCTCCAAAATAAACTGAAATGCTCTCCACACAAACGATGCCTCCCCTCTTCGCTCTCTGATTATTGCCTCTGTTTCTCTCCCCATGCGCGCTAACTACTCACCTCACAAACCTGCGCCACTAGTCCCACCCCTTACAAAGGAACTTTCCTCTGATTGGCTTTTGCGGTCTTAATACACCCAAAGATAAAACAGGAATGAAATGATTGACAGGTAACAATTGCGGTTACATATAAACACGGCTTCTTCCCCTCCCCTTATTCTCAGATCACTGATCTTTTCCAGACTCAGAGAACTTAAAGACCTTTATATGAATTTATTTTTTAACTGTAAATAGTTTTACTTTTTAAATGTTACATATTATATTTATGCTTTTAACCTGCTCACATTATAACCAATTTTAACGATTATGAACTCTATTTATTTTTGAACTTTTTAACACATGTTTTTATGCTTTTTATGCTATGTAATTTATTTGATTTTTGTACAGGGCTACGTGTTGTATGATAACAAGAGTGCATATTGTTTACAATGTGTTACAGTCAATGGGTGGCACGGTGGTACCGTGGTTAACAGTGTCGCCTCAAAGCAAGTTCAAGTCCTGGCTCGAGCACAGGTTCTTTCTGTGTGGTGTGTGCATGTTCTCCCCGTGCCTGCGTGGGTATTCTGTCTGCAATGGACTGGCTACCTGTCCAGGGTGAAACCTGCCTCTCACCTGAAAGCCACTGGGAAAGGCTCCAGCCTCCCCCTGCAACCCTTAACAGAAATAAGCTGGGATGCATGGAAGTATAGAAAGTGGATACAATGAAGCGCATACAAATTTTTCGAACGCACGAAAAAGTCTCACCTTTTGTTTTTTTTCATATTGGTTAGTTTGGAAGCATGGAATTTCTGACAAAGCCTAAGTTTGTATTGTTTATTCACTGATTTTTCTGACAATTTACAAACAAAGCTTTCAAAACTGAGAGGACAAGCAGTGGTGTTTAAGATCAACACCCAACATGGGGCTTGAACCAACAACCCTGAGACTAAGAGTCTCATGCTCGACTGACTGAGCTAATCAGGTTACGTCGGTGTAAGTCCCATAGCATGAAGTGGTCAGAGTGAGAGACTCACAGTCCTGTGAGTGATCACCCACCCATCTATCCATCCATCCATCCATCCATCCATTTTTTCCGCTTATCCTGTTAAGGGTCACAGGGTGGGGCTGGAGCCTATCCCAGAGGGGACATTACCTTGGACAGGTCAGCAGTCCATCGCAGTCCACCGCAGCCAACAAATAAAACAGGGAGAAAAGAGAAGAGAAGAAGAAGAAGAAAAAAAAAACAGCTTCTTTGACCAGATAACATAGTTGTCTATTTCAATGTTTGAGGTCTGAAAAAATAACTGATTAACTGTGAAATGTGATGGACAGGCAAGTACTTACTAGGATCAGGGCAGCTGGAAAATAGGCTCCTGCATCTGTAGGCAATATCAGAGACAAAGAAAAATCAACCGAAATGAGCAGGCACTTGAACGATGCTAAAACCACTCTTTTTTAAACAAATACAACCACAGCTTCTGCTCTATGGCCTTAAGTACACTGTAATCATGCCATCAGACAGACTCATGCCAGAGCAGTAGCCTAGCACAAGATGGAGGAACGTAATTGCATGTAAACACAGTCAGTGTGCACTCATCTTAATATGAACCGATTTAACTGTTGTGTGACACGTATATTGTGTGTACTGTAAAATGGTTCAGACTATCAGAAAGCTTCATGAATTCACAGGCAAAATACAGATGTCGCACACATTAATTTGTGGAGGCTCGAGATGTAAAAAGTAAAGTCAACTCTCTGTGTTTTTTGGATTAATTTGCAAGCATTTTCAACATTTTGGCTAGCTGCTAAATCTGGCTAGCATGATGTGCACCGAGTGTAATTATCAATGCAAATGTGGCAGGATGAGAGGTCCCATCCTAGCAGTGAGACTGGTTGGTGATGCCTGACTTGGCTTGTACCATCATTAGCCAACCAGTGTGTGGCGCTGCTCTATAAATAGGGGCAGCATCTACCTGGTCAATCTCTTGCTCTTGGGGTCCGGGGTCCTCCCACTTTCTGGTCACCTCGCTTCCGCCTCTGATCGCCTCACGTCTGCCTTCTCGCCACCGTCTGTGCTGGTATGTAGCAGTAGCTCCCTGTAGCTCGTGTTGCATGCTGATCATGCACGTTTTTCATATTCACGTGTTCAATTGTAGGCGTCCGGCTTTTGGGACACGGTCCCTTAATCGCCGCGAGTGGGGAAACACCCCCCCCCCCCCCATCTGACGTGCAGAGGCTGTTTGCCACAGCATACTAGCTGTGAAACCCTTTGCTCTGCATGCGTGCGATCTACACCTGATTGGCACAGCTGGTGAGCCGTGACACTGAGGAAGAACTAGCTGCTGCTTTGCTACCGGGCGCTGTCTTGCCGGACTATCTTGCTTTGCTAGATGCTCCTGCTTTGCTGTGGCTGCTGTTTGCTACAGACTACCCTGCTTTGCTCTGGCTGTTTTGCTACAGACTACCCTGCTTTGCTCTGGCTGTTTTGCTACAGACTACCCTGCTTTGCTCTGGCTGTTTTGCTACAGACTACCCTGCTTTGCTCTGGCTGTTTTGCTACAGACTACCCTGCTTTGCTCTGGCTACTGTTTTGCTACAGACTACCCTGCTTTGCTCTGGCTACTGTTTTGCTACAGACTACCCTGCTTTGCTCTGGCTACTGTTTTGCTACAGACTACCCTGCTTTGCTCTGGCTACTGTTTTGCTACAGACTACCCTGCTTTGCTCTGGCTACTGTTGTGTTAAAGACTACCCTGCTTTGCTCTGGCTACTGTTTTGCTACAGACTATCCTGCTTTGTTACAGGCTCCTGCTCTATTAGCCCGCCCTGCTACTAGCCTGTTCTGCGACCTACTGGCCATCTACACATGTTTTGCTTGTTTGTTCACTGTTTACTGTGTTCACTGGAGTGCTCTGCTTCTGCGTTAATGAATTGGAATCCGCTGTGTGTTGAACTGGAGGTTGTTTCAGTAATTCACCTTGTTTAACCAGGGTCTGCCAGATCCTGATGTCCACCGTGTGGCGCCACTAAACTGTACTTCATGGTGCTCTGAAGGTTTGGATCTGCATTGTTTCCCATTCCTCCGCTTGGGCTTCAGGGTGTAGCAAGCTGCTGGACGGCTATCCGTTAGCTCCCTGGTCTAGCAATGGAGAAATGAACTCGTTTCTGGTTATTTTGGATTGTATTATTTTTCCTTGCTAATTTGTGTTTAATAATTAAATATTGTTTCTCAAATTAATTTGTAAATTGTGGTTTGAGTTTGTTTGTTTTTTTTAGTTTTGGAGTTAAAATATAATTCTTGTCATTTCGTTTCAGGTACTGGGAGCTCACGGTCCTGGCGTCGCTTTGCCTCTTGTGTGCTGTGCACCCCTGTTTTGCTTTAATCATGTGTGTTTTTTAAATGTGATGTCCCAATTGATCAGGGTGTCTTCTGCCTTGGGATCCCTCACCCCCACTGGTAAGCTCCAGACTTGTTTAGATCTATTCTTGTTCTCTTTTTTTAATCTGCTGGCCTGTTTACAATAAAATATTTTTGTCATGGAACCACGTCTCCTGCCAATTAGTAAATGAACCTGTGAGTGCCTTTTGGTCGGTACGTTAAGTATTTCCTGGGGCAAAATTCCCAAGGTGCCGTTGTCCGGCTTTGGTCACTACTATATTTTAATAAGTGCTCCCCCCACTCGTGTGTGTCGCCACACAAACTGGAAACTTCACTTAGCCTCCACTGGCCGACAGACTTTGCGCCAGTGTCTACAATAAATGCAATCGCTACTCACCAAATGACTGTGATTGAGATGGATGACGAAAACCAAGGCTCTGGCCTCACATGTGCAGCTCAGGAGAGTCTCCTTGCGTCCATAAGGCAAAGATACTGTTGATTTATTTACAGTGAAGTACTGTATTTTAGCATTACAGCATAGTTCTGTTAAACAGTCATGGGGTGTAATTTAAGATTCCTATTGGAATTAACGGTAAAGTACTGTATTTTTATAAACAGGGTGATACTGTTGAAATCTGGTAGTACACTGCAAGCAATTGCTGTGAATTTACAAGTCCCACCGCTTTCATAAAATTCATCACTGGATTCAGGACGACCCCTGCTACTCGGCCCCGGTGGGCGGGAGGAGGCTCAGGCCCAAACAACGCTGACTGCAGCTTTAATTTAATCCTAGGTTTATGTAATACTCTGATAAATCAGTGGTATTTATTTCATGATTTTCATACGAATAAGTTAAGAATAAAATGCCAGTTCATGGTTAACTTAAAATTTACATAAATAAGTATTATGAAGAAGATATTAAAATGTATAAAACTTGTGTTTAAAATAAGTAACTTTCAAAAAAACATCATTTCATGGGGTGTGAATGTCTTTCAAAAATGTTAAAGTAATTCTATTACCTTAGGTTACGTGCGTGAGTTCATGACCTTTAGTGTTTAGACTTCCGGGAGAAACGAGCGCGAGGAAGGAGCATCGTGTTAATGGTGTAACGTTATCGGAGTTTGGAGACTGTGTCGTCGGAGAGGAGTTTTTATCGGTAACGGACTGTGAACTGTAATTGACCGACGTGATCGGAGTGCGTGAGTCGGATTCTCCGCCACCGATTGTGTTTTGTTGAGCACCAGGCAAGTCCAGTTACAGAAGCTAGCGGGAGCTAGGCTAACGCTGTCCACGCTGAAGGGAGACGCCGCTGCAAGGACGGGACAGGAGCTTCGGATAGTCGCCTCGGGAGAGAGTCGTTAACGGAGGACGCGTCACTGCTGCCGACGGAGCCGGAGGATGTGCCGCTGCTGCCGAGTCACGGAGGTCTGTTGCTGCGGGCTGCTGCGAGCGGGACGGTTGCTGCCACAACGAGCGAGGGATTCATCGGCTGCGGTCCGGTATTGTTGACTTCACCGACACACGGGGGGATCTGGTAAAGGTTTCCATCATGAGCTCCAACTAAAGCGCGCCAACGAAAGTAAACATGAGTGCACTCGAAATAAAATTAGACAGTTGAAAAAAAGACAAACAATATACCCCGGGGTTCTTTTTATTTTCTATAGTCTTGTTTATTCAAGGTTTGAATGTATTTTTCTGCAAGCTTTTAATACATTTTCTAAACTGAAATCTTGTGTTGTTTCATTGAATTTGTGTGTTGTTACTGAAGCTTTACAGCAGGGTTTAAAGGTCAAGTGTACTCCCCATAGCCTCCATTTGAATATTTAAGAGTGAGAATCATACATTGCCCTAGATTGATATTAATTATTCCAGATGGGACTTTTACCATACAAGATATTTGAAATGAGTTAGAGTGTTCCCTGTAAGCCTAAGGTGGGTTTTAATATTGGAGCCGGTGGTAAAAGGGTTACATTTAGAAATCTAAACCCCTGCTACCATGAGCACACATGGAAATAAAGACTCAACTGACCGCTCGGTCTACTTCAGCTAGCACACTGAACAATACTGTTGTTTACTTGCTAACTGATAAGTGAGCAGCTGATTTTTGCAATAACATTGAAATAAACTAAAAATAGAGTCAATAGCTCAAATCCTATCACCACCAAAGGAGCCACGTCTTTAACACTTGAATCTCATAGCGACTCCTCAGGATTTCTTCTTCTCTCCATTGCATTTTGTAGGAGGCTCCTGCCGGTCCACACTGCCTTCCCCCTAACAGATTCAGCTACTGAGACTAAAGTTCGTCAGTGAGCTCAATGCATTAAAGTGACTTAATATTTGTTGAAAACTAAATAGGCGTGAAGCTGTAACCTCACATGAACACTTGAAGTCTAGATTTCAGCTGCATGTGAAGAAATCAGCATAAAATCCTTGTGTTGGTGTTTAAACCTGGACTACCAGAACCAGGCTAAGAGGTGTTTGTCTGTTAGCTGTGAAGCAAACTGAAACATGAAGGCTTTGAGGGTTTGTTCTCAACACAAAGAAAGATTCAATGCTCAAACTGCCAACTCTGTAAAAAAAAAAAAAAATTTTTTTTTTTACAAATCTCAGTTTATTTCTTCATGAAGATCTTAATGAGGCAATCAGCACCAGAGCACTAAAGTTAAAATTAGTAACACTGTCACTAACGATGGATTTATTTGACCCAATGTAGTTTTCCTGATCAAATATAGTTTTCATCAAAATATATTATTTTTTTTATAATTATTTCCCAATATGCAACGTCACATAAATGAAAAAATGGAGGACCCTATAAAATGACCTGACGTCAGTGTTCAAGGGTGAAGTCATTTTTGGAATGAAGAAGAGTTCATCCAGCTTTTTTTGCCTCGTGTCTCTGAACCAGCTCATTTGTTGTGTCCACGCCGTTCCGTGTTTAACATGTTTTATGTAACATGAATAACATATTAATATACAAATATATACATGACATAAATTATATATAGACACAGATAAACATCAATAACCAGTGAGAGAAGTCATGTGGTTCTCCGACCTCTCTAAGCTGCATCGCCGTGCTGGAGGAGTGCTGACATCATCATTTATGGTTCCTTGCTGGATGAAGGCCTAAACTATGGAGTGAAATCTACTGCCTTGAACTCACTCTTCATTTCTGCTCAGGCTTTTCCTGCCAGCAAGGCAGTGGCAAGAAAAGCAGTCAGCTGATGTCCACAGCTCAACATGAGAAGGACACATTTCCTTTGAAGAAAAAACATTTCAAGGAGTTTTTCCTGCCAATACAGGACAACACCCACTCACAAACCAGTGCTGGACAAGTTCCTTCAAAGCTGTAATGCCTTATTTCTTACTTGTTACTGTCATTTTAAAATAATTGGTTCCATTACGATTGTGTCTGCCAGCACTTGGTGACTGTACAGGAGGTCTGTGGACCGCAGGGCCACAACAAGCCCATTTCCTCAACTCTCCATTTAGTACAGAGGTCCCCAAGTATGGACCAGTGAGGATAAATGTGATAGTGTAGAAGTCCTTTTGTTCTTCAACTTGTCCAACTTGATGGTGAGTCTCCTTTTATCAAGGATTACTGAATGCTTGTGTTATTCATGGCATTGTAAACACTTTATAAACCCTTCATTCAGAGCTGTAAAGAACCTTTAACCTCATATCCCAGACATCAAAGTGGGCCACTAACCGGTGAGATGAAGCTATGCTATGCTGCTACATTCTGAAGAGGTAAAGTAGCAGGTTCTGAGAGTGATGGCTAACCTGGATGTGTTCATCTCCTACTTTAATATCAGCGTCCCAACTTGGAGCTCTGACCACCTCCAGCTTTTTGTTCCTGTTTCTGCTTCAGTCAACAGGGAACTCAAACCTGCAATAGAATCATCAACAACAATGGAATAGAAAACAGAGGAAGACAAAATATCATAAACTTACAAAGCTGAGAAATGTTCATGAAGAATAAATGCACACATTATGATTGAGGCCAGAAAGTAAAACTCCACACCAAATGTATTTTGACATGTAGGGATAATGAACTTGAATGTGTTGAAATAGCAGATGAATGAATCCACTATCACAAGATGGCGTCACAGATCTCACCATCAAGTTGGACCAGTTGAAGAACAAACAGACTTCTCCACGATCACATTTATCCTCACTGGTCCGTACTTGGGGACCTCTGTACTAAATGGAGAGTTGAGGAAATGGGCTTGTTGTGGCCCTGCGGTCCCCAGACCTCCTGTACAGTCACCAAGCGCTGGCAGACACAATCGTAATGGAACCAATTATTTTAAAATGACAGTAACAAGTAAGAAATAAGGCATTACAGCTTTGAAGGAACTTGTCCAGCACTGGTTTGTGAGTGGGTGTTGTCCTGTATTGGCAGGAAAAACTCCTTGAAATGTCATGCAAGTTTTTTCTTCAAAAGAAATGTGTAAAACATTCATTAACATCCAGGCCCAAAGACAAGAGAGGGCAACGCTCCAGGAGTCTTTGATCTCTGAATTCTGAGCATTGATCTCCTGCTTCAGTCTTTGATCTCTGACTGATCCGAAACTAATCAAAGGATCACATCAGCATATTGGTCCAGTCTACAGATGGTGATTTTACCAAGTGCACTACAGCAGTCCTTGTTGCTGTCTGCTGTTGTGTCACAGCAAAGTAAGGAAACAGCCTGACGGTCCTCAGGAGGAAATTCAACAACCTCCAAAGATGGAGGTGAATCTAGACCTGCTCATGTTTACTGTCCTTGATGAACTTGACAAACACACCACATGTCACACACTCAACAGTTTCAATCTGTTGAGAACATGAAACGTGTGGCCCCAGTGACCCTGCATGAAATTTTTGTCCTATTCAAATTTTGATTCATGACCCAGAACCACTCAAAACCCCTGAAAAATAAAGGTTTGGGTGCATTAAAGACATAAATAATAACATCATCATGTTTCAGGGTGGTGCAGTCGTTAGCACTGTGGCCTCACACCAAGAAAGTTCTGGGTTCGAGTACCGGCTCGGGTGCAGTATCTTCTTGTGTAGAGTCTGCAAGTTCTCCCCGTGCCTGTGTAGGTTTTCTCTGGTACTCCGGCTTCCTCCCACAGTCTAAAGACATGCAATTTGGGGAAAAGGCTGATTGGATTCTCTAAATTGACTGTAGGTATGAATGTGAGTGTGAATGGTTGTTTGGCCCTGTGATGGACTGGTGACTGGTCCAGGGTGAACGCTGCCTTTTGCCCGTAGACACTGGGATAGGCTCCAGCTCCCCCTGAGACCCTGAACAGAAATAAGTGGAAGAAGATGAATGAATGTTTCAAGGTTTTCTTCCCTCAAATCTGAAGGTCAAGCTGCATTATTTGCAGTGCTCATTAGCAGGGGAATTAGCTCCAATGGTAGAGTGCTAGCTTAGCATGTGAGAGGTAGAGGGATCCATGCCCTCATTCTCCAGAATACTTCAGCTTGTTCTGTTGATCAGAGGAGCTGCTGTGTGATGAATGCTGATGTTTGTCCACTGCTGTGATAAAGTGTCACCCTGTTACTGATACTGACCATTTCAGCTAATTCCCCTGCTAATGAGCACAGCAGATAATGCAGCTTGACCTTCATGCATGGTTGGATGAGCGTCACCAGGTGAAGCTTCTCTGGTTGACCAACATGTGGAATCTCTTTCAATACTCCAGTGGTGGTTTAAGTGATGAAAATATGGATTAGTCACTGGAAGTGTGTGTGTGTGTGTTTAAAAAGGCAAAAAAAACTTTTTTCAGCCATAGAACTTTAATACAAACACAAAATGAAAAGCAGAACAAGCCAGAACCCAAAATATGGATTTACAGAGGAAGCGTGCTGGGCTCAGAACCCAGAGGTTGATGGATCAAAACCATCCTCTGCTAAAAGAAGGGAACAAAATAAACCTGATTGTTTTGAAATGTGAATCTGTTAAAGAGGGGTGGAAATGGTGAGGTAGTCAGTTGTCCCTTTTGTTTTATTACAGAGACCTCATTGTTACTTAAATAATTTTAATTCTTTACTTGAAGATTCACGCTTTTTCGCTCAAAATGTATAAAACTTCTTGCATGTTGGTGCCCCATCACACACAACAGGTGAACTTGTACTCTTTTCACCTCTGACCCACAAACATTCATAGTCTTCCAGTGAACGTCCAATTATCTTCTGAAATCAGTGATGAATCTTTCCCTGCTGAGACTCATTATCTCTGACTGTGACTAGCATGTGCTAGCAGAATACAGCAGTCCTTCTTCATTATCTGTCTTTGTCTCTGACCAGCTCTCCTGCTCTCTTTCCTCCTACCAGTCAAAGCAGACATCTTCGCCTACTGATCTTGGATCTGCTGCCTGTTCCTGCCTAGTAAAAGAAGGAACC
Source organism: Aulostomus chinensis (assembly GCF_037954235.1). Classification (NCBI taxonomy): domain Eukaryota; kingdom Metazoa; phylum Chordata; class Actinopteri; order Syngnathiformes; family Aulostomidae; genus Aulostomus; species Aulostomus chinensis. The sequence continues at coordinate 27,447,448 of NC_141323.1, forward strand.
AGCACCTGGTTCTACAGGCTGAATTAACTCCAGGACGTTGGCCAGCCGTGTCAGTTGAAACCTTATTTGTCCAAGTAGAGAAAAAATAAGTCTGATTGTTAATGAAAGATGTCATCATGGCTTTGAAACTGTGGTTGGGGACAAGCCAACATGAGCACATTCATGGAAGAATAGCAACAAAAACAGGAAGTGTTAGTTAGCAAGTACTCACCAGTCTTTCACTATCATACTTGATTCTCGTGGGACAAAATGGCTGCTGCTGACTGTGCTGCCTGGTGGTGGATCACTCTTCACCATCCTCACAGGCCTTGATGGAACCAAAAAGGCGACTTCCTGGAGAAGATCTTCCAGGGCGTCCAGGTTAACGCGGTGCCCCAGCTGGCACCAGGATCTGACCCAGGTCCTGCATGTGAGATACTGTCAGTTCTGTTCTGTCCTGCTCACAACCACAGGCTGGTGTTGAGGCCTGCAGCAACCAGGGCCCCAGTCACCAAGTGTATAAAGGCTGGTCATTGTGGCAGTGGGAGGAGTCAAAATGAAGACAGACCAATGTGAGCAGGACTTGACTGCAAAAGTAAGAAGAACTTGACCTTGTTTCCTACAGTACCCAGGAGGCTTGGTAGTTGTTGAAGGAAGCTCCAAAAGCAAAGAGCAGACAGCAGGATATAAAAAGAAAAGATCCAGACACTAAAACTACAAGTAGAAACAAGATGAAATACTAAAAGCTTTGGAAAGATACTCCAAGGTTGTATATGCATTATTATATACACTACTATTCTCCATGACTCCTAAAGAGGGAAAGGAAAAATTAGAATGTGGATCAGATCAGCTGATTTCAGTGTTAAGTCCATCCCTCCATCCACTTTCTATTCTTATCCTTTAAGGGTCACGGGGGGGGGGGGGGGCATCAGTCTCATGCAACCTAAACTAAAACTTCAGTCAGATCAAATTCAGATTAAAGCAAGAGTTTCCAGATCAAAGTCAGAATTCCTGATGATGTCATCAGGGCTTTGACAGTACCTAGAATTCTGTCTTTGATCTCAGGAGGACATGAAAGAAACACAATTGAGGAAAGTAGAAGAGAGCACATTCAGCTTCATTAGAAACACTTGAACTGTTGAACAGTAGAATTTGTTTGAAACAGTTTACAACACTGAGTGACAGGATTGAAGAGGGAAGATTTTTCTACTTAACATTTAATTCTAACTTAAAACTGGGGCTGAACATTCTCAGTAGTTCATATACTAATATACAGAGTAAGTCATGTCATTCCCTTTTGGAAAAAAAAACAAGAAAAAAAACGTGAAGCTCCTCCCCCCAGCTCCAGATGGTACAGACAGATATGAGAGTGGCAAGGAAGCAAAGAAGTGTTGTGCTCCTCTCCAGTGCTCTTGTGTTGTTGTGTTCTTCTCAGCTCCATCATGAAGACGTGCTGGCAGTGGGCGCTGGTGGAAGTTTGCAGCTCTCACTGGAAAGTCCTGAGGCTCCTCCCATTCTGAAGCAGGCAGTTGCTCCTAGCCAGCCGACACTTTCCCTCTCTTGTGTAGGAGTGAAGAACAAAATCAAAATAAAGAATCATCACTCTTTCATTGGGGGACATTTTTTCTCATTCTAAAAATTCAACAGCTTCTATCATTTCTTTTACAGAATATGTCAGTGATATACTAGGATTTTCTGTTGTGCTGTCAAATTAACTTTTATCGATGCTTCACACTTCAGGTGTGAAAGTTTTTCAGTGGGAAAGACATGAGAATGAGGACGAGGCTGATTGATACTCTAAACTGACTCTAGGTGTGACTGTGAGTGTGAATGGTTGTCTGTCTTTATGTGTTGGCCCTGCAATGGACTGGCGACCCCTCCAGGGTGAACCCACTTCACGCTGAAAGCTGGGGAGACAGGTCCCCCCACCCCACAACCCTTAACAGGATAAGTGGAAGAAAATGAATGGATGGATGGATGGATGAATGGATGGATGGATGGATGGATGGATGGATGGGCTACAGTTCAGTCACTGTGTCTCTTGTTCCCACAGTGATTTGATGCATCCTACCAACACAGCAGGACTCACCACGAGACAATGGATTGTCAGTCATTTTTCACTGACAGTGCTGGAGCCGGAGCCCACAAGGTCACAACTGGCATTGGTGGACTCCAGGATATGTTTGGACCTACAGAAATGCACAACCTGTTAATGACAACACTTTCATATATTTAGCCCTGCTCACAGATCTCTGATACAATTTTCAAGTCATACAACAGGTTCAATGTTGACCCTTCGACCACCGTTACACTGAAGCAGAGTTCAATGGCAGTGTTGCATATGTTGGGAGGAGCCTGTGGCTCTCGGTTCAGAGGATGATTTGAAGAATTCGTTGTTGCTGAACTGTTTATGCTTCAATTTCTGGACGTTCACTGGTGGAATGTTTGTGGGTCAGAGGTGAAAAGAGTACAACTGCACTTTTTTGTGTGATGGGGCACCAACATGCAAGAAGTTGTCAAACATTTCCAGCAAAACAGCATGAAAATTCAAGTTAAGAATTAAAATTATTTAATTCAGCGTTTAACTACCAGGCCTCTGGAATAAAACACAAGGAACAACTGACTACCTCACCATTGACTTCACACTGATAACCAGGAGGTAACGTGGTAGTCAGAGCAGCGATGCTCAGGTCTGTGGACTGAACAATGTCCTCTCATTCACACACACACCACTCTTTCATTGGGGCTCCTTTCTCCTTGTTCTGACACAGAAATTCAACAGCTTCTGTCATTTAGTTTACAGGAAATGTTGATGACACTCTGGGATTTCTTGTTCTCCTGCTGTCACTGTCAAGTGCCAGCTTAACATGTGAGAGGTAGCAGGATCCATGCATGTGTTCATGTTTACAGCAGACAAGGAGGAAACCTTGGAGGATGTCAGTGACTTTTAGCAGTGGTTCTCACTTCATCTTCTCAGTATAAAGTTTAAAGCGAGCTGGCCAGGAGTTGAACCTAGAATCTTCTGATCCGTAGTCAGACGCGTTATCCATTGCACCACTAGCCCTGTGAAGGAACTGCTATGTTCATGTGTGCTTGGTTTTACAGAAAATCCCAACAACGTGGTGGCATTTTCAGGGGACACAATGGTGCAGTGGTCAGCACTGTGGCCTCACAGAGAGAAGGTTCAGCTCTCCTCTGTATTTGGTTGCGAGGAACCTGAATCAGTCCTCAGTGGAGCGGTGCTGCTGAGGCTGAGTGAGGCTTGAGTGAGGGACTGAGCAGGAGCAAACAGGTTCAAGCAGGTTCAGGCAAACTCCACTCAGTCCACCAACATCAAAGCAGAGGAACTGAGTTCATCTAACAAAATGGATTCATATCATCTCCACTTGGAATGCTCTGGAACTACAAGTACACTTAAAATGGCCGACTTAAGACAACAGAAGGAACTTTGAAGTAGATTTGATTTATTTAAGTCAGTGACTCATTTTTTTCAAGAATTTAGTTCAGGTAACTTCATTGTTTTACTAAGATGAGCTTTAATGTTATAACATTGAAACAAGACCTTCATGTATTGATGGATCCATCACAAATATGAGCCTTCCCAGTCTGTCAGGTGGTAGAATTCAGTCAGCACCAATAACAGGAGAGTCAGAGTTTAGAAACCAAAGACAGACATTAAAGTCTCACATTAAAGTGTTATATCTTTGAAAATATACTGCAATACATGAAATATTATATTTCCATGGATGGAAACCTCGTTCTTATATTCTTTAATATACTGCAATAGTAATGGACCCTCTATGACACTGTAGTGATGAATCTATCAAGGAGTACAAATTATTATAATCAGAGAATTTTGAAGTCAAGTTTGAGATCAGTTTGATCCTCTCTCCCTCCCTCTGTCTCTCTGTCTCTCTCTCTCTCTCTCTCTCTCTCTCTCTCTCTCTCTCTCTCAGGAGCTTTTAAATGAATATTTTAATAAAACGGAACAGGAGACTGAAGAGTGATCACTAAAACCCACAGGCTGAATGGGACATCTTTTAAAAATATTGAACCACTGAGTAAAACCATAGAAGCGCTCCTGTCTAGTCGGTGCTAACAAGTTAGCTGTTGAGTGAGTCCAGCTGTGCTGTCTAGGAATCCTGGTAAAAAGCCTCCACACATCAAACAGCTGGTGTGTTGGTGGATCTGTGGATCCTGCTGGAAGAAGCAGGATGGAGCTCTGAATGGTTCCTGTCTAAAAGAGCTTCTCTGTGCAGCTCCCATCAGCTCCTAAAAACAGGAAACCAGCAGATTCAGTGTTGAACAGTGGCATTAAAATGTTTCAAAAGCTGTCCTGTCCACCATTTGTTGGTGCAAAGACATTTAAAAACACCAGTTGAACATTTTCCAAAGTTTTCTGTGTAGGTTCTCATTCATCCAGGTCATCGTAGATCGAAGCGAAGTAAAATCTGGTCAACTGGACGTAAGTTTACGAACCGTAGTTTAAAACTTACGTCCAGTTGACCAGATTTTACTTCGCTTCGATTTTCCAAAGTTGCTCTCACCTTCTTTCAAACACCTGGAACGATTTCCTCCAAATCAAAAGAAACTGGTGAAAAAACAACAACAAAAAAACTCCTGGAGAATCAAACTCCACCCTCTGCTCCAACTGGACTTGGGACTTCAAATGACCTCCATTAAAAGCCTGCCTGCATCCCCATTCACTGACTGTTGTGCTGTGGGTCTCCTGGACAAACATGGCAGGGATCCTCTAGATCTCCAGCAGTTTAAAAAGAGCAGCTCTTTTAAAATGGGTTCTGGCTCCATTCAGGCTTAGAGAGCTGAGATTAAAATCACACATGAATAAAAGAGGGAACCCAAGAAAACAAGTCAGCGTGAAAGAGGAGCAGATTTTAAAACTCCTCATCATTTCCACCTCCAGGAGTGAAGCCTCCCGGGACCCAAGAGGCTCAAGCTGGCAGAGCTCTCACTCATTTCTCCACCACCTCGCTAACCTGAGCTGTAGCATCTGAGAACAAATCAGTGACCCCCTTCAGTCCAGAGCCGACTCCACAAACTCTGCGCCCCACTTTACCCACAGCCAGCCGGCCTCCTCAACACTGCATGACACACGACGACTAAATTGAAGACTGAGGAGTCTCATCAAGAGATCTGTCACATGCGTCTGCTGTGGAGGGTCAATCTGTCCGTCCACATTCAGATCAGTGATGCAGCGACTCTGCTATGATCAAACTACTCAGGATGAAACAGACCAATGTTGACATCAAGTAGCAACTCAGCAGCTGATCAACAGAGTCCTAAGCACCAGGAGAGCCTGTTCATCGTCCCTGGGGGATCTTAAAATTCTTTCTTTGATCTCACCTTGATTTCTCAATGATTTTTTTGTACACACAAATTAGGAGTTGATGGGAGTTGTTGCAGATACCAGTGTCCAAAGTCCAGCTTGAACCCAGTTTGTGCCACTTATTTGTCAAGCTAGCAGAGATTCTTTTCACTGCCAAGCTAAAGTGACTTCTGTCAACAAAGGTAAACATACAAAAGGATATTTCTACTGTCAGTTCAAGATTTTTATCAAACTCCTTTTTCATAGCTTCAACCTTCCTCTTGTGTTAGCTTTCTGTTCCCATCTCTTATGTTAACAGGTCAGTTTTGACCCACGTCTTCAATCAGCTGTCAAATAAACTAAAAACAATTTTCTATCATCCAAGTTGTTTCCCATCTCTTGGTTACCTTGTTAGGCTTCCTTATCCATGGAAATATTGATTTGAATATTTTGTTGTGGGCCTCTGGACCTTTTTTAGTCAGTAAACCCTCGATTTCAGTTTAAAAAATTATCAAATGAACCTCAAGAAAATCATAGAAATAAACAAAAGGTTGTTGTGTTTCCTGACCATTACTGAGGGGTGTTAGAACACATCTCTGACATGGATTGGTTTTATTTATTATTCATTTCAATATTATTAACTATTGTAACATCCATGGTGTTATGGGTCAGTTTCGACCCTCATATATTTACTTCAAGAAAAAGACAAAAAAGTCTTTTTTTCAGCAACAGAACTTTAATACAAACACAAAATGAAAAGCAGAACAAGCCAGAACCCAAAATATGGATTTGCAAGGTCAAACAAACAACAACCAGTCAAGCAAATCAAACCAACAGAAACCAACTACTGGTTCAAAACCAGTAAAAAACAAAAACAGAGGAAAAGTCTCTGTGTGTTTAGATGCGTGTGTATGTGTGTGTGTCAAAAACTGACACTTTATTTTTTTGACAACATGAGCTCTGTCCTTCACCTGCAAGATTTCAGCAGGCAGGTCAGGTCTAGTTTTCTTCACTGTGCCACCATGATAAGTTTCCTCCTGAGAAGTTCTTGTCCAAGGTCATAGCTGGTATGAGGATATCAGGATGGAATATTGGCAGGACAAGTTGCTCCACATTCACTTTCAGCCAAGTCAGGAGTTGAACCTGGAATCTTCTGAGCTGAAATCAGATGCGTTGTCCATTGTACCACCAGCCCTACAGAGTCTACACATTCAGATGTATGACAGAAAATGTAAATGATATGGCGCCATTTTCTGTTTTTGTGCTGTCTGATTTTCTAAATATAACATTTATTATATATTTATTTATTTATAAATATTTGTAAGACGAAAATAAGAAAGACAACCTGCATCATCACAGTCATGAAGACCTCAACACGGTTGAAGAGGAAGTCTCAGGGTGGATTCTTGTGTTTTGCAGCATCCTTGATGTGTCTGCGTAGAATGCATTGGTGTTGTGGACCCACATCCACCAAGAGTGGAACCAAGAAAAGCAAGTGGAGAATGTTTCTGGAGGAGCTGGGAAATTCCCTGGTCAAGCCACACATCGAGGGAAGGGAACGGATGCCCCGAGACCCAGACGCTGCAGCCTTGCTCAGACAGCTGCAGAGCTCACCCAGCACTCCATCCATGCCATCAGCAACACAGAGAGCAACCACGCCAGCATCCTCCTCAGCAGCCCTGCCTCAACACCAACCAGAACAGCCACAGCCAAGACCCACTCAGGCCACCGGATTCCAGAAGAAAGAGGAGTCAGGTCTGCCCAAGCAGTCAGGACAGCAGGACAAACGGATTGTGGTTCAACTGCAAACACACACACACACACACACACACACACACACACACACATGCATGTTGTTGCACCAAGAGACTTTTCCTCTGTTTTTGTTTTTTACTGGTTTTGAACCAGTAGTTGGTTTCTGTTGGTTTGATTTGCTTGACTGGTTGTTTTTTGTTTGACCTTTCAAATCCATATTTTGGGTTCTGGCTTGTTCTGCTTTTCATTTTGTGTTTGTATTAAAGTTCTGTTGCTGAAAAAAATACTTTTTTGTCTTTTTCTTGAAGTAAATATGTGAGGGTCAAAACTGACCCATAACACCATGGATGTTACAATAGTTAATAATATTAAAACGAAACAATGAATAAAACCAATCCATGTCAGAGATGTGTTCTAACACCCCTCAGTAATGGTCAGGAAACACAACAACCTTTTGTTTATTTCTATGATTTTCTTGAGGTTCATTTGATAATTTTTTAAACTGAAATCGAGGGTTTACTGACTAAAAAAAGGTCCAGAGGCCCACAACAAAATATTCAAATCAATATTTCCATGGATAAGGAAGCCTAACAAGGTAACCAAGAGATGGGAAACAACTTGGATGTTAGAAAATTGTTTTTAGTTTATTTGACAGCTGATTGAAGACGTGGGTCAAAACCGACCTGTTAACATAAGAGATGGGAACAGAAAGCTAACACAAGAGGAAGGTTGAAGCTATGAAAAAGGAGTTTGATAAAAATCTTGAACTGACAGTAGAAATATCCTTTTGTATGTTTACCTTTGTTGACAGAAGTCACTTTAGCTTGGCAGTGAAAAGAATCTCTGCTAGCTTGACAAATAAGTGGCACAAACTGGGTTCAAGCTGGACTTTGGACACTGGTATCTGCAACAACTCCCATCAACTCCTAATTTGTGTGTACAAAAAAATCATTGAGAAATCAAGGTGAGATCAAAGAAAGAATTTTAAGATCCCCCAGGGACGATGAACAGGCTCTACTGGTGCTTAGGACTCTGTTGATCAGCTGCTGAGTTGCTACTTGATGTCAACATTGGTCTGTTTCATCCTGAGTAGTTTGATCATAGCAGAGTCGTTGCATCAATGATCTGAATGTGGACGGACAGATTGACCCTCCACAGCAGACGCATGTGACAGATCTCTTGATGAGACTCCTCAGTCTTCAATTTAGTCGTCGTGTGTCATGCAGTGTTGAGGAGGCCGGCTGGCTGTGGGTAAAGTGGGGCGCAGAGTTTGTGGAGTCGGCTCTGGACTGAAGGGGGTCACTGATTTGTTCTCAGATGCTACAGCTCAGGTTAGCGAGGTGGTGGAGAAATGAGTGAGAGCTCTGCCAGCTTGAGCCTCTTGGGTCCCGGGAGGCTTCACTCCTGGAGGTGGAAATGATGAGGAGTTTTAAAATCTGCTCCTCTTTCACGCTGACTTGTTTTCTTGGGTTCCCTCTTTTATTCATGTGTGATTTTAATCTCAGCTCTCTAAGCCTGAATGGAGCCAGAACCCATTTTAAAAGAGCTGCTCTTTTTAAACTGCTGGAGATCTAGAGGATCCCTGCCATGTTTGTCCAGGAGACCCACAGCACAACAGTCAGTGAATGGGGATGCAGGCAGGCTTTTAATGGAGGTCATTTGAAGTCCCAAGTCCAGTTGGAGCAGAGGGTGGAGTTTGATTCTCCAGGAGTTTTTTTGTTGTTGTTTTTTCACCAGTTTCTTTTGATTTGGAGGAAATCGTTCCAGGTGTTTGAAAGAAGGTGAGAGCAACTTTGGAAAATCGAAGCGAAGTAAAATCTGGTCAACTGGACGTAAGTTTTAAACTACGGTACGTAAACTTATTGTAAACTAAATGATAGAAGCTGTTGAATTTCTGTATCAGAACAAGGAGAAAGGACCCCCAATGAAAGAGTGGTGTGTGTGTGAATGAGAGGACATTGTTCAGTCCACAGACCTGAGCATCGCTGCTCTGACTACCACGTTACCTCCTGGTTATCAGTGTGAAGTCAATGGTGAGGTAGTCAGTTGTTCCTTGTGTTTTATTCCAGAGGCCTGGTAGTTAAATGCTGAATTCAAGAATTTTAATTCTTAACTTGAATTTTCATGCTGTTTTGCTGGAAATGTTTGACAACTTCTTGCATGTTGGTGCCCCATCACACAAAAAAGGTGCAGTTGTGCTCTTTTCACCTCTGACCCACAAACATTCCACCAGTGAACGTCCAGAAATTGAAGCATAAACAGTTCAGCAACAACAAATTCTTCAAATCATCCTCTGAACCGAGAGCCACAGGCTCCTCCCAACATATGCAACACTGCCATTGAACTCTGCTTCAGTGTAACGGTGGTCGAAGGGTCAACATTGAACCTGTTGTATGACTTGAAAATTGTATCAGAGATCTGTGAGCAGGGCTAAATATATGAAAGTGTTGTCATTAACAGGTTGTGAATTTCTGTAGGTCCAAACATATCCTGGAGTCCACCAATGCCAGTTGTGACCTTGTGGGCTCCGGCTCCAGCGCTGTCAGTGAAAAATGACTGACAATCCATTGTCTCCTGGTGAGTCCTGCTGTGTTGGTAGGATGCATCAAATCACTGTGGGAACAAGAGACACAGTGACTGAACTGTAGCCCTTCCATCCATCCATCCATCCATCCATCCATTCATTCATTCATCCATCCATCCATCCATCCATCCATCCATCATCCATCCATTCATTCATCCATCCATCCATCCATCCATCCATCCATCCATCCATTCATTCATCCATCCATCCATCCATCCATCCATCCATTCATTCATCCATCCATCATCCATCCATCCATCCATTCATCCATCCATCCATCCATCCATCCATTCATTCATCCATTCCTCCATCCATTTTCTTCCACTTATCCTGTTAAGGGTTGTGGGGTGGGGGGACCTGTCTCCCCAGCTTTCAGCGTGAAGTGGGTTCACCCTGGAGGGGTCGCCAGTCCATTGCAGGGCCAACACATAAAGACAGACAACCATTCACACTCACAGTCACACCTAGAGTCAGTTTAGAGTATCAATCAGCCTCGTCCTCATTCTCATGTCTTTCCCACTGAAAAACTTTCACACCTGAAGTGTGAAGCATCGATAAAAGTTAATTTGACAGCACAACAGAAAATCCGAGTATATCACTGACATATTCTGTAAAAGAAATGATAGAAGCTGTTGAATTTTTAGAATGAGAAAAAATGTCCCCCAATGAAAGAGTGATGATTCTTTATTTTGATTTTGTTCTTCACTCCTACACAAGAGAGGGAAAGTGTCGGCTGGCTAGGAGCAACTGCCTGCTTCAGAATGGGAGGAGCCTCAGGACTTTCCAGTGAGAGCTGCAAACTTCCACCAGCGCCCACTGCCAGCACGTCTTCATGATGGAGCTGAGAAGAACACAACAACACAAGAGCACTGGAGAGGAGCACAACACTTCTTTGCTTCCTTGCCACTCTCATATCTGTCTGTACCATCTGGAGCTGGGGGGAGGAGCTTCACATGTTTTTTCTCTTGTTTTTTTTTCCAAAAGGGAATGACATGACTTCCTCTGTATATTAGTATATGAACTACTGAGAATGTTCATCCCCAGTTTTAAGTTAGAATTAAATGTTAAGTAGAAAAATCTTCCCTCTTCAATCCTGTCACTCAGTGTTGTAAACTGTTTCAAACAAATTCTACTGTTCAACAGTTCAAGTGTTTCTAATGAAGCTGAATGTGCTCTCTTATACTTTCCTCAATTGTGTTTCTTTCATGTCCTCCTGAGATCAAAGACAGAATTCTAGGTACTGTCAAAGCCCTGATGACATCATCAGGAATTCTGACTTTGATCTGGAAACTCTTGCTTTAATCTGAATTTGATCTGACTGAAGTTTTAGTTTAGGTTGCATGAGACTGATGCCCCCCCCCCCCCCCCGTGACCCTTAAAGGATAAGAATAGAAAGTGGATGGAGGGATGGACTTAACACTGAAATCAGCTGATCTGATCCACATTCTAATTTTTCCTTTCCCTCTTTAGGAGTCAATGAGAATAGTAGTGTATATAATAATGTATATACAACCTTGGAGTATCTTTCCAAAGCTTTTAGTATTTCATCTTGTTTCTACTTGTAGTTTTATTGTCTGGATCTTTTCTTTTTATATCCTGCTGACTGCTCTTTGCTTTTGGAGCTTCCTTCAACAACTACCAAGCCTCCTGGGTACTGTAGGAAACATGGTCAAGTTCTTCTTACTTTTGCAGTCACGTCCTGCTCACATTGGTCTGTCTTCATTTTGACTCCTCCCACTGCCACAATGACCAGCCTTTATACACTTGGTGACTGGGGCCCTGGTTGCTGCAGGCCTCAACACCAGCCTGTGGTTGTGAGCAGGGCAGAACAGAACTGACAGTATCTCACATGCAGGACCTGGGTCAGTGCCCGGTGCCAGCTGGGGCACCGCTTTAACCTGGACCCCCTGGAAGATCTTCTCCAGGAAGTCGCCTTTTTGGTTCCATCAAGGCCTGTGAGGATGGTGAAGAGTGATCCACCACCAGGCAGCACAGTCAGCAGCAGCCATTTTGTTCCACTAGACTCATGTATGATAGTGAAAGACTGGTGAGTACTTGCTAACTAACACTTCCTGTTTTTATTGCTATTCTTCCATGAATGTGCTCATGTTGGCTTGTCCCCAACCACAGTTTCAAAGCCATGATGACATCTTTCATTAACAATCAGATCAAATTTTTTCTCTATTTGGACAAATAAGGTTTCAACTGACACGGCTGGCCAACGTCCTGGAGTTAATTCAGCCTGTAGAACCAGGTGCTGGTTCCTTCTTTTACTAGGCAGGAACAGGCAGCAGATCCAAGATCAGTAGGCAAAGATGTCTGCTTTGACTGGTAGGAGGAAAGAGAGCAGGAGAGCTGGTCAGAGACAAAGACAGACAATGAAGAAGGAGTGCTGTATTCTGCTAGCACATGCTAGTCACAGTCAGAGATAATGAGTCTCAGCAGGTAAAGATTCATCACTGATTTCAGAAGATAATTGGACGTTCACTGGAAGACTATGAATGTTTGTGGGTCAGAGGTGAAAAGAGTACATGTGCACCTGTTGTGTGTGATGGGGCACCAACATGCAAGAAGTTTTATACATTTTGAGCGAAAAAGCGTGAATCTTCAAGTAAAGAATTCAAATTATTTAAGTAACAATGAGGTCTCTGTAATAAAACAAAAGGGACAATGAGTACCTCACCATTTCCACCCCTCTTTAACAGATTCACATTTCAAAACAACCAAGTTTATTTTATTCCCTTCTTTTAGTAGAGGATGGTTTTGATCCATCAACCTCTGGGTTCTGGGCCCGGCACGCTTCCTCTGTAAATCCATATTTTGGATTCTGGCCTTTTCTGCTTTTCATTTTGTGTTTGTATTAAAGTTCTATTGCTGAAAAAAGGTTTTTTTGCCTTTTTAAACACACACACACACTTCCAGTGACTAATCCATATTTTCATCACTTAAACCACCACTGGAGTATTGAAAGAGATTCCACATGTTGGTCAACCAGAGAAGCTTCACCTGGTGACGCTCATCCAACCATGCATGAAGGTCAAGCTGCATTATCTGCTGTGCTCATTAGCAGGGGAATTAGCTGAAATGGTCAGTATCAGTAACAGGGTGACACTTTATCACAGCAGTGGACAAACATCAGCATTCATCACACAGCAGCTCCTCTGATCAACAGAACAAGCTGAAGTATTCTGGAGAATGAGGGCATTGATCCCTCTACCTCTCACATGCTAAGCTAGCACTCTACCATTGGAGCTAATTCCCCTGCTAATGAGCACTGCAAATAATGCAGCTTGACCTTCAGATTTGAGGGAAGAAAACCTTGAAACATTCATTCATCTTCTTCCACTTATTCCTGTTCAGGGTCTCGGGGGGAGCTGGAGCCTATCGCAGTGTCTACGGGCAAAAGGCAGCGTTCACCCTGGACCAGTCACCAGTCCATCACAGGGACAACATACAGGGACAAACAACCATTCACACTCACATTCATACCTACAGTCAATTTAGAGAATCCAATCAGCCTTTTCCCCAAATTGCACGTCTTTAGACTGTGGGAGGAAGCCAGAGTACCAGAGAGAACCCACACAGGCACGGGGAGAACTTGCAGACTCTACACAAGAAGATACTGCGCCCGAGCCGGTACTCGAACCCAGAACTTTCTTGCTGTGAGGCCACAGTGCTAACCACTGCACCATCCTGCAGCCCCCTTGAAACATGATGATGTTGTTATTTATGTCTTTAATGCACCCAAACCTTTATTTTTCAGGGGTTTTGAGTGGTTCTGGGTCATGAATCAAAATTTGAATTGGACAAAAATTTCATGCAGGGTCACTGGGGCCACACGTTTCATGGTCTCAACAGATTGAAACTGTAGAGTGTGTGACATGTGGTGTGTTTGTCAAGTTCATCAAGGACAGTAAACATGAGCAGGTCTAGATTCACCTCCATCTTTGGAGGTTGTTGAATTTCCTCCTGAGGACCGTCAGGCTGTTTCCTTACTTTGCTGTGACACAACAGCAGACAGCAACAAGGACTGCTGTAGTGCACTTGGTAAAATCACCATCTGTAGACTGGACCAATATGCTGATGTGATCCTTTGATTAGTTTCGGATCAGTCAGAGATCAAAGACTGAAGCAGGAGATCAATGCTCAGCATTCAGAGATCAAAGACTCCTGGAGCGTTGCCCTCTCTTGTCTTTGGGCCTGGATGTTAATGAATGTTTTACACAATTCTTTTTAAGAAAAAACTTGCATGACATTTCAAGGAGTTTTTCCTGCCAATACAGGACAACACCCACTCACAAACCAGTGCTGGACAAGTTCCTTCAAAGCTGTAATGCCTTATTTCTTACTTGTTACTGTCATTTTAAAATAATTGGTTCCATTACGATTGTGTCTGCCAGCGCTTGGTGACTGTACAGGAGGTCTGGGGACCGCAGGGCCACAACAAGCCCATTTCCTCAACTCTCCATTTAGTACAGAGGTCCCCAAGTACGGACCAGTGAGGATAAATGTGATCGTGGAGAAGTCTGTTTGTTCTTCAACTGGTCCAACTTGATGGTGAGATCTGTGACGCCATCTTGTGATAGTGGATTCATTCATCTGCTATTTCAACACATTCAAGTTCATTATCCCTACATGTCAAAATACATTTGGTGTGGAGTTTTACTTTCTGGCCTCAATCATAATGTGTGCATTTTTCTTCATTAACATTTCTCAGCTTTGTAAGTTTATGATATTTTGTCTTCCTCTGTTTTCTATTCCATTGTTGTTGATGATTCTATTGCAGGTTTGAGTTCCCTGTTGACTGAAGCAGAAACAGGAACAAAAAGCTGGAGGTGGTCAGAGCTCCAAGTTGGGACGCTGATATTAAAGTAGGAGATGAACACATCCAGGTTAGCCATCACTCTCAGAACCTGCTACTTTACCTCTTCAGAATGTAGCAGCATAGCATAGCTTCATCTCACCGGTTAGTGGCCCACTTTGATGTCTGGGATATGAGGTTAAAGGTTCTTTACAGCTCTGAATGAAGGGTTTATAAAGTGTTAACAATGCCACGAATAACACAAGCATTCAGTAATCCTTGATAAAAGGAGACTCACCATCAAGTTGGACAAGTTGAAGAACAAAAGGACTTCTACACTATCACATTTATCCTCACTGGTCCATACTTGGGGACCTCTGTACTCAATGGAGAGTTGAGGAAATGGGCTTGTTGTGGCCCTGCGGTCCCCAGACCTCCTGTACAGTCACCAAGCGCTGGCAGACACAATCGTAATGGAACCAATTATTTTAAAATGACAGTAACAAGTAAGAAATAAGGCATGACAGCTTTGAAGGAACTTGTCCAGCACTGGTTTGTGAGTGGGTGTTGTCCTGTATTGGCAGGAAAAACTCCTTGAAATGTTTTTTCTTCAAAAGAAATGTGTCCTTCTCATGTTGAGCTGTGGACATCAGCTGACTGCTTTTCTTGCCACTGCCTTGCTGGCAGGAAAAGCCTGAGCAGAAATGAAGAGTGAGTTCAAGGCAGTAGATTTCACTCCATAGTTTAGGCCTTCATCCAGCAAGGAACCATAAATGATGATGTCAGCACTCCTCCAGCACTGCGATGCAGCTTAGAGAGGTTGGAGAATCACATGACTTCTCTCACTGGTTATTGATGTTTATCTGTGTCTATATATAATTTATGTCATGTATATATTTGTATATTAATATGTTATTCATGTTACATAAAACATGTTAAACACGGAACAGCGTGGACACAACAAATGAACTGGTTCAGAGACACGAGGCAAAAAAAGCTGGATGAACTCTTCTTCATTCCAAAAATGACTTCACCCTTGAACACTGACGTCAGGTCATTTTATAGGGTCCTCCATTTTTTATTTATGTGACGTTGCATATTGGGAAATAATTATAAAAAAATATATATTTTGATGAAAACTATATTTGATCAGGAAAACTACATTGGGTCAAATAAATCCATCGTTCGTGACGGTGTTACTAATTTTAACTTTAGTGCTCTGGTGCTGATTGCCTCATTAAGATCTTCATGAAGAAATAAACTGAGATTTGTAAAAATGTTTTGTTTTTACAGAGTTGGCAGTTTGAGCATTGAATCTTTCTTTGTGTTGAGAACAAACCCTCAAAGCCTTCATGTTTCAGTTTGCTTCACAGCTAACAGACAAACACCTCTTAGCCTGGTTCTGGTAGTCCAGGTTTAAACACCAACACAAGGATTTTATGCTGATTTCTTCACATGCAGCTGAAATCTAGACTTCAAGTGTTCATGTGAGGTTACAGCTTCACGCCTATTTAGTTTTCAACAAATATTAAGTCACTTTTATGCATTGAGCTTACTAACGAACTTTAGTCTCAGTAGCTGAATCTGTTAGGGGGAAGGCAGTGTGGACCGGCAGGAGCCTCCTACAAAATGCAATGGAGAGAAGAAATCCTGAGGAGTCGCTATGAGATTGAAGTGTTAAAGACGTGGCTCCTTTGGTGGTGATAGGATTTGAGCTATTGACTCTATTTTTAGTTTATTTCAATGTTATTGCAAACATCAGCTGCTCACTTATCAGCCAGCAAGTAAACAACAGTATTGTTCAGTGTGCTAGCTGAAGTAGACCGAGCGGTCAGTTGAGTCTTTATTTCCATGTGTGCTCATGGTAGCAGGGGTTTAGATTTCTAAATGTAACCCTTTTACCACCGGCTCCAATATTAAAACCCACCTTAGGCTTACAGGGAACACTTTAACTCATTTCAAATATCTTGTATGGTAAAAGTCCCATCTGGAATAATTAAAATCAATCTAGGGCAATGTATGATTCTCACTCTTAAATGTTCAAATGGAGGCTATGGGGAGTACACTTGACCTTTAAACTCTGCTGTAAAGCTTCAGTAACAACACACAAATTCAATGAAACCAACACAAGATTTCAGTTTAGAAAATGTATTAAAAGCTTGCAGAAAAACACATTCAAACGTTGAATAAAACAAGACTATAGAAAATAAAAAAAACCCCGGGGTATATTGTTTGTCTTTTTTTCAACTGTCTAATTTTATTTCGAGTGCACTCATGTTTACTTTCGTTGGCCCGCTTTAGTTGGAGCTCATGATGGAAACCTTTACCAGATCCCCCCGTGTGTCGGTGAAGTCAACAATACCGGACCGCAGCCGATGAATCCCTCGCTCGTTGTGGCAGCAACCGTCCCGCTCGCAGCAGCCCGCAGCAACAGACCTCCGTGATTCGGCAGCAGCGGCACATCCTCCGACTCCTTCGGCAGCAGTGACGCGTCCTCCATTAACGACTCTCTCCCGAGGCGACTATCCGAAGCTCCTGTCCCGTCCGTGCAGCGGCGTCTCCCTTCAGCGTGGACAGCGTTAGCCTAGCTCCCGCTAGCTTCTGTAACTGGACTTGCCTGGTGCTCAAAACACAATCGGTGGCGGAGAATCCGACTCACGCACTCCGATCACGTCGGTCAATTACAGTTCACAGTCCGTTACCGATAAAAACTCCTCTCCGACAACACACAGTCTCCAAACTCCGATAACGTTACGCCATTCACACGATGCTCCTTCCTCGCGCTCGTTTCTCCCGGAAGTGTAAACACTAAAGGTCATGAACTCACGCACGTAACCTAACGTAATAGAATTACTTTAACATTTTTGAAAGACATTCACACCCCATGAAATGATGTTTTTTTGAAAGTTAAATTTTAAACAAATTTTATTATTTTAATATCTTCTTCATAATACTAATGTAAATTTTAGCTTAACCATGAACTGGCATTTTATTCTTAACTTATTCCTATGAAAATCATTAAATAAGTACCACTGATTTATCAGAGTATTACATCAACCTAGGATTAAATTAAAGCTGCAGTCAGTGTTGTTTGGGCCTGAGCCTCCTCCCGCCCACCGCAGCCGAGTAGCAGGGGTCGTCCTGAATCCAGTGATGAATTTTATGAAAGCGGTGGGACTTGTACATTTACAGCAATTGCTTGCAGTGTACTACCAGATTTCAACAGTATCACCCCGTTTATAAAAATACAGTACTTTGCCGTTAATTCTAATAGGAATCTGTTAAATTACACCCCATGACTGTTTAACAGAACTATGCTGTAATGCTAAAATACAGTACTTCACTGTAAATAAAACAGTATCATGCAGTATCTTTGCCTGATGGACGCAAGGAGAATCTCCTGATCTGCACGTGAGGCCAGAGCCTTGGTTATCATCCATCTCAATCACAGTCATTTGGTGAGTAGCGATTGCATTTATTGTAGACACTGGCGCAAAGTCTGTAGGCCAGTGGAGGCTAAGTGAAGTTTCCAGTTTGTGTGGCGACACACGAGTGGGGGGTGCACTTATTAAAATATAATAGTGACCAAAGCCGGACAACGCCACCTTGGGAATTTCGCCCAAGGAAATAGTTAACGTACTGACCAAAAGGCACTCAGGTTCATTTACTAATTGGCAGGAGACGTGGTTCCATGACAAAAATATTTTATTGTAAACAGGCCAGCAGATTAAAAAGAGAACAAGAATGAATCTAAACAAGTCTGGAGCTTACCAGTGGGGGTGAGGGATCCCAAGGCAGAAGACACCCTGATCAATTGGGACATCACATTTAAAAACACATGATTAAAGCAAGACAGGGGTGCACAGCACACAAGAGGAAAAGCGACGCCAGGACCGTGAGCTTCCAGTACCTGAAACGAAATGACAAGAATTATAATTTAACACCAAAACTAAAAAAAAAACACAAAAACCAGAACCAAACTCAAACCACAATTTAAAAATTAATTCGAGAAACAAGATTTAATTATTAAAAACAAATTAGCAAGGAAAAATAATACAACCCAAAATAACCAGAAACGAGTTCATTTCTCCATTGCTAGACCAGGGAGCTAACAGATAGCCGTCCAGCAGCTTGCTACACCCTGAAGCCCAAGTGGAGGAATGGGAAACAATGCAGATCCAAACCTTCAGAGCACCATGAAGTAGAGTTCATTGGCGCCACACGGTGGACATCAGGATCTGGCAGACCCTGGTTAAACAAGGTGAATTACTGCAACAACCTCCAGTTCAACACACAGCAGATTCCAATTCATTAACACAGAAGCAGAGCACTCCAGTGAACACAGTAAACAGTGAACAAACAAACAAGCAAAACATGTGTAGATGGCCAGTAGGTCGCAGAACAGGCTAGTAGCAGAGCAGGCTAATAGAGCAGGAGCCTGTAACAAAGCTGGGTAGTCTGTAGCCAAACAGCCAGAGCAAAGCAGGGTAGTCTGTAGCAAAACAGCGTAGTCTGTAGCAAAACAGCAGCCAGAGCAAAGCAGGGTAGTCTGTAGCAAACAGCAGCCACAGCAAAGCAGGGTAGTCTGTAGCAAACAGCAGCCAGAGCAAAGCAGGAGCATCTGGCAAAGCAGGATAGTCTGGCAAGACAGCGCCCGGTAGCAAAGCAGCAGCTAGTTCTTCCTCAGTGTCACGGCTCACCAGCTGTGCCAATCAGGTGTAGATCGCACGCATGCAGAGCAAAGGGTTTCACAGGTAGTATGCTGTGGCAAACAGCCTCTGCACGTCAGATCGGCGGGGGGGGGGGGGGGGGGTGTTTCCCCACTAGCGGCGATTAAGGGACCGTGTCCCAAAAGCCGGACGCCTACAATTAAACACGTGAATATGAAAAACGTGCATGATCAGCATGCAACACGAGCTACAGGGAGCTACTGCTACATACCAGCACAGACGGTGGCGAGAAGGCAGACGTGAGGCGATCAGAGGCGGAAGCGAGGTGACCAGGAAGTGGGAGGACCGCGGACCCCAAGAGCAAGAGATTGACCAGGTAGATGCTGCCCCTATTTATAGAGCAGCGCCTCACACTGGTTGGCTAATGATGGTACAAGCCAAGTCAGGCATCACCAACCAGTCTCACTGCTAGGATGGGACCTCTCATCCTGCCACATTTGCATTGATAATTACACTCGGTGCACATCATGCTAGCCAGATTTAGCAGCTAGCCAAAATGTTGAAAATGCTTGCAAATTAATCCAAAAAACACAGAGAGTTGACTTTTCTTTTTACATCTCGAGCCTCCACAAATTAATGTGTGCGACATCTGTAATTTGCCTGTGAATTCATGAAGCTTTCTGATAGTCTGAACCATTTTACAGTACACACAATATACGTGTCACACAACAGTTAAGTCGGTTCATATTAAGATGAGTGCACACTGACTGTGTTTACATGCAATTACGTTCCTCCATCTTGTGCTCGGCTACTGCTCTGGCATGAGTCTGTCTGATGGCATGATTACAGTGTACTTAAGGCCATAGATCAGGAGCTGTGGTTGTATTTGTTTAAAAAAGAGTGGTTTTAGCATCGTTCAAGTGCCTGCTCATTTGTGTTGATTTTTCTTTGTCTCTGATATTGCCTACAGATGCAGGAGCCTATTTTCCAGCTGCCCTGATCCTAGTAAGTACTTGCCTGTCCATCACATTTCACAGTTAATCAGTTATTTTTTCAGACCTCAAACATTGAAATAGACAACTATGTTATCTGGTCAAAGAAGCTGTTTTTTTCTTCTTCTTCTTCTTCTCTTCTCTTTTCTCCCTGTTTTCTTGGATCTCCAACACTATATCTACATGTATATATTTGATGGCTTATAATGTCTCATTCATCTGAGTGAGTTCCAACACTCCTTTTTTAGGCGCTTCATTGGAATAAATCCTGAGAGTGTCTGCATGTTTTCCCTGTGCTGGTTCTCTCCAGGTACTCCAGCTTCCTTCCACAGTCCAAAGACATGCAAATGGAAATGCAACTCTACATTGACCGTAGGTATGGCTGTGAGTGTGAATGGTTGTCTGTCAATATTTGTTGGCTGCGGTGGACTGCGATGGACCACTGACCTGTCCAAGGTAATGTCCCCTCTGGGATAGGCTCCAGCCCCACCCTGTGACACTTAACAGGATAAGCGGAAAAATGGATGGATGGATGGATGGATGGATGGATGGATAGATGGGTGGGTGATCACTCACAGGACTGTGAGTCTCTCACTCTGACCGCTTCATGCTATGGGACTTATACTGACGTAACCTGATTAGCTCAGTCAGTCGAGCATGAGACTCTTAGTCTCAGGGTTGTTGGTTCAAGCCCCATGTTGGGTGTTGATCTTAAACACCACTGCTTGTCCTCTCAGTTTTGAGAGCTTTGTTTGTAAATTGTCAGAAAAATCAGTGAATAAACAATACAAACTTAGGCTTTGTCAGAAATTCCATGCTTCCAAACTAACCAATATGAAAAAAACAAAAGGTGAGACTTTTTCATGCATTCGAAAAATTTGTATGCGCTTCATTGTATCCGCTTTCTATACTTCCATGCATCCCAGCTTATTTCTGTTAAGGGTTGCAGGGGGAGGCTGGAGCCTTTCCCAGTGGCTTTCAGGTGAGAGGCAGGTTTCACCCTGGACAGGTAGCCAGTCCATTGCAGACAGAATACCCACGCAGGCACGGAGAGAACATGCACACACCACACAGAAAGAACCTGTGCTCGAGCCAGGACTTGAACTTGCTTTGAGGCGACACTGTTAACAACGGTACCACCGTGCCACCCATTGACTGTAACACATTGTAAACAATATACACTCTTGTTATCATACAACACGTAGCCCTGTACAAAAATCAAATAAATTACATCGCATAAAAAGCATAAAGAGATGTGTTAAAAAGTTCAAAAATAAATAGAGTTCATGATCTTTAAAATTGGTTATAATGTGAGCAGGTTAAAAGCATAAATATAATATGTAACATTTAAAAAGTAAAACTATTTACAGTTAAAAAATAAATTCATATTAAAGCTGCAAGCAGCGTTGTTAGGGCCTGAGCCCCCGCGCGGCCTATGGCCGCGTCCTTGACACCGGCCCGAATCCAACGGTGTAATCGGCAAATCCCTAGGCCTTGTAGTTTAGGAGATACGAGCCTCAGTGCGCTGCACAGTGTGAGAGCAGAGCTGAGAGCCGGCCATTTAAAAGCCCCTCCCTTCTCTGCTCGCTCTCTGCCATCTGTGTCAGAGTGGAGAGCAGAGCTGAGAGCAGAGCTGCCAGCTGGCCCTTTAAGAACCCCTCCCCCGCTGCACTGTGTCTGATCTGTGCTGGAGTGGAGAGAGTGGAGGATTCAGAGAAATGTAGTGTGTAAAAGCTGAATAAGTCGGCATACGTTGGTCAAAAGTCACACAAAATACCATATTTTTGTAGGGATTTTTGTCAGGAATACAGTGGTGTGTTTTTAAAAGCTGTGCGATGTATGGTATAGACGTGAGAAGCATTTGTTCGAGAGTATGTACCCTGAGAGGACACGCTCTCCCCATAGACTTCCATTGTAAGGCGAAAAGTGTCTCCCCCACTTTGACGGCTCATAAAATCCAAACCAAGCGCGTAGTATATTAACCTTGAACAACTTTCAATCAGCACAGTTGGGAGAGTAATGTGTGAAAGTTTGGAAGCCCTGGCATTTACGGTTTAGGAGGAGATAGATTTTGTTCGGGGCGCAAAATTGTCCAAAATTAGACATTCGTGTCCAAATTGTGGACATCCTGTTACAGTTAGGTCAGGGGTGTGAGTGTATGATTTATCCGTCTTGATGAGACGAGTTCAATGGTGTTTGTCCCATGTCTGTAGGACATTCCTACAGTCTGTGGCGTGGTTTTTTGTGTATGTAGGTGGCGCTATTGAGTAGAGCGCGTCTTTTTTTTTTAATTATCGAATTTTTCGCCGCACCCGATGTGCTTACCAAATTTGGTGAGTTTTCATGCATGTTTAGGGGGTCAAATTTACTTTTGAAGTGGCGAGTGTGACTTCGAAACATAATAGGGTCTTCGCCAGGGACTGGCTCAGGCCCTAATAAAGGTCTTTAAGTTCTCTGAGTCTGTAAAAGATCAGTGATCTGAGAATAAGGAGAGGGGAAGAAGCCGTGTTTATATGTAACCTCAATTGTTACCTGTCAATCATTTCATTCCTGTCTTATCTTTGGGTGTATTAAGACCGCAAAAGCCAATGAGAGGAAAGTTACTGTGTAAGGGGTGGGACTAGTGGCGCAGGTTTGTGAGGTGAGTAGTTAGCGCGCATGGGGAGAGAAACAGAGGCAATGATCAGAGAGTTAAGAGGGGAGGCATTGTTTGTGTGGAGAGCATTTAAGTTTATTTTGGAGGTCGACGACTGGTGGTCCTGATGTAAACTTCTGTGTGACCTTCGAGAGGTGAATATTTATGCCTGTATTTGCGCTTTATCTAACTGTTATAGTGAAAAGAGACTGGATGTGTACATGGTTAGCGACGTGCTAGCTAGGGATAGCATTCCGTGCTAATGTGCCTGCAGATCGTAGCTTTAGCGTTGTAATATGTTTGGAGCGAAAGTAAAGGTAATGCGAATTCGACACGAGATAATGTTTGATAATTGTGGCTAAATTAAGATAATATGCTTGAAGGAGACGGACATTGGAGAGAGAGAGACGGGTTTCCATCTGATGGCTCTGCTGTTCTGCTGTGCCCTGTCCTGCTGTGTTTTCTTCTTCGTGACTTTCGCTGTCCCGCCATTGCGTGTGAGTGTTTGGATTGTGACTTCCACCGCCATTGCCATTACCATTCAGACTCTCATCCTCCATTCCCGTTCTCCCCCTTCTAATAAAACCCTGGATTTTTGAGGACTAACATACACATGCACTTGCTTTTATTGTGTGCTCAGCTGCGAGTGAAGCGGCCATTACAGTTGTGAAGCCCCGACCGCACACGAGCTTCAATAAACAGGCCTGAAACAGGTAAAAATTTAATTTAAGGTGTTTCATATGAATGTGTGTGTGCCCACAGGTAAAATATTGAGTTTTAGTTGTTGTAAATTAAAGAATACCGGTTTAGAAGGTAACTTAAGGATTCTGAAAGGGATTAAATATGATGTATATTTTTAAAAAACAAAAGGGTTATCTTTTGTAGAGGAAACTTTTTTTCCTTACAATTGAGGTGTAAAGGATGACTTGAGGGTATTTTATGTGAAACTATCCAACTAAAAAAGATTTTTATTTTCAGTGAAATGAAAGTTCAGAACCAAGAAAGACACTGTTTGTTTTGTTTTGAAAATCCTCTTACTCATTGTTAATAATTTAGTTCATTGTATTTTTATAACACTAGAATATATTCAATTTTTATTTCATCCATCTCTGTGAAAAAGTACCTGTGAAGGATTAATTTGCAATTCTTTTAACTTCAGCTTGAGGAAAGGGCAGCTTTGAGTCTTTGGGGACCAGCATGAGCGAGCTTCCCTCACGCACTTCTTCTTGAAGCGCCTTTCCGCAGCTTTGAAATTGAATGTCATGCAGCGTGTAATTTGAAGAAGACAGATGGAAGATGCAGTACTTTTCTCTAGATGACATCAACATTCTTTTCTTTATATTGACAGGACACCTATTTGGCGTGTGAAAAGTCCCTGAGGCTGTTGCGCATCACGTTTTTTCTGAGGTTGTAAAGTGAGTGAAATGGATATAGAGCCCATGTATGTCAGAGTCAAGGACTTACGGCCTTACCACTCTGAACACGCCGTATCTCGGAAGCTAAGCAGGGTCGGGCCTGGTTAGTACTTGGATGGGAGACCGCCTGGGAATACCAGGTGCTGTAAGCTTTTTTGTTTCATTGTGAGGAAAGGGCAGCTTTGAGTCTTTGGGGACCAGCATGAGCGAGCTTCCCTCACACACCTTTTCTTGAAGCGCCTTTCGCAGCTTTGAAATTGAATGTCATGCAGCGTGTAATTTGAAGTAGACAGATGGCAGATGCAGTACTTTTCTCTCGATGACATTAACATTCTTTTCGTTGTATTGACAGGACACCTATTTGGCGTGTGAAAAAACCCTGAGGCTGTTGCGCATCACTTTTTTTCTGAGGTTGTAAAGTGTGTGAAATGGATATAGAGCCCATGTGTGTCACAGTCAAGGGCTTACGGCCATACCACTCTGAACACGCCCGATCTCGTCTGATCTCGGAAGCTGAGCAGGGTTGGGCCTGGTTAGTACTTGGATGGAAGACCGCCTGGGAATACGAGGTGCTGTAAGCTTTTTTGTTTCTTTGTGAGGAAAGGGCAGCTTTGAGTGTTTGGGGACCAGCATGAGCGAGCTTCCCTCACACACCTTTTCTTGAAGCGCCCTCCACAGCTTTCGAATGGAATGTCATGCAGTGTGTAATTTGAAGTAGACAGATTGCAGATGCAGTACTTTTCTCTAGATGACATCAACATTCTTTTCTTTGTATTGACAGGACAACTATTTGGTGTGTAAAAAGACCGTGAGGCTGTTGCACATCACATTTTTTTTGAGGTTGTAAACTGAGTGAAATGGATATAGAGCCCATGTGTGTGAGAGTCAAGGGCTTACGGCCATACCATTCTGAACTCGTCTGATCGCGGAAGTTAAGCAGGGTCGGGCCTGGATAGTACTTGGATGGGAGACCGCCTGGAAATACCAGTTGCTGTAAGCTTTTTGGTTTCATTGTGAGGAAAGGGCAGCTTTGAGTGTTTGGGGACCAGCATGAGCGAGCTTCCTTCACACACCTTTTCTTGAAGCGCCATTCTGCAGCTTTGAAATGGAATGTCATGCAGCGTTTAATTTGAAGTAGACAGATGGCAGATGCAGTACTTTTCTCTAGATGACATCAACATTCTTTTCTTTTATCGACAGGACACCTAT
The DNA here is from genome assembly GCF_037954235.1 of Aulostomus chinensis. Taxonomy (NCBI): domain Eukaryota; kingdom Metazoa; phylum Chordata; class Actinopteri; order Syngnathiformes; family Aulostomidae; genus Aulostomus; species Aulostomus chinensis. The sequence goes on from NC_141323.1 coordinate 27,472,814, forward strand.
TTGGCGTGTGAAAAGACCGTGAGGCTGTTGCACGTCACTTTTTTTCTAAGGTTGTAAAGTGAGTGAAATGGATATAGAGCCCAGGTGTGTAAGAGTCAAGGGCTTACGGCCATACCACTCTGAACACGCCCGATCTCTTCTGATCTCGGAAGCTAAGCAGGTTCGGGCCTGGTTAGTACTTGGATGGGAGACCGCCTGGGAATACCAGGTGCTGTAAGCTTTTTTGTTTCATTGTGAGGAAAGGGCCGCTTTGAGACTTTGGGGACCAGCATGAGCGAGCTTCCCTCACACACCTTTTCTTGAAGCGCCCTCTGCAGCTTTGGAATGGAATTTCATGCAGTGGTTAATTTGAAGAAGACAGATGGCAGATGCAGTACTTTTGTCTCGACGACATCAACTTTCTTTTCTTTTATTGACAGGACACGTATTTGGCGTGTGAAAAGACCCTGAGGCTTTTGCGCATCACTTTTTTTCTGAGGTTGTAAAGTGTGTGAAATGGATATAGAGCCCATGTGTGTCAGAGTCAAGGGCTTACGGCCATACCACTCTGAACACGCCCGATCTCGTCTGATCTCGGAAGCTAAGCAGGGTCGGGACTGGTTAGTACTTGGATGGAAGACCGCCTGGGAATACCAGATGCTGTAAGCTTTTTTGTTTCATTGTGAGGAAAGGGCCGCTTTGAGTCTTTGGGGACCAGCATGAGCGAGCTTCCCTCACACACCTTTTCTTGAAGCGCCCTCCGCAGCTTTCGAATGGAATGTCATGCAGTGGTTAATTTGAAGAAGACAGATGGCAGATGCAGTACTTTTCTCTCGATGACATCAACATTCTTTTCTTTTATTGACAGGACACGTATTTGGCGTGTGAAAAGACCCTGAGGCTGTTGCGCATCACTTTTTTTCTGAGGTTGTAAAGTGTGTGAAATGGATATAGAGCCCATGTGTGTCAGAGTCAAGGGCTTACGGCCATACCACTCTGAACACGCCCGATCTCTTCTGATCTCGGAAGCCAAGCAGGGTCGGGCCTGGTTAGTACTTGGATGGGAGACCGCCTGGGAATACCAGGTGCTGTAAGCTTTTTTGTTTCATTGTGAGGAAAGGGCAGCTTTGAGTCTTTGGGGACCAGCATGAGCGAGCTTCCCTCACACACCTTTTCTTGAAGCGCCCTCCACGGCTTTCGAATGGAATGTCATGCAGTGTGTAATTTGAAGTAGACAGATTGCAGATGCAGTACTTTTCTCTAGATGACATCAACATTTTTTTCTTTGTATTGACAGGACACCTATTTGACGTTTGAAAAGACCGTGAGGCTGTTGCACGTCACTTATTTTCTGAGGTTGTAAAGTGAGTGAAATGGATATAGAGCCCATGTGTGTGAGAGTCAAGGGCTTACGGCCATACCACTCTGAACACGCCCGATCTCGTCTGATCTCGGAAGCTAAGCAGGGTCGGGCCTGGTTAGTACTTGGATGGGAGACAGCCTGGGAATACCAGGTGCTGTAAGCTTTTTTGTTTCATTGTGAGGAAAGGGCAGCTTTGAGTGTTTGGGGACCAGCATGAGCGAGCTTCCCTCACACACCTTTTCTTGAAGCGCCCTCCACAGCTTTCGAATGGAATGTCATGCAGTGTGTAATTTGAAGTAGACAGATTGCAGATGCAGTACTTTTCTCTAGATGACATCAACATTCTTTTCTTTGTATTGACAGGACAACTATTTGGTGTGTAAAAAGACTGTGAGGCTGTTGCACATCACATTTTTTTTGAGGTTGTAAAGTGAGTGAAATGGATATAGAGCCCATGTGTGTGAGAGTCAAGGGCTTACGGCCATACCACTCTGAACACGCCCGATCTCGTCTGATCTCGGAAGCTTAGCAGGGTCGGGCCTGGTTAGTACTTGGATGGAAGGCCGCCTGGGAATACCAGGTGCTGTAAGCTTTTTTGTTTCATTGTGAGGAAAGGGCCGCTTTGAGTCTTTGGGGACCAGCATGAGCGAGCTTCCCTCACACACCTTTTCTTGAAGCGCCCTCTGCAGCTTTGGAATGGAATTTCATGCAGTGGTTAATTTGAAGAAGACAGATGGCAGATGCAGTACTTTTGTCTCGACGACATCAACATTCTTTTCTTTTATTGACAGGACACGTATTTGGCGTGTGAAAAGACCCTGAGGCTTTTGCGCATCACTTTTTTTCTGAGGTTGTAAAGTGTGTGAAATGGATATAGAGCCCATGTGTGTCAGAGTCAAGGGCTTACGGCCATACCACTCTGAACACGCCCGATCTCGTCTGATCTCGGAAGCTAAGCAGGGTCGGGACTGGTTAGTACTTGGATGGAAGACCGCCTGGGAATACCAGATGCTGTAAGCTTTTTTGTTTCTTTGTGAGGAAAGGGCCGCTTTGAGTCTTTGGGGACCAGCATGAGCGAGCTTCCCTCACACACCTTTTCTTGAAGCGCCCTCCGCAGCTTTGGAATGGAATGTCATGCAGTGGTTAATTTGAAGAAGACAGATGGCAGATGCAGTACTTTTCTCTCGATGACATCAACATTCTTTTCTTTTATTGACAGGACATGTATTTGGCGTGTGAAAAGACCCTGAGGCTTTTGCGCATCACTTTTTTTCTGAGGTTGTAAAGTGTGTGAAATGGATATAGAGCCCATGTGTGTCAGAGTCAAGGGCTTACGGCCATACCACTCTGAACACGCCCGATCTCGTCTGATCTCGGAAGCTAAGCAGGGTCGGGCCTGGTTAGTACTTGGATGGGAGACCGCCTGGGAATACCAGGTGCTGTAAGCTTTTTTGTTTCATTGTGAGGAAAGGGCAGCTTTGAGTGTTTGGGGACCAGCATGAGCGAGCTTCCCTCACACACCTTTTCTTGAAGCGCCCTCCACAGCTTTGGAATGGAATGTCATGCAGTGTGTAATTTGAAGTAGACAGATTGCAGATGCAGTACTTTTCTCTAGATGACATTAACATTTTTTTCTTTGTATTGACAGGACAACTATTTGGTGTGTAAAAAGACCGTGAGGCTGTTGCACATCACATTTTTTTTGAGGTTGTAAAGTGAGTGAAATGGATATAGAGCCCATGTGTGTGAGAGTCAAGGGCTTACGGCCATACCACTCTGAACACGCCCGATCTCGTCTGATCTCGGAAGCTTAGCAGGGTCGGGCCTGGTTAGTACTTGGATGGAAGACCGCCTGGGAATACCAGGTGCTGTAAGCTTTTTTATTTCTTTGTGAGGAAAGGGCAGCTTTGAGTCTTTGGGGACCAGCATGAGCGAGCTTCCCTCACACACCTTTTCTTGAAGCGCCCTCCACAGCTTTGGAATGGAATGTCATGCAGTGTGTAATTTGAAGTAGACAGATTGCAGATGCAGTACTTTTCTCTAGATGACATCAACATTTTTTTCTTTGTATTGACAGGACAACTATTTGGTGTGTAAAAAGACCGTGAGGCTGTTGCACATCACATTTTTTTTGAGGTTGTAAAGTGTGTGAAATGGATATAGAGCCCATGTGTGTGAGAGTCAAGGGCTTACGGCCATACCCCTCTGAACACGCCCGATCTCGTCTGATCTCGGAAGCTTAGCAGGGTCGGGCCTGGTTAGTACTTGGATGGAAGGCCGCCTGGGAATACCAGGTGCTGTAAGCTTTTTTGTTTCATTGTGAGGAAAGGGCCGCTTTGAGTCTTTGGGGACCAGCATGAGCGAGCTTCCCTCACACACCTTTTCTTGAAGCGCCCTCTGCAGCTTTGGAATGGAATTTCATGCAGTGGTTAATTTGAAGAAGACAGATGGCAGATGCAGTACTTTTCTCTCGATGACATCAACATTCTTTTCTTTTATTGACAGGACACCGATTTGGCGTGTGAAAAGACCCTGAGGCTGTTGCGCATCACTTTTTTTCTGAGGTTGTAAATTGTGTGAAATGGATATAGAGCCCATGTGTGTCAGAGTCAAAGGCTTATGGCCATACTACTCTGAACACGCCCGATCTCGTCTGATCTCGGAAGCTAAGCAGGGTCGGGCCTGGTTAGTACTTGAATGGAAGACCGCCTGGGAATACCAGGTGCTGTAAGCTTTTTTATTTCTTTGTGAGGAAAGGGCAGCT